>NC_047084.1:527701066-528006566 GCF_902459505.1 Geotrypetes seraphini | reverse complement strand
CGGCACCTATCTTTGATATGAATCATTCCTCCATAGACACTTTACAGTGCCGATTGCGTCAGAAGAGAAGCTTCCGCCCACACACGCACGCTACTGCTTGCAGGCTCCGACGACTTTGAAGAAGTTACTCAAAATGCTCTGCGAAGGTAAAGGGGAGGGAGATATATAGATAGATTTGGGTAGGTAGGAAGGAGGGAGGCGGCCGTGCGAGGGGTGCCAAAGGTCGGTGAGGTGGCGAGAGGGAAGGGTGGTGGAGGAAAGGAACAGACGCTGAAAGGAAATGGGGAACAGATAGAGGGGAGAATATACTGAAAGGAAATGGGGAAGACAGAGTGGGGAGAGGATGCTGAAAGGACATGGGGAAGACAGAATGGGGAGAAGACGCTGAAGGGAAATGAGAAAGTGGGGAGAAGACGCTGAAGGGAAATGGGGAAGACAGAGTGGGCAGAAGACGCTGAAGGGAAATGGAAAAGAGAAAGTGGGGAGAAGACGCTGAAGGGAAATGGGGAAGAGAGTGGGGAGAAGACGCTGAAGGGAAATGGAAAAGAGAAAGTGGGGAGAAGACACTGAAGGGAATATGGGGAAGAGAGTGGGGAGAAGATGCTGAAGAGATATGGGGAAGAGAGAGTGGGGAGAAGATGCTGAAGGGAAATGGGGAAGAGAGAGTGGAAAGAAAATGCTGAAGGGAAATGGGGAAGACAGAGTGGGAAGAAGACGCTGAAAGAACATGGGGAAGACAGAGTGGGGAAAAGACACTAAAGGGAAATGGGGAACAGATTGTGGGGAGAAGACGCTGAAGGGAAATGGGGATGACATAGTGGGGAGAAGCTGCTGAAGAGAATGGGGAAGAGAGAGTGGGGAGAAGATGCTGGAAGGGAAGAAGACATAGATGCCAGACTGTGGGGGAGCGGAGGGAAGAAGATGGGTGCCAGACCAATTGGGGGGGGGGTGAAGGGAGAGGCACAGTAACAGAGCACATGGAAGATGCAGAGAGAAGACAGACAGTGGATGGAAGGAATTAAATGAGAAGATGAGGGAAGCAGAAACTAGAAAAAAAATTTCTATTTATTTATTTTCTTTTATTTTTTTGCTTTAGGATAAAGTAGTATATTAGTTGTGTTTATAAAAATTTATAAACAAAGCCCTGCCAGCTGAACATCTCTTTCTCTAGTTCAGTAGACAAAAGTTTGATTTATAAGGAAGGAATAAACTAAATATTGCAGTTCTGAGGCTTGTATGGATGCTGCGGGGCTAATAGTCGTGGGGACAGGGCGGGGACAGTGGTCACAGGGATGGAGCATGACAGGAACGGTGGTCATGGGGATGGGGACAAAATTTTTCTCCGTGCCATTCTCTATGCAGTAGCTGGCCAGCTCAGGAATGCCCAATCTCTGCAAATAGTTACCACATGCTTGTGTGTTTTGTGGTAAGCTTTTTCTTGCATGTTAACTACCTTGACTGACTAAAGTGTTCAGTTCCTTGGTACAGGGAGGAGAAAAAGCAAAAAAAGCCAAAGTTCTCATTTTATACGAGGACTTGGAGGAGACAGGAAAGCTAGGGTTATGGGGAAATCTAAAGGCAAAATCCCACATTCCTTCCTTACTGAAAAAAAACAGGTAAATATTTAAACAATACAAATTTTATTTGTATACTGTTAATATCTCAAAAAGTTCATAACGGTTTACATAAAACAAAATAATAACAATATAATAAAGAATAAAATGTAAGAGAAGATTTACAAGTTGTTCAACACATATTCCTTATACAAAGGCCCTCTTTTACTAAGGTGCATTAACCGATTAGCATGCGCTAAATGCTAACACATGCATGTTAGTCTATGGACATATTAGCATCTAGCATGTGCTAATTCAATTAGTGCGTGCTAATCTATCAGAGTTACATAAAGAAGGGAAATACAGTCAAACCTCGGTTTACGAATGCTGCGGTTTGCCAGTGTTTTGCAAGACGAGCAAAACATTTGCAAAATCCGCGCCTCGGAAACCGAGCTTGCCTCTATTTGTGAGCCCTCCCCCCCCCCCTGCGATCCAGCAACCCACCCCCCACGATCCGGCATCCCCCCGTTCACGTCAGCCATGCCACCACCGTGATCTGGCATCTCCCACCCAAACACAATCGCTTACCCCGCTCTGGCACTGGCACCAGCACCAATGCACAGGACATGCCAGTGCCGGTGCCCGAAGATCCTCCCTGTTGCTTGTGCTGGGCCTTGAGAGAATGATAACTAGAAGGCCTTGAGCATGCGCAGAAGCTCAAGGGCCAGCACAAGAAACAGAGAGGATCTTCGGGCACCGGCATGTCCTGTGAGTTGGTGCTGGTGCCGGTGCCAGAGTGGGGTAAGCGATTGTGATTGGGTAGGTGGGTGGGGGATGCCAGATCGCGGAGGGCAACGCGAGCAGGGGGGATGCTGGATCGAGGGGGATGTCAGATCGCCGGGGGGGGGGGATGGAACAGTGCAGGTGGTATAGAAAATTGAATAAATAAATAACTATGTCTCTATCCATCAAGTCCTCCATGCAGACATGTCAACATCAGTGAACAAGGACGAGGAAATGTGCCATTATGTCCCATTATAAGTATGTACTTTTCATTGTGTTATTCATATGGGAAAAGCATGATGTTTACATTTTCAAATACCTTCTGCTTAAAGACAATATCTTATTTGAGATACACTTTCTTTCCTCTTTAAAATGTTATGTTGTGTAGAGGTGACCTTGAAATCAAATGTGCAGAAATTCACTTTACCCAAAGGACACTGGAAGTCTGCTATGAAGCTGACTGAAGTTGCATCAAATGGATTGATCGGTATCTGAGAAGAAATTGGTTCATTCATCATCATTTTATTAGGCTGAATATGTTTAACATCCTACAGCAGAGATGCATCGTGAAATCATAGAGGAGGGAGTGAAAGAAGAAGGGAGCAAAAGATGTTCTTGATTAAAATATAGAGAGCAGGTTTCCATACTTCAACTCGCTTGCCATTTTTTACACTTAAAATCTATTATAAAACTGAATGACAGTAATAATCAAGAAAATTAGCCATAGTAGCAGAAACAAGATAAAGACCAAAGTTCTATCCAGTATTACATTTCTTTCTCCTCATTATAACTTTTTTTCTTTATTAAGCTTTAGTAAGCTTCTCATCCTCATTTTGAGGCATGTAAACGTAATGCCCCCTTGTGAGCGACCTGGCAGGAATCTCCCTCAGGCAAGCCGAAAGCCCGAGGTGGTGATGCCGCTGTACAGGTCCATGGTGAGACCACATCTGGAGTACTGTGTACAGTTTTGGAGGCCACACTATCGGAAAGATGTGCTAAGAATGGAATCGGTTCAACGATTGGCCACCAAGATGGTCTCAGGGCTCAAGGATGTCCCTTACGAAGAACGACTAGGTAAGTTGCACCTTTACTCTCTCGAAGAACGCAGAGAGAGGGGTGACATGATAGAGACGTTCAAATACGTTACTGGCCGCATTGAGGTGGAAGAAGATATCTTCTTCCTTACAGGCCTTACGGCGACAAGGGGGCATCCGCTGAAAATCAGGGGCGGAAGATTCCATGGTGACACTAGGAAGTACTTCTTCACCGAAAGGGTGGTCGACCGTTGGAAGTTGAGGCCAGTAACGTGACTGACTTTAAGATCAAATGGGATCAACACGTGGGCTCACTTCAAAGAGGGGAGGGTTATTTGAGTGGGCAGACTTGTTGGGCCGTAGGCCCTTTTCTGCCGTCATATTCTATGTTTCTATTGCTTCCTGATATGCTTGGGGCAGACTCCCAGAGAGCTGAAATCAGAGATCTAAACTCACAAAAGGGTTAAGAGCAGTGAACCTGGCAGGAAAGTAATGCTGTAGGCCCCTAAACAGTACTGGACCACTGGAAGGTACAAGAGAGCACTCAGGGTGAGGCAGAAGGCCTCTGAGAGCATAATTGGTGTTTGGAGACTAGTGGAAGAATGGCTAAATCAATGCTTGGGTTTCAGCAGTGGCCAGTTTGTGCTTAGAGTCAGGTTCCTGGGACCAAGGTGCAGTCAGTGCTCATGGCAGACGTTTCTTGAGACAAGTCAGTGGTCAGGGCCCAGCAGAGGCAGGAAGCCTCTGAAATCATGCTCATGTAGGGTTACCAGATTTTCCGTTTGGAAAATCCGGAAGCCTAGACCCGCCCACCTCCCCTCCCCCAGGCTCGACTAGTTGTACCCATCCCTGCCCCATCAGCCCCCAATTCCGCCCTAGCCCTTCCTTCCACCCCCTCCCCCCCCCCCCCCCACACACACACACACTGCCTGCCCGACAGCGATTTGATAGAAGCTTTTCAAAACCCGGACAAAGTGCTGGGTTTTGAAAAGACATACGAACTCCCAGACATGTCCTCAAAAGAACTCCCAGACATGTCCAGGGAAATCCAGATGTCTGGCAACCCTATGCTCATGCCCAGTGGAGGCAGAAGTCCCGTAGGAATGCCCAACCATAATGGCCCAACCAGCAGTAATGGCCCAACAACAGGAAAGGTTTGTGATGAAACAGGGACAAAATTTGTCCCCATCCTCGTCCCTGCAGATAGCCACGAAAAACCAACCCGTGTCATTCTTTAGTATCTATCCCAACCCCAGTCCTTCTACACCAGCATTCTTCAATGCAAGACTTAAGGGTCAGTGGCTTTGCCCATTCATATTCTAATTCCTCCCTCTCTCCTTAAAAAAATGACACAGGGATGGTTTCCCGCGATTAACCCATTGACACAGCCATCTAAGTGGTTCACAAGGGTTTACAATCTAATCAGAATGAGATTTGAGGATATGATGGAGATAGACAGGTGCAAAAGACTTATATATTTATTTATTTGGTTTTATATCCCATCCTCCCAGGAGAGTTCAAAATTGGTTACAAGTTTACATACATAATAAAGCATTTTATACAAAGTGATGACAAACATGGCATGTCGGACATTGTCTGACGAAGATGGCAAAACATAGTTAAAGCATGGTAAAACATGACATGACAACTTAATGAAAGAGCAGGCAGAAATGATTAACCATACCCACATTGGTAAGGGTCTAGGATGATTCATTGCGGCTGTTTCATTGCTGCCAGATCAGCACGGCCATTTCAGCATGGCTGTTTCAGTGCAATTAATCTGATACAGCGTTTGGGGCATCCCCCCCCCCGCAAAAAAAAAAAATTATATTGTGATGCATCCACCCCACACACACCTGAATTAGATCTCCAAGCAAGTTGGAGCAGCAGGCTATGGGGTGAGGCTGGGAAGCGGAGGGTGGTGGCTGGCAGGGAACTCAGGCCCTGGGGTGTTGAGGCGCTGTCAGGGAGGCCTGGCCAGAGCTTTCAACTGCTCATTGCAGCTACTGGGTAGGGGACTAGGGCTGGGGTATGTCTGTCTGTGCTGCCTGAAGCCCAGCCTCCCTGTAATGGGAAGATTCATCCTGGCTGTTTCATTGCAGCTGCACTGAAACATTTCACAATGAAATGGCCATAATGAACCGTCCCATTCCACATTGGTAAAGAAATAAAAAGTGACTGATTGACATAAAGTGACTGGTTAGTTCTAGGTGTGAAGATTACACTGTTTGAAGGAAGCTTAATAGTTGTTTTTAATCAGTTGTTTACCAAATATGTTTCATAAGGTTAATTTGTAATTAATTAAGTAAACTGCTTAACAGTTCAGCCAGTTGTGTTCCCAACAGTTTTTTTGAAGGGAGGAAAATCCCACCCACTAACATCTTTCTTCCCCATATGGATGCACCATGCCCCAAGCTTATCAGGAAGCAATAGAAACATAGAATATGACGGCAGAAAAGGGCCTGCAGTTCAGATTTTTCTCTATAGAGGAATCCCTCTCCAATCAGCCAAAAAGACCAAGGGACAGAAAACCCATTCAGAATTTCTGCCTTAACTCAGGATAACCTGTCAGAAACCTGGAGGGGGAGGGGGATCCCAAACATTTCCTCATGGGTTGGTTTAGGCATTGAATTTTCACTAACTTCCTATCATGTTCCTGTCACCTCTTTTTAGTACACCTACTTTATGTTGGTGCCTCTGTGTATTAAATAGATGATGTAAATACATTGCATTTTTATATACCAGTGTCTCTGAACCTGCGTGCCACTGCACAGTGGTGTGCCATGAGAGATTCCAGAATTTTACTTTATTTTTAAAAATTCTCTTCATAGGTATACACTAGAACAGATGACATGTACTGTATGTCGTGTGCACAAGAGTCAATGTTATGAGCATCTGTATGCATAAGAATACAACTGCCCAGACAAGCATCATTCTTTGACATGATTAGTCCTTGAAAAATAACAGAAAGTAATTTTTATTTTTTATGCACCAGTTATCCAAATTTGAGCAACAAAACAATCAAGGCTTTGTTACCGTTTGGATCTTCTTACCTTTGCAAACTTGGATTTTCAGCTCTGACAGAAATTAAGTTTAAAAAAAAAAAGAGACCAACTGAAATGGGTGTTTGCTTGTCGACTATCAAGCTGCGTTTTGAGTTAATTTGCACTCAAAAACAAGCACATCCATCACATTGATTAGCAATTCTATTCTATTCTATCTAGTTTCACCATTGTTACAATTACCCATACATAGCTTAAAGAAATTTAAATAAATGATTCTAAAATTTTAATTTTTTGTTGGCTTAGCAATTTTATAATTTCAGTTATAATGTGCTGCGAAAAACATATGTTCCATTAGTGTGTTTGAGCTAAAAAAGTTTGAGACACTATTATACATAATACATATTTTTCCTATTAAGAACCCTTACATCTGGTTTTAAAGTATGTGGTGCCTATATTGAGTTTGCAAACGTTTAATTCAATGTGTACATAAGAAACTTTCAGTAATGATTTATCTAATATATGTGGAGGACCATTTTTTTTGATATGACGTCCAAATCTGAGTTTGGATATTTCACAGAAGACACACAAAAATCCAGTACTAAACAAGCCCATTTTCAAAACTGCAAAACGTCTATCTTGTTTAGTACAAAATGGTAAGTTTTCAGATGTACCTCAGTCTTTTTGAACCTTTAAAAAACACACACATCTAAAAGAAAAACACTCAAAAGAAGCCCTTGGGATTTAGGTGGGGCTGGCATTTGTAGTGGCCATACAGAAATCCCAGCAAAGTAATGGGGCACTGCAGTCATCATCATATTAAAAAAAGGTCTCAAAGTGTCTTTAAGAATGCCCTTATTTGATCTACCGTATTTTCACGCATATAACGCACGCGTTATACGCGTTTTTACCTACCGCGCATACCCCTCGCGCGTTATACGTGTGAGCGCGGTATACAAAAATTTTTTTACATAGTTCCCACCCCGCCCGACGCCCGATTCACCCCCCCCAGCAGGACCGCTCGCACCCCCACCCCGAACGACCGCTCGCACGCGCTCCCACCCGCACCCGCATCCACGATCGGAGCAAGAGGGAGCCCAAGCCCTCTTGCCCGGCCGACTCCCCAACTCCCCGACAATATCGGGCCAGGAGGGAGCCCAAACCCTCCTGGCCACGGCGACCCCCTACCCCCACCCCGCACTACATCACGGGCAGGAGGGATCCCAGGCCCTCCTGCCCTCGACGCAAACCCCCCCCCCTCCAACGACCGCCCCCCCCCCCAAGAACCTCTGACCGCCCCCCCAGCCGACCCGCGACCCCCCTGGCTGACCCCCACGACACCCCCACCCTCCTTCCCCGTATCTTTGGTAGTTGGCCGGACAGACGGGAGCCAAACCCGCCTGTCCGGCAGGCAGCCAACGACGGAATGAGGCCGGATTGGCCCATCGGTCCCAAAGCTCCGCCTACTGGTGGGGCCTAAGGCGCGTGGGCCAATCAGAATAGGCCCTGGAGCCTTAGGTCCCACCTGGGAGCGCGGCCTGAGGCACATGGGCCCAACCCGACCATGTGCCTCAGGCCGCGCCCCCAGGTGGGACCTAAGGCTCCAGGGCCTATTCTGATTGGCCCACGCGCCTTAGGCCCCACCAGTAGGCGGAGCTTTGGGACCGATGGGCCAATCCGGCCTCATTCCGTCGTTGGCTGCCTGCCGGACAGGCGGGTTTGGCTCCCGTCTGTCCGGCCAACTACCAAAGGTACGGGGTAGGGGGGTGGGGGTGTCGTGGGGGTCGGCCAGGGGGGGCGCGGGTCGGCTGGGGGGGCGGTCGGAGGTTCTTGGGGGGAGGGCGGTCGTTGGAGGGAGGGGGGTTTGCGTCGAGGGCAGGAGGGCCTGGGATCCCTCCTGCCCGTAATGTAGTGCGGGGTGGGGGTAGGGGGTCGCCGTGGCCAGGAGGGTTTGGGCTCCCTTCTGGCCCGATATTGTCAGGGAGTTGGCGGTCCTTCGGGGTGGGGGTGCGAGTGGTCCTGCCGGGGGGGGGATGTATCGGACGTCGGGGGGGGCATCAGGCTTTCAGGATGGGGACAGACCTTCAAGGGGGTGAACGGAGAGTCGGGACAGCGCACGGAGAGTCGGGGCAGTGCACGGAAAGTCAGGGCGGGTGAACGGAGAGTCGGGACAGTGCACGGAGAGTCGGGGAGGGCGAAAGGAGAGTCGGGGTGGCCAGAGGAGAGTCGGGGCGGGCGAAAGGACAGTCGGGCTGCATGCGCGATATACCCGTGAGCGCGGTATACAAAAGTTTTTGTACATAAAATCGTGATTTCTGCGCGCTATACCTGTGTGCGCGTTTTACACGGGTGCGCGTTATCTGCGTGAAAATACGGTAATGGTTTTTAATGTATATAAATAATTGGGGTTTTTAAAATATTTATTCTTAGCTTTACATTTTATACTTTAACAAACAGTTTTCTTACCCACCCACCCTTTTATAAAACCGCAGAAGCGGGTTTTAGCGCAGGCAGTCATGCTGAATGTTCCGTGCTACTCCCAACGCTCATATGAGTGTCAGGAACAGCGCAGAGCACTTAGCGTTCCAGCCTATGCTAAAAAAACACTTTCGTGGTTTTGTAAAAAGGGGGAGTTAGTTTGATTTGTATACTGTAGTGTTCATCCGGCTCAGATAGTGGATATATTATATGCCCTAATTCATGTTGCTGTGTTCTGATATGTGTACACCTGAGTTACCTTAATGTTGCTTTTTATGTTTATTTAAGATTTGATATACCGTTCCTGCATTTTACTGACCTAAGTGGTTTAGAATGTATTAAACTAAAATGAAATTAGGTACCCTATCTGTCCCAAAGGCTCACAATCTAGCTAAAGTACCTGATTAAAATAAAAAAATGTTATACATTTCCAAGATCAAAAATCAAAGAAATAGAAAATTGAAATAATGAAAGAAGATAAAAAATTAAAAATAAAATAAAACCTATTTAAGAGATAGAAAAGTCTCTGAGGCGGCTTGATAGTAAGTTCAGTTTTTACCTCTTAACATGAGATTCTCTCCCGTTGCAGTTCAAGACTGACAGGTTAACTATGCATTACATAAACTCCAAAGAAAAGGAGAAAGCAAATCGCAAACACGTGTCAAGCTGCTCCTCATGACCTGGGTAAGCCAATTAGATCTGGACCCAGCATGCTGGGTCCTGGGGAGAGGTTATCAGCTAAAGCACAGACTCTTCTTCAACAGGAAGAGAACAGTTACAGGAAAAAAAAAAGAGCTGGGGCACTTGGGACTGGGAGGCTTTTTCTAGTGTAACGGGATTAATAGAAATGTTTGACAAAGTGATTGCCTAGTGCATACCTGGCTATGGTTTTTCCCAGTACATAAACATTTATATTTTTAATGGAACCTAGGCTTCTATCAAACTTGTAATCACATCTACTCAAGGACTCAGTTGACTCCAGCAGCAGCATAGTCAGGGAAAGAGATGGGTGGTGGCAGCCTGCATCGCTGAGCCATTTGTACACTCGCAGTCTTCCCAGCCACACTTGCTATGTACTTCCCCTCTCCCCCACATTCCTCTTCTTCAAATCTTCGCTGGCAGCGAGCATCTTCTACCTGCTCCTCGTGTTGGCCTCAGCTCTCCCTTTGATGTCACTTCCTGGTCCCATGTCCAGGAAGTGACATCAGAAGAAGAGCTGTGACCAGCACAAACAGCAGGTAGAAGATGCTGCTCTCTGTCAGCAAAAATTTGAAGAGGTGGGTGAGCGGAGAGGAAGAGAGATGCCAGCGGACCCGTCAATATAGCGCATGGGGTGCTCTGCTCTCCCCTCCCTATGCCACTGGTCTCCAGTTATGTTATTCTGAACCATTTACTTAGTCATTTAAAGTCATAAATGTTTGGAGTGACAGAGGCAACAGCTCAATGTCAACAGTTGTATTTATTTTAAAAATTTATATTCCGCCTTTAAACAAAGCGGTTTCTATAAAAATGAACATACATAATTGTAAACATAAAATGGAATTACAATTCTAAAATCAAAGCTAAATTACAATACCATAAATTATAAAAAAAAAAATAAAAATACCATTTTCACCCAACAAACAAAAAATATCCAGCCTAAAGTATCCTCCAGGCAATCAATAACAAAGGCATTTAAAGATCCACTTATTTAATCGAACAAAAAGAGCAAAGACAGAAGTTACATTTTCCTGGGAAAATATTATCATGTAGACTGATATGGCTGTACAAATAGGCAAAAAATAAAACAGAGAGCTACAACCAATAAACAATGGGATTCAAAAGTATATACTCTTTAGGGATTTCTTTCTCTTATCTACAAATAGGCATCCACAAATAGCTTGATTTTCAACAGCTTTTTAAAACTAAAGCTGTCTGTGCTTGATCTTAGATATCCTGACAGCTTATTCCACAGTGACATTCCAGCCACTGAAAACATCTTAGATTTTGTAGCTACATATCTCACACTTTCTTCAGTAGTCACTAATAGTCTCATGCCATCTTCTGATTGCAATGCTCAGTTTGGTCTGTTTGGACCTTCCAGAGGGACTGAAACCAGAAAAGGGCCGATTGGTACAAGATCTGGTATACCAAAGATAACACTTTATAATGAACCCATTTCAAAATCGCTGTATAAAGTCTCTGAGGTTCCTCAAAAAAATGCTACTTCAGCTTGTCTGCGGTGTTCTTTTCTCACATGTTTAAAGACAATAGACTGTTTTCAGTCCAATTCTTTATATGTGAGGTTGCAAACCAATGGACCACTGAGGAAGACGTGTTTGCCGAAACACGGACTGTGTAGTGTCCGGTTGGATTTTTATCACATTATTTTTATCATTGTACTTTTTTAATTGAATTTTCATGGTTTTATATGTCAGTGTTTAATAAATTATCTCCAGAACATCTGTATCCACAGTTTTTGTTTTTGTTCACATCTAATGGTAGGCACGTCTAGTTGCAGCAGGCAGCCAGCTCCCAAACCCCCAGCCAGTGCCAAGCCAGCCAGCCAGCCAGCCCCAGCCTCCAATCAACCCGGCCAGCCAGCCAATCGCAAGCCAGCCAGGCAGTCCAAAGGCAACCAGCCAACCCACCCCAGGCCAGCCAGCCATTCCCAAGCCAGCCAGCCAGCCCAAAGGCAACCAGCCAACCCATCCCAAGCCAGTCCCCAGTCAACCCAGCCAGCCAAGCCAGTTAGCCCAAAGGAAAAGGAAGGAAGGCAGGAAGGCACCCCCCCCCCCCCTCAGTACCTTTTTTTGTCATCCTGGTGGTCCAGCGCGCTTTCCGCGCTCCTTCCTAGGTTCCGCTGCTCTCTTCCAGCAGCATCAGTGGTACAGCAGTGCAGGAGGCAGGCGTGCACTTTTTGAATGCCTGCTTGGTCTCTCCCTGCACTCCAAATGACTGCCTGTCAGTTCTTGCGGTGGGTGGAAAAAGTACGTCTTATGGTTCATGTGGATCTGATTATGCTATGGCAGTCCCAGATTCTCCCTTCTCCTAGAAGAGGCCAGAAAATCCAGATGTTCAGGTATTGTTCTTACTACCTACCACTGAGGTCAAACAAGAAGTATTATTCTACTGTACTTACTGTATATAAAGCATTGACAATCCAAATCTAAGCAAGCATCTCTCATTGCTAAATTAACAGCTTCTGTTATACTACTGCTCAATGCAGAGAAAACTAAATTCTTTATAGCCTCGCCACACGTACATAACACGACAAAATCACTACACATTAACAATCTTAACTACCCTATTCAACCAACGATGAAGATTCTAGGAGTAATACTAGACCAAGAACTAACCATGAAAGACCATATAGACTCCCTAATCAAAAGAGGGTTTTTCACTCTCTGGAAACTTAGGTCCATTAAGGCGTACTTCCACACTTCAGCCTTCAGAATTCTAGTACAATCCCTAATACTAAGCCACCTAGATTATTGCAACATCACCCATCTGACAATCCCCCAGAAGCAAATGCAAAGACTACAACTGATACAAAACGCAGCAGTCAGGATGATTCTCGGGTTGAAGAAGTCCGACCATATAACCCCTTCCTACAGACTCCTACACTGGCTGCCGATGAAGGCACGCACGAAGTTCAAGCTAGGATGTCTCTGCTTCAAGGTATTAAACAGTCTAGCCCCTAAATATATTACAGACCTCTTCTCATTCCCAACCAACAGACACAAAAGAAAAACACACCTGAAATTTGTCTCCCCTCCGGCTAGAGGATGTAAATATAAGAGATACCATCAACAACTGCTATCGTACCAGGCAGCCATATGGGGTAAAGACTTAGAAAAACTAATTGCACACACAAACAACTATGGCGAATTCAGGAAACACCTAAAAACCTACCTGTTCTTGAAATACCTAGGTAACGAACCAGAACATCAGCCCCCCTCATAATACCACCACATACCCGACCCTGTAAATTGTAAACCCCAACCCTAATCACTAACCATGAACACACCATTCAATTCATGGAACATTTCTAAATTTTGTGTTAGCAGCAATGTAGGCATTGTAGCACACAAACTGTTGTTAATATTATTAATGTTGGAATTACCAGATGTACAATGCTATACCCTTTAATTCGCTGTATGTACAGTTTCTCTTTATTGTATTTACAGTTTCTCTTGATTGTAAACCACTTCTCTTGATTGTAAACCGCCTAGAAGTCGCAAGATTGTTGGCGGTATATAAGAATAAAGTTATTATTATTATTATTATTACTGTAGCTAAGTGCTGAAAAGAAGCAAATGTGCAATAAGGAACAGAGAGAAGCCATCCAAAGGATGGATTTTCCTGATAAAGTATAAAAGACTGGATAGGAGTAAGTGACAGAATCCATCCTCTGAAAGGATTCTAATAAGGACAGTCAGCTGAATGTTTTACACTTGTATCTACAAAGTCTTTAAAGGACCGGCGTTTTGTTTGTTTGTTAAAAAGCAACCAGCCCGTCTTTCCACCCTACTTGATTGGGACAGAACTGAGGCAAATTGAAAAGTAGGGCTGGCCCAAGGGTATCTGACACCCTAGGGGGATCTTCAGTAATGTGCTCCCCCAGTGTGGGATAGATCAAGACCTGATTCCCCTTTCCATTGGAACTGCTCAAGATGCTACACCCTCTCCCTGTAGTCTAGTACAGTGTGTTCTCATAATCTGAATGTTCTGAATTCATGCAAAATAACCTGTTTTTTCTATTCAGGGGTATTTTTACTTATTCATGGCCATGCACAGTGTGTTCCCCTGAGGATGAAGATATTCATAGAGCTCTGCATGTGTGTTGCTACAGCAAAAAATTGTACATACTGTATTTGTACAAAAAGAAAAACTGTATAAAATGCATTTATAAAACGCAGACTATAATAAGCAAGCTCTTCTTTACAAGCGTGGTATATAAGATGATGAGTTTATGATGGAATGTAGCAAAAGTGTAGATTAAACATTGCCACACAGGAACCTAACCTATGTTCCCTCTAAGATGAGCACATTAGCAATGCTTCTTACATTTTGGAGAGCATTGCTCACAGATTTTACATGTTCGCTCACATCCAGTGGCAAGAAAAAGAAACATGTTTGGGGGGCCACTCTGCTCAGATGCGCTCTCTCAGCTATACCAGTTCTCTGCCCCCCCCCACCCCCGACATCAATTCCTTTTCCAGGGCAGAGGACCAGCACAGCCTGCAGTATGTGTCTGAGCAGAGCGGCCCTGCGCATGTTTCTTCATACCTCTACTACAGCAGATTGGAAGCAGCAGCAGGAGGAACATAAGAACATAAGAACATAAGAACTGCCATCACCGGATCAGACCTTCGGTCCATCAAGTCCGGCGATCCGCACACGCGGAGGCCCCGCCAGGTGTACACCTGGCGTAATTTATAGTCCACCATATCTTTATATGCCTCTCTTAAGGAGATATGCATCTAGTTTGCTCTTGAAGCCTAGGACGGTCGATTCCGCAATAATCTCCTCTGGGAGGGCATTCCAGGTGTCAACGGATTAAAGCCAAGGTAACACAGGGACTGGAAAGGAAAAGGGGAAGGAGTGAATGGAAGGATAGAAAACAGGGAGAAGATGCATAGAAGGATAGGGTGGGGAAAGAGAGAGAGCGTGTCATGCTACATGGAAGGATGAGAAAAAGGGTACCTTGGATGGAAAAGAGGGAGAAGGGAGACACTGGATGGAAGGATGGGGGGAGAGAGAGGGGGGACATGCAAATATACATGTATTACTATTATTACTTTTACATTTATATTTGGGTTCACCATAAGTAATGTTTATTGTACAATTATTTATTTACTTTGCAATCTTTAGCCATACTATATGCATGTTATGCTCATTTTTCAATACTTATTAAATTTATATGGTAGATAATCATAGGTTTATTTTTTATTTATTTATTAGCCCATTCTCCCACAGGAGCTCAGAAGAGGTTACAACTCAGGTACTCGAGCATTTTCCCTATCTGTCCTGGCGGGCTCACAATCTATCTAATGTGGGGCACTGGAGGATTAACTGATTTGCCCAGGGAAAAATGAACAGCATGGGAGTTGAACCCATAACCTCAGGGGGCTGAAGCAGTACCTCTAACCACTACACCACACTAGGCAATGGCAATGTAACAGAATGGCAGTGTAACGGAAATTTTGACGCTTATGTCAAGTAGATCCTCTGCTCATACAGAAAGATTTTTGCTCATGTCTAGTCTGTTCATAGAGGGACCGTAGAATTTACCCCCCCCCCCTTTTTTTCCATATTATCAATGGTTCAGTAATTGCATTTTTGGTATTCAAGGATTTTCTAGCAAATAGCGAGAGTGCACTGTACATTCATAAGAACATAAGAATAGCCTTACTGGGTCATACCAATGGTCCATCAAGCCCAGTAGCCCATTCTTACGGTGGCAAGTCAAGATCACCAGTACCTGGCCAAAACCCAAGGAGTAGCAACATTCCATGCTACTGATCCAAGGCAAGCAGTAGCTTCCCCATGTCTTTCTCAATAAGAGATTATGGACTTTTCCCTCAGGAAATTGTCCAAGACTTTCTTAAAATCAGCTACACTATCTGCTCTTACCACAACCGCTGGCAATGTGTTCCAAAGCTTAACTAGACTCTGAGTGAAAAAATATTTCCCTCTATTGGTTTTAAAAGTATTTCCCTGTAACTTCATCAAGTGTCCCCTTCTACCTTGTACCCATTCTACTCCACTCAGGATTTTGTAGATTTCAATCTCTTCCATACCACTTTCCCTTGTGTTCAACATCCCCCTCTCTCACTTCTATTCCAGGTGTCCATCATTGTAAGTAGATTCGGCCACTATACTTAATCGCAGCAAGGGATCTCCCTGCAGCGATAAGTATAGCGGCCGTGGCTACCAGTCACTCCACCCACCTGATGATCATGGCAGGAGGGAGCCCAATCCCTCCTACCCAAAGACCCCCCACGAATGATTGTGGCAGGAAGGAGCCCAACCCTTCCTGCCCAAAGACCCCCACCCCCATGAACAATCATGGAAGGAGGGAGCCCAACCCCTCCTTCCCAAAGACCCTCCACCCCACCCGAAGTACACCGGCAGGAGGGTGCCCAACCCCTCCTGCCGGAAGACCCCCTCTGCTAACACCTCCCGCAAAATGCCCCCCCCCCCCCAGCGAAGCCGCCCCCGCTAACACCCCCATACTGACCTTAAAGTTGGCTGGATGGATGGGTTTTCCTACCGGCCAGCAGACCCACCTCAGTCAAAATTAGGCAGGCCTGCCCCTTCTTGGTGCATTGTGGAATGCACGGGGTAGGGGCCTAAGGCCTGATTGGCCCAGGTGCCTAAGATACCTCCTAAGAGCGGGGCCTTGTATACATGGGCCTACCGGATTTAGTGTCCAGCTCATCTACTCCACTTTGCCATTTTTATCAGCATTTGGTTTTGGTTTAAACTCGGATTTAGACATCATATTGATAATGCCCCTCTAAATATGAAACAAACCCAAAATTCTGAACATTGAGGAAAAATCCCAAATGAACTGAAAATGAATATAATTTTTTTGCCCTTTGCAAATATAATTGATAGGTCAGCAAAGATGTCTGTGTAGAAAAGCATTTTCCATTTGCAATGATCTGAACATTTTATAAGCCCATCTAAATGACTAGATCAATATTAGCAATACAATTTTTAGTAAGATCATTTGGTAATTTCTCATAACATGCCTCATCAGATAACTGCCTTAAGAGATGAGGACTAGAATCACAATTGTTTTTGAATGACAACAGATCTACATTTATCCACCTTTATCTACAAGCTTAATAATAATTGAGTTGTCATCTCTTTAGGATTCGAGAGGCATGTTTTTTGCTCATAGTCTGGTTATAACTGAAGTGGGCCTGTCTTTTATCTATTGCAATACAGCTATCTTGATTAACTAATTTAATGAAAACACGAATAGCTGGAGGACTTGCAACAGTGATTACAGTATTCTTAAGTTACAAGTTGTTCTGTACTCAAGGAATTCTACATCAAAAGCCTCCTAGAAGAGCTTGAATTTAGGTCCCCTTTCAAATTTGAAACTTATAGCTTAGATCAATTCTCATATCTTATTCAGCTGATCATATAATTTGCTTTCAGTTTAGTCATCCATCTATTTATCCCAATCAACTTTGTACTACTCATCTTGCCCTGCCTATATATCTCAACTGCCCTTTTCCCCTCGGCTACATATTAAGATGTTTCATTGTATTGTACAAACAGTGTTGGCATCATATCTATGCTATTTTAATCTATGCTATTTGAAGATAAAATCTATGCAGTTTGGATAAGGGCCTATTATGCTGACATAAGTAACATAGTAAATGACAGCAGATAAAGTCCCGAATGGGACAGCCAGCCTGCCCAATAGTATCACGCATTATATATTCATGATTAATTTAAATTGTAATTTTTCTTAGATATGTTTGGGTCAGAGACCATAGAAGTCCACCCGGTATTTCCCTTAGGTTCCAACTACTGGAGTTGCCATTGAAGCTCACTTCAGTCTATCCACACCATCTTGTCATTTGTGGGATACAGACCATACAAGTCTACCCAGCACTGTCCTCATGTTCCGTTGAAGCCCTCCGCAGCCTATCCTAAACCGAACTGCCATATATGGGAAAAAGTCTGTGCAAGTCTGCCCAGTACCAGCCTTAATTCTTCAATCTATACCATTCATTTTCTAATTAGGGATGCTCTGAGTTCATTCCATGTTTTTTTTTTGTTTGTTTGTTTGAAACATTTTTATTCTGTCACCATTTTCATTTCCACCAGCTCGCTCAGGAGGGCACTTTAGGCATCAACTACCCTCTCTATGAAAAATAATTTCCTAACATTACTCCTAAGTCTACCATTTCACAACCTCAATTCATACCCTCTAGTTTTACCATATCCCTTCTCTGATAAAGATTTGTTATATTTGAATATACTTCCATGCTGGCTATTATGTTATCATTTGTATTGTATGAGAATTACCATATTTCTGTTCTATAATTGTTCTACAGTGCTTTCAGATATGTATATTTCTGATTCTGTAGCATCTACTCAAAAATTCAAACTATCCTTCCTCTCATTAAAAGGTATATCACATGCAGGAAACTATGGACATCCCTCTCCTTCAGAATCACAGAGCTCTGGAATAACCTTACTACCCCACTTCGGAATCTGAGCTCCCTCCAACTCTTCCGAAAACATCTGAAAACTTGGCTATTCTCAAAAATGTAATACTTCCTCCCTCTTCAATATACTAAGTCCCTTTAACTACCGTGTTTCAATTGATTGTGTTTATTCTTAAATTTTCCACGAAGAAACAGGAGATAACACCTTCCCAAAATAGGAAAGCAAATGTGTTCAACAGTGCAAAGCTCACACCACTTATTCCGGTGTGGATCAAATGCTGAACACATCAGCCAATCACCATATTCTCAAGGTACCACGCCACTTATTGTCATTTAGCGATCTATCACTTCTTTTCAAAGAAATAATTCTAACAGTCATTGATTTCTTGGGCTACTTCTTGATAGTTTTTCCATTTCTCAATCAATATTTGGACTCCTGAGCCAGATCCTTTCAGCCAAAACACAATTGTGTCGAGACTCAGTACACAATTACAGTCTCATTACAGTATTTGAGTACCCCAGGCTGTTTTCTTTGCTTTGCTATGCTTATATTTGCTCATTTTACTGTTTTTGTGTATTAACCTACTATATACCACTATATATATATATATATATATATATATATATATATAAGTATTAACCTGCTATATATCACTTTGGGGGAATCTCTTCATAAAAATCTCTTCATAAAAACAATAAATCCCAATAAATTAATTAATTAAATTAAAGAGTGATGCATTTGGGGAGTAGAAATCCAAGGGAGATGTTTGTGCTGAGAGGTGAGAAACTGATATGCACAGATAGAGAGGGACCTTGAGGTAATAATGTCTTAGCAGCAATACCCCACATTGACACGTTTCAACAATTTCACAATGAATGAATTCTTAGCTTGAAGGAGCTGTAATGGATGTTTGAATTAAACACCACAATCCCCTAAGGACCAAATGAAAGTACTGAGTGGTTATCTATTGTAGATTAATGCAGATTAGAGTATTTTTCTTTCATCGCCGTTTTCTTTTCTTCTCTACTAGCTAAATGATATTGTCCCTTTAAGTCATTAGATTGAGTATATAGTGACATCAGCTGGGATTCCCTATTTAGAACGCTTTTGAAATGCTGTGGTCATTTTAAAGAAATGGCGGCAGCTCTAGTGTGATATCAGGTTTCATGCCAGTAGGAAAAGTGGGAGGATAAATATGGATGGATTTAAATTGATGAATATGCTCAACATTGCTAATTTTGTTGTGTTGCTTTGCAGTGTCTTTGTACATCCACAACCCTGATGAAAGTGTTGGATCGTGTTGGCGTGAGGTGTTGCAGCATTTCAGTCAAGTTTTCTGATAATTTATGATATTATATATAAAACAAATATAAATAAGGGAAACAAAAGATATAAAAAAATCTAACATAAGAATAGTTTCCGGGATCGATGACGATTAGTGCCAGATGAGTTATGCTACTCTTTCGCTGATCTGAAGATCCGAGGTACTTATAATGGCAACATTGTATTCACATGATCTGCTATCATAAAGATTTTCTACATACTCTGGTTTTTCACTATACTGTATATGTCATACAGAGAAAATTGAGTGTATAAAAGTGAGACGAGTTTGAACTATGGCACAAGTAAATCAAAATACCTTCAGCTTTTCAAAGGAGCAGAGAACAGTTTCAATAACTAGAGCTAACTTATATGACACTGTAAGTAATAATGCGTCTTCACTGTCATGGATTGAATTGGAAAATCAAAATAAGAGATTGATCAGAACGGAGCTCCATGCAAACACTTTGGCTCAGTATGTATCATCCTTGATGATCCCCAGGGGGGGTCTACAAATCCAGAAGGGCCCTACTCTGTTCAGTTATGGCACACCATTTAAAGAGAAATGGTGTACAATTTTGAATAAATGCAGCATGGATTTGATGCTACTAATTATCGAACAGATCACTAAATTAGAACGGGAATTGAAAGATACTATAGAACAGATGAAGACTATGATAAAAGAAACTTGTACTGAGGAATCCGAATTCACCAAACAAAAGGAGGATCTAAATAAGAATTTGGAAACTTATCAGGGCTCTATTAAACAAATGAATATCAAAAACTTTAAACAAGATGAGAAGGATTATATGAATAATCAGGTATACACATGGTTGTTCAAATCTAATAGTGTGCCTGTGACAAAACAACCTTTTGATGATGACCAATGATCTACAGATTCATCCTCTAGTGGAGGTCAGAGTACAACAAGTGTGTGGGGAGTGTGTGGCACAGTGGTTAGAGCTACAGCCTCAGCACCCTGAATTTGTGGGTTCAAACCCACATGGCTTCTTGTGACTCTGGGCAAGTCACTTAATCCCCCCCCCCCATTGCCCCGGGTACATTAGTTAGACTGTGAGCCCTCCAAGACAGATAGGGAAAAACACTTGAGTACCTGAATCAAACCACTTAGAGTAAACTATAAGTGGTATATAAATATTTTTTTTTAAAGTAATAAGGGACAAAGAGGACAAGGAGGTTTTTTACAGCGGGGATGACAGCAACAGAGAGGTTCCCGCAGAGTCAGGTTTCAGACTCAAGTTGGATCCTTTCAGGGACCACAAAACAATCACAGCAACATAATTCATCTACAGTTGTAAATCTGTCAGATACAGCCCTAACCCTTCCTCAAGAATACCTGCTAAATCTGGGATTAGGATTTGTGCCAACACCAAAATATGATGCTTTTGAAACCAGATTAGCGGTGTAGACTTGTGCTTAAACTGCATCTTAAAATCTATTTCTCTGATCACCAATATGAAGGGAATTGTTCCATCATTTTTAACAAATCCCGATGCCTTCCCCAAGGTTTCCTTCACCGAAATCTTATCATATTTAAAGATCTTGTTTTAAAGGAGTTGGATCAGGCCAAGTCTGTGTTTCAACATACAGCTAAGAGATTGAATTTATCTTATGATGAATGGACAGCACTGCATGAACTCTTCTCTAACGTAACCTTGATTATCATTCGTTTACAAATGTTTAATGACTGACCCCTAGGTTGGAAATACAACAGGGAATTTCTTTGATTGTATCATCAGTATATATATGGTTAAATGGTAAATTCTTTCAATGGAGGAAGGTGAACAGATTGCCCCCCAGGGATCTCTAATGGGACCGGTGCTTTTTCATATATTTATAAATGATCTGGAAATGAAGATGATGAGTGAGGTAATTAAACTGAAGATGAGAAAAAACTATTCAAAGTTTTTTTAAAAAATTATATGCAGATTGTGAAAGATTGCCGTGGGTCCTTAGGAAATTAGAAGACTAGGCATCCAAATGGCAAATGAAATTTATTGTGAAATGCAAAGAGATGGCCTGGGATCAGTGGCGTGAAATGTTGCTATTATTTGGGGTTCTGCCAGGTACTTATGATCTGTATTGACCATTGTGGAAACAGGATACTGAGCTAGATGGACCATGGGTCTGACCCAGCATGGCTATTCTTGTTCTTATGGAGTTACATAATGCATCTTTGCAAGTACCACAAACACTAATAAATGTAAAATGGCAGGTTTTTTCATGATAGTGACTGGCTGATAAATACATTAATATGTAGCACTCAGCTTGTTTCTCATCATATCATTAACTTTACTGCAGAGCAGAGGGAGAAAGTCATATTAATTCTCCACTCACGCTTTTTTCGGCAGGTTATATATTGCTGAAGAATCGGACTTTACCTGCCATTGTTTAAGAAGGATTATTGGCTTTCTGCTCCTGAAGATAGTGAAATGGAGCTCTGTCGAGCTCTGTGACTAATTTCCTTTGGATTCAGATAAGTTGGATTTTTACTTATATTGGGGTTTTTTTGATTGCTTGTGTTTGGGTTTGAGCAGCGAAAGAAAATTGAAGATGACAGGTTTTTTTACAAACTTATAACTGTTAGATGAGGAGAATACTCTGAATAGGCTTCACATCATTATTATTATTTTCACTTATATTTATTCACTCACACATTATGATGTACGGGGCAAACTCATTTAGGTCATAGCCATTGGGTTAGTCAAATATGAGTTGTCTGCCTGAGGATATGCTGCTAGTATGACTCATTGCAGTTCCCCAGTACTGAGGTCTCTCTCTTTCTTTTCAATTGAGGTTTTGTCACATTACATTTTATTTATTTATTGAAACTTTTTGACTCTCCTCAGTGTGGTTAATATAGTAGGGGCCAAAGAAGAAGTTTAAAAAGTCTCCCTTATAAATGCTCTTTATCCTTGTTTCAAAAAAGAATCAAGAGCACGATATTCTATAGAGGCAATTTTAAAATAACCCACATGTTGTATAAGTATTGATTATATGATAGATAAGGGTGGGGAGGGGGGGAGATAAGAGAATATTATATGTATCATTGTTGATTATTAAGTGATATATTTATGGTTATTTGTATGGATATGTTATCACACTTATTATAAGTTTAAAAATGAATAAAGATTAAAAAAAAAAAGAAATAACCCGCATAGCTGCATACTATTTAGGCACTTCTAACTCACATACTTTATGCAGATTTTCCAAAAGAAACATCTAGTCCTTTTTTCTCTCTGAAAATTAGCAAATGCAAAATCTCTAAATTAAAAGTGTCTGTATGTGTTGCACCTGCTTTCTCTGCAGGTAGCAGAAGGGAGGCAACGCAGCATGTCTACATTTGAAAACTAAAAGTACATGCACTCCCCTGACCTGAACATGCCCACAGGAACTCATCTCCGGCAGCGTAATTGCTTTCCCCATGGATCCATTTGAGTTTGTCACACTGGGAGATTTACTAGGAAGAACTGAAGAATAATTATGAGCTTCCAGCAATTAAAGGATCATTTTGTGTAGAAAGATTTATTTCCTTTCCTGCAAATAAGCAACAGCATAGTTTCTTTTAGAAGGCTTTTGCACAGTTGCCTCCGTCTCTTCACCATTTTATGTAGCACAATTATAACATTTTTTTTCCTCTTGATTTATAGTGTTATTGAATGCTGCACATAATAAGTCTAAAAAAATAAAACTTATAAATAAATGGCAATTAGATCCGAATACTAACTGGCAAATTCTATATAGTCTTCCTAAAGTTTGGCACCTACATCAGCATGCGTAGCCAATGCAGGCACCTAACTTACTCCTCCCCCCCTTAAAATTGTAGTGCAGATTTTAGTGCTGGCCGTGGCGATAACAGCTCCGACGCTCATAGGAATTACTGCTGTGGCCGGCGCTAAAAACCACACTATGGTTTTGTAAAAGAGGGGGTTTAAATGGTTAAAAGGTTTAATTGATGCTGCTAATTGGCATTTAACACCTCATAATTGACTTTAATTAGACTTAATTGAAAGTTAGGCACCCCTCGTAACTTGAAAAACATGATTCTATATAAAGTAGGCACCTAATCCAAGCGCCTACCTAAAAGTAGGTGTGGTTAGAGGTGGACCATGGGTGTGTTTTCGAGTTAAGTGCCTCTTTTTGAATTAGGCGCTATTACGCACCTAACACAGGTGCAGGTGTTTAGGCAAAGAAAACCCTGGCATAAATATAATGTGCTTTAAAGTTAGGACACCTAGTGACATCTAATGCTGCTTAGGCAGTGCTAAGCTAATTCTGTTTAGCGCACCTAACTTTTATAGAATCGTGATTAGCGTCGCACTATTCGGCGCTGACATTTTTTTAGGTGACCTATATAGAATCCTTCCCTACGAGGGGGTGCTGAAATGTTTTCAGCCCCACCAACCAATTTCCTAAATTCTGAGCGTTATTTTGCCAGTGTAGCCAAAAAGAGTGTTATTTCATTTTAAGTGCCAGTTTGCAGAAATAAAATTCTACGTTTTGACATTGTTTCAGATCATTGATTGAACCATATCCACATCATTCTCTTCTTGGTTGGGCTGAGAACTTTGCAGCACCCCCTTGTAAGTTAACACTAGAATCACTAAACAGTTTTACCTCTATTGAGGGGTAATTATATAAGGAGCTACCAAGTTCTAAGGGGCAGGAATTTGTATAAAAGTTGGTATGTTAGTCATCTAAGCATGAATGTGAACATAGAAAATGATGGCAGAAAAAAATATATGACCTATTCTCTCCAACTACTAATCTCTGACCTCATTTCTTCTCCCTTGGAGATTATGTTTGCATAAATGAGAAGTATCTGTAAGTATACACTTAGATATCACGGTGTGTACTTTTGTGGGTGAGCATTTATATCGGCAGAGTTCATGTAGGTGCCCAGGTGTACAATGGGTATGGCTCAGAATTATGCATGTAGATGATAAAATCTCATAATCTGTGTATGATTTTATGGCAATTTAGGCATGAGCATTCATGCTAGCTGTATGGCTGGTGAAAGTGTTTGCACTTTAAATTTAGGCATGTGACTGGCCACTTAAGCTAGCATTCTATAAAGAAAAGTAGGTGTCTACTAAGAAACTGGTAAATTGTGCCACTTTAATTCATGCATAGCATACATAACCACACATAAGACAGCATCGTCCAGTAACTGTAAGATGTAAAACACATGCAGGTACATTGCTATTATATTTGGGCTAATACTAAAATCTCTGAACAGAAGATGGAGAAATGTGCCAACTTATGTATTCTCAGTTTAAAAGAAAATGTCCTACTGAAAGGGTAAATGTAAGACTAATGTATTTGATATGCTACCTTTCTGTGGTACAACCAAAGTGGTTTACATATACTGTATACCAATGGCATAGCTATGGGGTGAGTGGGGGTGGGGGGGGTTCTTTAAGGCCTGATCTTCCATCCCACTTTGGGTTTGAGCCTCCTCTGGAACTACAGCACCCCTGTAAACAGCTGATGAGGATGAAGCCCTGCCAGCCAGTTCCTGAGCCACTCCCATCCTCCAGGCACTGCTTCTTGAATGTAGAGGTCGGCAGTATGCCTCTAGCTGCCATCGGGACTTCTCGAGCATGCTCAGTTTGCAAACTAAACATGTGTCAGAAGTCCCAGCGGTTTTTGTTTATTGTGCGCTTCTATATCGCTACTAATGACCTGGGATGCTTGAGCGTGAGCTTCAGGAATGGTCTTACAATACTTGAGTTTCAGTAATGGTGTTACAATACTTGAGCTATGATATATGAGCTTTCGTACTGGTGTTACAGTACAGAGTTACAATGTTTCTGTGATAGTTATCCGTGCCTGAGCTTCAGATGGCATTCATTGTTGCTGAAGGCATTCTACCGACCTCTACATTAGTGTGCATTATGGCTGCTTAAATGGGATCTGAGTAAACAATGTTAATGTGCCTTGTCCCCACTACTGAAAAAAGCTGAAGTAGATCTCTCCACACCATCCAGCTATCGCCCAATAGCAAATATTCCTCTCCTGACCAAGATGCTAGAGTCCATCATATCTACCCAACTCTCATCCTATCTTAAGAGATTCTCCATTCTCCTACCTTACCAATATGGCTTTAGACCCAACTTCAGCACCGAATCCCTATTGGCCTCATTAATCTCAAAGGTTCAACAACTTCATTCTCGTAATAAGTTCGCTGTTCTTCAATTCGACCTTACTGCAGCTTTTGACATTGTCCATCATGACATACTAATTTTCCAATTTTCTGAAATTGGCATAAACTCCACAGTTTTGGACTGTTTCTCGAAATTCTTACGTTCCCGCTCTTACACCGTTAACATGAATGGCACCTCATCCTCCCCTTGGAAATCAATTTGTGGAATTCCTCAGGGTTCACCTCTATCCCCTATTCTTTTCAACATCTATAT
This sequence comes from Geotrypetes seraphini, assembly GCF_902459505.1. Taxonomy (NCBI): domain Eukaryota; kingdom Metazoa; phylum Chordata; class Amphibia; order Gymnophiona; family Dermophiidae; genus Geotrypetes; species Geotrypetes seraphini. Next base: position 527,980,776 of record NC_047084.1, on the reverse strand, counting down.
GTCCTCCCTGAAACTCCTCCAACTATCCCCCATGGAAACACTTTACACTTACGCTAATAACATCCTTGTCCTCCTCGAGACCGACTCAAACATCACTAACCTCTCTGAGAACATATCCTCATGTATAACGAACCTCCAATCCTGGGCCCTCACCGTACAAATGAAACTGAAAGAGTCCAAAACAAAACTACTTTGGCTCGGCCCAGAATTAGATTAGCTACCCACCCTCATCCCATTGTCCTCTGGCACCACACTGCAGCTTGAGTTCTCAAGCAAAGTTGGGCATCATCATTGACTCTACACTATCCTTCAACAACCACCTCAACTTCTTGGTAAATAAATGCTTTTTCAGTCTTCACATGCTAAGGAAAGTGAGATCTTTGCTGTCCTCGTACAATCCATCATCCTTTCCAGACTGGATTACTGTAACTCCATCTACTTAAGCCTAACAAAGAAAAGCCTTCATAGACTTTAGCGGATTCAGAATACCGTGGCTAAGCTAATCTTCACAAAAAGTAAATTTGACCATGTCTCCCCGCTTCTGTCTAAGCTTCACTGGCTTCCAGTAATCTCTAGGGTTCACTTTAAATGCACCTGCCTAACCTTCAAGATCCTACACGGCATCCTTCCTTCCCTTATTCCACTATCTTGGAATTCCTTGAATCCTAATACCACCAGATCTACTCAAAAATTCAAACTATCCTTCCTCTCATTAAAAGGCATATCACATGCAGGAAACTATGGACATCCCTCTCCTTTAGAATCACAGAGCTCTGGAATAATCTTACTACCCCACTTTGGAATCTGAGCTCCCTCCAACTCTTCCGAAAACATCTGAAAACTTGGCTATTCTCAAAAATGTAATACTTCCTCCCTCTTCGATATACTAAGTCCCTCTAAACATTCTCTATACTAAGTCCTATAACCCTTCATTGGAGTTCCTTTTCTATACCAATTCCTGTAAACCGTGCCGAGCTCTACAATTGTGGACAGGATGCGGTATACAAACTTAAGGTTTAGTTTAGTTTAATGCAGAGCAAATCTAGCCTTCTGGAGGCATACAATTACCTGGAACACCTGAACTACTACAGAAAATACACCTAGTGACAAATAGTTAATATCCTGGATACTCATGTGATGAGCAACATACCAAATGATGTGAACAAGATAAATATATGGACAGATACATAGAAAGAGGATCTGAGAAAAGATATGAGCAGCTTTTCTAGGAGAATTTATTGTACAGAGTTTGTAAAATTATTTGAATGTGCTGTTCCCATCTGTTGCACAGCTGGCCATGCACTTAAATCAGTGTGTTATGTTTGAAAAATAAAAGGAGAGTCGAACCAAATGACAAAGTATGATCTTTGGGTATAATACTAACATAAACACATCCTCAGATGAACAGGGTTGGCTCAAAGGGTTATGGAGTTCTAAGCCAAAGTTGATGGTTGCGCACCCCAACCGGCAGTGCTCCTGTCCCCGGAGCTTAAGCTTTTTCCCCTTTCCTCTCAAGCACCTAGTCCAGCATTGCTCCCTCTCCTCTCTCCCTCCCCTGTGGCCCTCTAAACATTACCTTGCTTGCCCATGGCTAAAGCATGCACAGGAAGCTGCTTTCAGTCAGTCCTGGGTCTTCTCTCTGCCGCATTCCGTGACAGGAAATTGCAGGCAGGACACGGCAGAAGGATGACCCAGGGGTGGCTGAAAGCAGCTTGCTGTGTTAAGTTATGTTAATTAGATTTTCTATTTGCCTTTATCTATTTAGTTCAAGGTCGGTTTACATTAAAAGAGGTTGGGTCAGTTACCCAGGAAGTTACAATGGACAGCTTGATGTGGACATTCAATAGGGTTGCTAGTACAGGTAGATCAGTATAACTATTAATACAGTTAGGTCATGCTGTTGCTACTGGCAAGCAAGGTAATATTTAGTGGGCCCCAGGGGTAGGAGGAGGGATAAAGGGAGGAGAGGGAGCAATGGCAGACTAGGGGCTGGAGAGAGAAGGGGATAAATGTTGGACTGAGAGAGAAGGGGGAGAAAGCTTTGGACCAGGTACAGCACTGGTGGTGAGCTTAAGGACCATGGATTTTGCCACCCTGTATCTCTGGCACCCTGGGCCAGAGCATCACCTGGTCCAATGGCTGAGCTAGCCCTGCAGATTTCCCATTAACAAGTAGCGAGTAATAAGCTATGGAACCAGAGCTGCACTTGGTCATAATAAATATTCTCAGGTAGCTGCAGAACAGAATACAGGTTTGCAATTTTGATGTCTTCCTTGATACACTTTCCTTTCAGTGTAGTCAAACCTTGGTTTGCGTGTGTTTTGCAAGATGAGCAAAACATTCCCGCAAATCGTGCCTCGCAAACCGAGTGTTGACTCGATTTACGAGTGCCCCCCCCTGTGATCCTTCATCCCCCCCGCTCGCATCGCACTCCCCTCCGTGATCTGGCATCCCCCGCTGAGCACCCAAACACCAGAGAGAGCAAGAACCAGAAGGCCTTGAGCATGCGCAGATGCTCAAGGCCCAGCCCAGCCAAGAGGGAGGATCTTTGGGCACCAGCATGTCCTGTGTGTTGGTGCTGGTGCCGGTGCCAAATCGGGGTAAGGGATGGTGTTTGGGCGCTCGGCGGGGGATGCCAGATCGCCGGGGGAGTGTGATGTGAGTGGGGGATGCCAGATCACGGGGGGGGGGGGGGGCTGGGGGGGTGATGCCAGTTCTCTGGGATGTGTGGAGCAGCGCCAATGGCCTCGAGGGTGGAGGGTAAAGTAAAGCAGCAGCGGTGGCTTCAGGGGGGGAATGAATCAAGCGAGCTTCCATTCATTCCTATGGGGAAACTCGCTTTGATATACAAACAATTTGGTTTACGAGCATGCTTCTGGAACAAATTATGCTCGTAAACCAAGGTTCCACTGTATCTTTAATATGAGTACTCTTTATTATTATTTATTTATTTTTACATTGAGTTATCACTATTCTGAGAGCAGTATAACCGTGTCCAATTAGATCTCAGAGTATAAATTACGTTGAACAAACTATGAGCTGATTCTGCAAACAGAAAGCTGAATGTTTAAACAAAATGAAAGATAACAGAGCAAAATTATACCAATAAGGAACTTAGGGCTAGATTCACTAAGCAAACCGATCGTGTACCAATCGGTTTGCGAACCCTTTGTGACCAAATTTCCCTACAACCCCATTCACTAACACCTGTAGCGATCCTACCATGCAAATTAGCAAAACCTCATGCAAAATAGCCTTGCGATTGATTCACTAACAATTGCTTGGCTATTTCGAATCGGGTTTTACTATTGGCACTGAATCAGTGAGGAAGAGGGAGCTGGCTCGAAGATAACGCCACATCGATCGCACCGTGGACTGGCGGTTGAAGAACACTGTTTTGGGCCTGATGCACGTGCTGGCTTTGTGGACCGGCAGGAAATTTCTGTGGACCGGCACTGGTCCATGGACCGGTGGTTGAAGAACACTGGTCTAATTGGTCACTGTGATTTGCCATTGCACAATGAAAGATAATTGAAATTTTTGTTTTCCCTCATTCAAATATATGTTTTAGATATAAATTGATAATGAAGAAAGATTAAATTAAAAGAAAAGGTTGTACTATGTCATCATGTGCTGAGGATGCCCATCTGGTTCATTAGCATGCCCTAATCTAAGGCATGCTAAATCTAATTAATGTGCATTCAACTACAAATTATTGAAGGTTAAGTCAATTAAAAGACATTAAAAAGTTCCATTTCATGTTTAAAAAGGTTTTTTTTAATTAAAACAAATGTATGAAATTAGCCAAAAATATCCTAAAACCATGAAAAATGTGGTCCAAAGTTGCATTTTTCTGCACATATCTGTAGCACCGCTGCTGCTTTACTTTGTATGATATCCATGCTGCTGACATATAAAGTAAACCTAGAACTTCAAAAGTGAACAGGTGTTGGCAATCCAGTTCATGAAAATGATTCTATTAATGGATAATGCCATCTTATTACTGCATGGCATGATTTAATGGCAAAGAAGTGAACCTTTGTAAGATATTGCTCCCAGGGAATATAGTCAAGTTAGATCACTAGACAACTAGATAACAGACAGGACAACATTCAAATACTGTATAAGACAATAAAGCAGATGTTTGCATTCAGTGAATGAGAAAATGCAGAACAAGTCTAACCTTGTTGATTGCAGTAAACTGATAATGAATTGCTCTACATTGCATCTAATTAGCTGACATAAAATTAAGCTTGGGAAGTTGAAAGGTAGTCATTATTCTCTACACTATATCAGACATATTGATTGCATTAATTAATGAGTTTTTCATAAAGAATCTTTCTGAAATTGTTCAATCACTTTATATTGGTGTTTAATGGCCTCGATGCACTAAACAGGGTTGATAAGACCGCGTGGCTCTGCTGCGGTCCGATTTTTGGTGACTCGTCATGGGGGGGCGACTCAGCTCACATTTTTTGTTTGTTTGTTTGTTATTTTAATGGGGCAGATATTGTGCATGTGTAACACACACACAGCATCAGTGCTCATTTAAAAAAAAAGTTATGGTATATTATAAATATATTAATTTCAGGGCTTAAATATGGGCAGGACAGGTAAGTGACTGGTCTTGACCATTTTCTTTTTTTGGATCGCTAAAAGTGATCACTTTTTTGTGTGCATCAGGAAGCAATGTTAGAGCATCAATCGCTCTGACAGTTTAGAGGGTATTTCAATATTAATGAGCATTCATGTACAAAACCATGTGGAGAGTCATTTGGTGCATTGGGTCGGCAAATCCGATCTCGCTACACCAGTCAAAATTGGTTTAGTGATGATCATTTGATGATCCCTGACTTTAGTGCATCTGGGACTAAGTCCAAAAACTTCATTAAGGCATTATGTTAAAAATATTGAGGTAAAGTTTTTTTAGTCCAGTGGTATCCACATAAAGTTAAATGAATATCTAATCCATTTAACTTTATGCAGATTTTCTGTGATGCTAACAAACCGTGAATATGGTTAAATTCACATTTCTTTAATTTTATACATGATAATGGAATGTTGCTACTCTGAGTTTTGGCCAGATACTAGTGACCTGGATTGGCCACCAAGAGAACGGGCTATTGGGCTTGATGGATCTTTGGTCTGACCCAGTAAGGCTATTCTTATGTTCTTATAATCAGGTGGCAACACAAAAGGATAAGTTATCTGTCCATCAACTGCTCAAATGTATAATTTTTGGACAGTCTCAAACCACACTCTTAATTTTGTTTTAAATGGATAACTTTGGAAATTTATGGACCTTTCTCCTAAAGAGTATTAAGCACCTGGAGTGGCATTTTCAATAATGTGTATGACTGACTTTGGACGTATCCCGCAAAAAGTCCAAATATCAGGGCGGGGATACATCCCTTTTCGAAACCATTAGATGTCCAAAATTGTTTTTTTGAAAATGACCCATTTGGAGGTCTTGGTCCTTAGAACATCTAACTTTTAGGCCATTTTCAAATACAAAAATGTCCACATTCAAAATATCTAAATTATGCCCATTTGGACATGGGAGGGGCCAGCATGTTAATGGACAGGCCATACAGACCTCCCAACAGTGCAGTGAAGCACCTTAGGGGGCACTGCTGTGAATTTCACATAAAGACTGTCAGGTACATATTTCACCAGAATCCCCTTTCAGTGTATGGTGAGCTCTCTAAAACTTACCCCAAACCTGCAATACAAACCTGTCCATCATCCCAATAGCCCTTATGGCTGCAGTTAGAGGCAAAGGAAGTGCCAGGGATGAGCGTATACTGAGGACTAATGAGTGGCTTCGACTTTGGAGCCCTGGGTGAGAGGCTGAAGCAGACAGGAGCGCAGGTGGTCTTCTCCTCGATCCTCCCAGTTAGAGGCAAAGGAAGTGCCAGGGATGAGCATATACTGAAGACTAACGAGTGGCTTCAAGGATGGTGCCGGAAAATGAACTTCGGATTCCTGAACCATGGAGAGGCGTTGCAAGGACTTCAGGGACCAGACGGACTCCATCTGACCAGCAGGGGTAAGCACGTCTTTGGACACCGACTAGCCCGCCTGCTTCGTAGGTAGGTAAGTCGGGGGAGGTTACCCACTCAGATACAAGTGCAGTAAGGAATGATCCTGATGAGGTGAGTCGAAACTCCGATTCTAAGTCCAAAGTAAGTGCCCCCATTGCAAACAATTCTCTAGGAGTCACACTACCTCAGGTGGGAAACTCCCCACAGGGACTTAGCAATCATGGGGTATGGAGGGCTATGTATGTTAATGCACACAGTTTAGGCAATAAGATTCTAGAATTAGAGACCAAAATAATGAATGCCGACCTTGACGTGGTGGCAATATCTGAAACTTGGTTCACAGACTCTCATGGGTGGGATATGGCTATACCGGGATACAACTTATTTCATCAGGACAGAGAGGGAAAGTCAGGGGGAGGGGTGGCACTATACATTAAAGAAGACATCAAAACTACCAGAATCACAGATGTCAAGTACACTGGGTAATCCCTCTGGGTGAACCTGGCCAGAGGCAGGGAAAAATGCCTGTATCTTGGTGTAGTATATAGACCTCCAAGACAACTGGAAGACAAAGACTCTGAATTAATTGAAGACATAGAGAATATCACTCTACGGGGAGACGCTGTTCTGCTAGGGGACTTCAACATGCCTGACGCAAATTGGAACTCATACTCAGCAACAACCAGCGGCAGCAGGAGACTGTTAACATCCATAAAGGGAGCACGACTCAAACAAATGGTATTGGAACCCACTAGGGCCCAGGCGATCCTGGACCTGATACTCACCAACGGGGATAGCGTCTCGAAGGTCTCGGTAGGAGATACGCTAGCCTCCAGTGACCACAACATGGTGTGGTTCTACCTCAGGAAAGGTTTCCCTAGATCAAACACGAAAACAAAAGTACTCAACTTCCGAGGCACTGACTTCGAACGCATGGGAGATTTTGTCCACCAGACACTGCAGAACCAAGCTACGACCGATGATGTGGAAGCTATGTGGTCATCCCTGAAATATACCATACATGAAGCGACAAGCCTCTACATTAAATTAGTACACAAACGGCAGAGAAACAACAAACCCCAATGGTACTCCGCAGAAATCTCGCACCTCATCAAGGAGAAGAAAAAAGCATTTATTTCCTACAAACGAACGGACTAGGGAAGCTAAACTAGAACATAGGGCGAAGTCTGCAGCGGTCAAAACGGCAGTCAGGGAGGCCAAACTTCGAGTGGAAGAGACTCTGGCAAAGAACATGAAGAAAGGGGACAAATCCTTTTTCAGGTACATTAGTGATAGGAAAAAGAACACAGACGGGATAGTACGCCTTAGGAAACCAGATGAGAACTGCGCAGAATCAGATTCCGATAAAGCAGAACTATTGAATGAATACTTCTGCTCGGTCTTCACCTGCGAGGCACCGGGGCACGGTCCGCAGTTGCAGGCAAGGCCCAGCGCGGAAGACCCATTTCAGAATTTCGAGTTCACACCTGGCGACGTCTACTACGAACTGGCAAGACTCAAGGTGAACAAAGCCATGGGACCGGACAATCTACACCCCAGGGTGCTCAGTGAGCTGCGTGATGTCCTGGCAGACCCGCTATCAGGACTCTTCAATCTCTCCCTAAGTTCGGGGAGAGTCCCCATAGACTGGAAAACAGCTAACGTCGTTCCACTGCACAAAAAGGGTTGCAGGGCAGAGGCTGCAAACTACAGACTGGTGAGTCTCGCATCAATAGTATGCAAACTCATGGAAACACTAATCAAACATAAATTAGACGCAATCTTGGATGAGGAGAATCTACGGGATCCCAGTCAATCCGGATTCACCAAGGTTAGGTCCTGCCAATCCAATCTCATCAGCTTCTTTGACTGGGTAACAAAACAGTTAGACTTGGGAGAATCCATGGACGTCGTATACCTAGACTTCAGCAAAGCTTTCGATAGTGTCCCGCATCACAGGCTGTTGAGCAAGATGAAATCAATGGGGCTGGGAGAAACACTAACTACATGGGTCAATGACTGGCTGAATGGCAGACTTCAGAGGGTGGTAGTTAACGGTACCCTCTCTAAAACATCGGAGGTGACCAGTGGAGAACCGCAGGGCTCAGTCTTGGGCCCGCTCCTTTTCAACATATTCATAGGTGACCTAACTCAGGGGCTTCAAGGTAAGGTAACGTTATTCGCTGACGACGCCAAACTATGCAATATAGTGAGAGATGGCAATTCACCCGATAGTATGACACAGGACCTACATTTGTTGGAGCTTTGGTCCTCGACCTGGCAGCTGGGCTTCAATGCTAAGAAATGCAAGATCATGCACCTCGGCAGCAGAAATCCGTGCAGAACTTACACCTTGAATGGTGAGACCTTAGCTAGAACTTCAACAGAACAAGACTTGGGAGTGATCATCAGCGCAGACATGAAAACTGCTGATCATGTGGAGAAGGCTTCATCTAAGGCAAGACAGTTGTTAGGTTGCATCCGCAGGAGTTTCGTCAGCCGGAAGCCTGAAGTCATAATGCCATTATACAGAACCATGATGAGGCCTTATTTGGAATACTGTGTGCAATTCTGGAGGCCACACTACCGAAAAGATGTGCTGAGAGTAGAGTCGGTGCTACGGATGGCCACCAGGATGGGCTCGGGGCTCAAGGATCTATTGTACGAGGAAAGGATGAAAAATTTGCAGCTGTACTCACTCGAGGAACGTAGGGAGAGAGGAGACATGATCGAGCCGTTTAAGTATATTATCGGCCATATCGAGATAGAAGAAGAGATTCTCTTTCTCAAAGGACCCTCAGCCACAAGAGGGCATCCGCTCAAACTCAGGGGCGGGAAATTTCATGGCGACACCAGGAAATATTTCTTCACCGAGAGAGTGGTTGATCCTTGGAATGAGCTCCCGGTGCAGATGATCGAGGCAAACAGCGTGCAAGAATTTAAGACCAAATGGGATGCCCATGTGGGATCCCTTAGAGGGTTAAGCTAAGGGAACCTGTCACCAGGAGTGGGATCTCTAGGATAGTAGACTTGGGGGTGGGTCAGTAGAGTGGGCAGACCTGATGGGCTATGGCCCTTATCTGCCGTCATCTTCTATGTTTCTATATGGCAGTACAGTAGGTTTTAGGTGGATTTTGGTGGGCTCAAACTTCCCACCATAAATGTAATGGGTAGAGTGGCTTATTTGCCCGGGTTCTCCTTTCTATAGTTCACTGGCCCATGCACCAGGTAACTTAAGACATCTGTGCGCTGCTCAACTGGGCTTTCCCATACCAGGTGCTGCTGTTCTAGAGACACAGGTAGGTACTGTTTCATTTATATCTGTGGGGGGGAGGAGGTCAGTAATCACTGGGGGAGGGGGGCATACATTCATCTCTCCAGTGGTCATCTGGTCTGTGTGGGTACCTTTTTGATCCTTATTTGTTTAAAACAGGTCTATCTTTGCACATTTCAATGACGCCCTGGATGTCTTGAAAAAGCTTTGATTATCCCTGCAAGACGTTCAAGTGCTAAGCCTGACCAAATCCTACCCAAACCATACCTCTTACATGTCCCCTTAACATTTATTCATTATAGAGGGTGAATGTCCTGTAATACATTTAAAAATTTAGTTTCAAAAACTGTCACTTGGACGTTTTGGCGAATACAACATCCAAGTGCAATGTGTCTTTTTTGAATGTTTTTCTGTTTAAAAAATGAGCCCTTTAACATATGATTAGCATCACGTTAACTCCTAGTGCAGAGCCATGTTAAGGTGACCAAAGAATTAGATAGAGGATGTGTGCTAGATGTGGTGTATTTAGATTTTAGCAGAGCCTTTGACAGTGTTCCACACAGGTGTCTAATAAATAAACTGAGTGCCCTCGGGATGGGTCCCAAAGTGATGGGCTGGGTCAAGAACTGGTTGAGTGGAAGGCGGCAGAGGGTATTGATCAATGGAGATTGCTCTGACGAAAGGGATGTTACCAGTGGTGTGCCTCAAGGTTCTGTTCTTGGGCCTGTTCTTTTTAACATTTTTATAAACTATTGCTGAAGGGTTGTCGGGTACAATTTGCCTCTTTGCGGCTGATACCAAAATCTGCAATAGAGAAGATGGTGTGAATAAAATGAAGAAAGACCTGGCGAAGTATGAAGAATGGTCTGAAATTTGATAGCTAAAATTTAATGCTAAGAAATGCAAGGTCATGCATTTGGGCTACAAAAACACGAGGGAACGGTACAGTTTAGGGAGTGAAGAACTTATGTGCACGACAGAAGAGCGGGACTTGGGTGTGATTGTATGTGATGATCTTAAGGTGGCCAAACAGGTTGAAAAGGTGATGATGAAAGCTAGAAGGATACTAGGTTGCATAGGGAGAGGTATGGCCATTAGGAAAAAGGAGGTATTGATGTCCTTGTATAAGATTCTTGTGAGACTTCATTTAGAATATTGTGTACAATTCTGGAGGCCGCACCTTCAGAAAGATATAAAAAGGATGGAGTTGGTCCAGAGGAAGGCTACTAAAATGGTATGTGGCCTTCATCATAAGGTGTATGGGGACAGACTTAAAGATCTCAATCTGTATACTTTGGAGGAAAGGCGGGAAAGGGGAGATATGATAGAGACGTTTAAATACCTACATAATGTAAATGCACATGAGTTGAATCTCTTTCCTTTGAAAGGAAACTGCAATGAGAGGGCATAGGATGGAGGTGATAGATTCCAGAGTAATCTGAGGAAATACTTTTTATGGAAAAGGTGGTAGATTCGTGGAACAGTCTCCCAGAAGAGGTGGTAGAGACAGAGACTGTGTCTGAATTCAAAAGGGCCTGGGATAGGCACATGGGATCCCTCAGAGAGAGAAAGGATAATGGTTACTGGGGATGGGCAGACTAGATGGGTCATCTGGACTTTATCTGCGATCATGTTTCTATGGTGGTTAAATGCATTTTGTAACAGGAGGTGTGGCATGAACAGGGATTGGGCCTGGAAGGCATTTGGCAGTTAACACATTGCACTTAACATGTGTTAGCTGTCTAACACAGAGTTAATTGTATGGGACCAGTGGCATAGTAAGAGGGGTAGGTGGGGGGAAGGGAGTGGACCACCCTGGATGCTGTCTTTGTGAGGTACCGGTACCTCTCTGCCGCCCCCCCCCCCCCCGGTCATTCTCACACCCTCTCTTCCCCACCCTCACCCCAACTCCACTTCTTTACATCTTTGTCAGCATGAACAACTTTTCCAGCCTGTTGCTCATGCCAGCCTGGCTCCCCTATGAAATCATTTCAGGTTCACGGGGTCAGGAAGTGACATCAGAGGGAAAGCCAATCCCAGTGCGAGCAGCAAGACAGAGAATGCTGGCAAAGATTTAAAGAGGTACAGGAAAAGGGAAGGTGCGAGTGGGGTGTGGGGGCAAGGAAGGAGTGGGGTGGCACAGAAGGAGTGGCAGGGGACAGAAAGGAGGGCACATGAGGGTTCTACCACCCTGGGCACCTCCCACTCTCACTTCACCACTGTACAGGACCACATACCACTTCCTAAATATGAGGCACTAAGAGCCAGATTTTATAATTAGGGCTCAAAATTAGATGCTGGAAGAAATCTACTGCTAATACTACTTCTACTATTAATTATTTCTACACTTCTCCCTCCGTATTCACGGTTTCAGCATTCGCGATTTCGATTATTTGTGATTTTTAGCATGCTGACTCCTCCCCCCAAATTATGCCATCCATGAGTACCGATAAAAATTTTGGTGCGTTTTTCCCAGCACTTTCTTCAGCGTGCACAGAGAAAATTGCTGAATAACTTTTTCATATGTTATTTGTGGTTTTCTGTTAAAAACCCTCATGGATATGATGAAACCGCAAATAACAAAAAATTATTCACGGTTTTTTCATATCCGCGGTTTTGTTCATCCCCAATCACTGCGAATACAGAGGGAGAAGTGCATAGCGCTACTAGATGGGCTATACAGAGTCACAAAGAAGATAGTCCCTGCTCGAAGGAGCTTACAATCTACACAGACAAAGACAAACAGGATGTCATTGATACAGTTAAGAGGAATGGTTAATCTGCTGGCTAGGTTGGTGGGCATTGGGGAGTAAGATTATGGATTGAAGGTTATAACAAAAGGTGGGGGTTTCAGTCTGCTTGTAAACAAGGTAAGAGAAGACTAGGTAGTTTATTCCAGGTTTAGAGGACAGCTATATGAAAGGAACAAAGTCTAGAATTGGCAGCGGAGAAGGGTACAGCTAAATGCAACTTATCTAAGGAACGGAGTTCTCTGGGAGGTGTATAAGGAGAGAGAAGAGAAGAGATATATTGAGGGGAAGCAAAATTAACACCCTCGTAGGTCAGCAATAGGAGCTTGAACTTTATGCGAGGGTGGAAGGGAGCCGGTGAAGTGATTTAAGAAGAGGGGGTGACATGCGTGTAGCAAGGTGGGTAGAAGATGAGTCATGCAGCAGAGTTTTGCACAGATCGCAGGGAGGAGAGGCCGCACTGCGGCAGTGGCGTACCTAGCATATGTGACACCCGGGGCCCATCATTTTTTGAAAAATATATGAAAAATATGATTTTTAGTAACAATGAACATATCGCACAACAAGAGTGTACCTAGGAAAAGGCAGCATCTAGTGCAGTGAGCACTAGAACACCAACACATACATTGTAAAACTAAACAAACCAGATCCTGCACAGTTAATTGATCCTGAACAGTTGATGCTATCAGATGCTTTCATACACACAGACAGATACACCCTTGCCCAATATGGAATAATCACAAACTATAAATAGAAATATGTAGACAAAAGTTAAACTGAACTGCCAAGAAACCAGACTCTGCATACAATGCAACACCACACCACAAAAACAGTAATACATGTCCTCTAATACTGTGCAAAATATAAAGACAGTAGATGTAGATTTGAAAAAACTGATCACCACTTTACAAATTAACAAATAAAAATAAAACAAATAATGAGAAATAAGAAAATACCATTTTATTGGACTAATCCCCGTAAGCTCGGTTCTCATCCCCACAAACCACCTGATTCTATCCACACAAGCCTTGAATTGTTTTATATTGAACTTATTATATTAAAGTATAAAAACAAACAATATTCTGTACAATTATCAATTTATAAATCAGCGTCTTCTCCCCACTCTTTCTTCCCCATTTCCCTTTAGCATCCTCAGCCCACTCTCTCCACTTTCCTTCAGCGCACGCACATAAAAACAAGCAAGTAATTTTATATCATTTTCATTCTATTCATTAATAGAAATCAAAGTCTAAATAATGCCAGTTACATAACAAAACATGATTTTACAAAAATAATTCCCTGCACAGTCAAGCCTGCAAGGATTACTAGATGTCTTTCAGCAGCTCCCCTCCCTCCCTCCCCCTTACCCTCGTGGCCAAGTCAAAATGATCTACCAACAATAAAATTTTAAAAACACAAAGCACACTGTACGCAGAGAAAATGTTAATTATCATTTATATTCCGCGGGTTTTCAAAGAGGTCAAGGCAGATGACTTTATGCAATGTCACCTCAGTAACAACTATACAAAAATAAACAAATATACCCCCTCTCTTTTCACTAAACCGCGATAGCAATTTTTAGCACAGGGAGCTGCGCTGAATGCCCCACGCTGCTCTTAACGCTCATAGGCTCCCTGCACTAAAAACTGCTATTGCAGTTTAGTAAAAGGGGCCCATAGTGCAAAATATAGACAGAATATATAAATTCTCAAAACTGATACATTTTGATCACTAAATTGAAAATAAAATCATTTTTCCTACCTTTGGTAATTTCATCAGTCTCTGGTTGCACTTTATTCTTCTGACTGTGCATCTAATATTTCTTCCCTTCTTTCAGCCTCCTGTATGCTTCCTCTTCTCCAGACCACATTCCCTCCCCCAACTTTTTCTTTATTTCATCCTGCCCCTTCTTTCTTTCTCTCTCCATGCCCCCTTTCTTTCTGTATGTCTGTATTTCTTTCTCTCTCTCTGTGCCCCATTTCTTTCTTTCACCCTGCCCCCTTCTTTCTCTCTCCATGCCTCCTTTCTTTCTGTCTGTCTCTCTCTCTCCGTGCCCCATTTATTTCTTTCTTTCACTCTGCAACCTTCTTTCTTTCTCTCTCCATACCCCCTTTCTTTCTCTATGTCTGTCTTTCTCTCTCTCCCCCATGCCCCATTTTTTTCTTTCTTTCACCCTACCCCCTTTCTTTCTTTCTGGATCCCTGACCTCGCCCTTTCTTTCTTTCTGGCTCCCTGTCTCCCCCCCTTTCTTTCTTTCTCCCTGCCCTCCCCCATGCCACCGCCATTGGGAAACATACTGCTGCCACCACTGCCGGGGAAAGGCTGCCACTGGCCATTGGAAACAGGCCGGCGCCAAATTCACCCTGCTTCTTTACCCACGGGCCGACCAACTCTGGCTGCCCAACGTCAATTCTAACGTCGGAGAGGACGTTCCGGGCCAGCCAGGCAGCGATTGGCTGGCCCAGAACGTTCTCTCCGACGTCAGAACTGATGTCAGATGGCTAGAGTTGGTCGGGAGGGAGGGAGAACTCAGCGCCGGCTTCTTTCTGATGACGGCAATGGTAGCCTTTCCCCGGTGGCAGCCTGTTCCCCGGTGAGTGGCCAGCTGTGCACCCCCTTGAGCTGTGCACCCGGGGCAGACCGCCCCCCCACTCCCCACTTGGTACGCCACTGCACTGCGGGAGACCAGTTAAAAGCAGATTGCAGTAATCTAAGCGTGAGGTTACAAGAGTGTGAACAAGGATCCGGGTAGTGTGTTCAGAAAGGAAAGGGTGAATTTTGGAGCTATTGTAGAGATAGAAGTGACGGGCCTCAGCAGTTTGTTGGATGTGCATAGAAAATGTGATGTCAGAATCGAAGACGGCTCCAAGGTTGCAAGCAGAGGAGACTAGAACAATGCCAACATTATTTACAGAGACAAAGAATGGAGGGAAAGGAGCAGAGGGTTTAGGAGAAAAGAGAAGCAGCTCAGTTTTGGACATGTTTAGTTTCAGATGATGGTAGGACATCCAGACAGCAATGTCAGCCAAACAGGCAGAAACTTTTTCTTGGACTTTAGATGAAATTTCGGGCGTAGAGAGGTAGATCTGGGGATCTTGTTATAGGTCATACTGGAAGCCATGGGAGGAGATCATGGCACCAAGGGAAGAGATGTAGAGAGAGAGAAAAGAAGAGGTCCTAAGACAGAACCCTGGGGTATGCCAACTGCTATTGGGATGGCAGAAGCCACCAACACAGTTAAAGGCTATTTTGTAAAGGGCAAAACTGAGCTGATTTACCGAATAGCACTTAAGCGTGGTTCATGTGCCTAACTTTGGGAGCCAGGCTTATGCCTGCTGAAACCTGGTGTAAATGCCAACACTCAAGTTAGGCATATGATAAGATTTAGCACTTATATTACATTTTTATGCCATGGGATTTAAATCAAAATCTTTCACGTAACCAAATTGTGTCCAAAGTTTTGAAAAGGTGAGAACTGTACTTATAGAAAGTCCTAGAGGAGAACCTGAAAATTACTGCAAAATCTAACAAAGCTTTGACTGAAATAACGGATCTTTTTTATATGGTCCTTTGGTAATAAGTTAAGTCACTGAAAACAGAGTATTTTTCACAAAGAATTTGCAAGTGGTTATCATTACAGACCTTGCAATTTTGCTTTTGATGCACACATTTTATATATTTATCTTATTGTATCTTGGCAGTATGAATACTCAATTTCTGCAAGACTTCACAGTGAAATGTGGTTCCAAAAGATAATGTTGATTCTGCTTTCTTTCTTAGCTGTAGTTGTTTTGACTCAGTGCAATAACCAGGTATTAATCAATCTTAAAAGCTCAAGCAGCAACATAAAACTTCTTGTGAAATCACTGATTTCTAGAGAAGTTTTCTCTGTGTTGCTCATGAGGTTAATATTTTTTTTTCCCAGAGCATATGGAAGAATGTAGGAGATGGATTGTAAAAACCATCATTCCAAAGACAAAGTAAAAACTCAGCCACCTGGTAAGATAAAGTCAGTATAATGAAACTGTGCCATCTTGGTATTGCTTTGAACAAAGCAGAAGGCACTGTGCCAAGCAGACTACTATTGGAACAAAAATAATTGTACCTTAAAGATGTCCAAGTTTGCCATATAACAGCAGCCTTGACAACATCATCTGGCATTGTTGAATTGAACGGGATGCCAATTCTGAAGCACAACCTATCTCTTATCTGTAATCATCGCAAAAGCAGAACACTAACACAAATGCATTGAATCTTTGGCAAGAGGGACACATAGCAGCTCAGTTATAGAGAGGGCACGCAGATGACTCTGTTATAAAACTTGTCAGCTGGTTGAAAGCACAGCTGCTTGGCTGTTAACCAGCTGTGAGTATTTAATACATTAGTGTGTCTCAAACTTTTTTTTAGCTCTGGCACACTAAATGGAGCAAATGTTTTTCATAGCACATTATAATTGAAATTATAAAATTGCAAAACCAACAAAAAATTAAATCTGATAGTTATTTAAAGTTCTTTAATCTATGTATGGGTAATTGCAACAAAGGTGAAACTAATGTTAATCAATGCGATGAATGTGCTTGTTTTTGAGTGCAAATTGACAGTCGACAAGCAAGCATGCATTTCATCTTTCACCATCTGCAGTCATTCTCTTTTTTTTAATTTAATTTCTGTCAGAGCTGAAAATCCAAGTTCACAAAGATAAGAAGATCCAAACAGTAACAAAGCCTTGATTACTTTGTGGCTCAAGTTAGGATAACTACTGCATAAAAAATAAAATTATTTGCCATTTGTTTTCAAGGATCAGTCACATCAAAGAATGATGCTTGTCTTGGCGGTTGTATCCTTACGCACACAGACGCTCATAACATTTACAGACTCTTGCATAAGCAACATGCATATCATCTATTTTATTGTATACTTATGAAGGGATTTTTTTTTAAAATAAAGTAAAATTCTGGAATCTCTCGTGGCACACCCGGAATATCTTCAAGGCACACCACTGTGCCGGGGCACACAGTTTGAGAGACACTGTAATACAATGAAAGCACTGCAGTGGTTGCCAGTTGTAAGAAATGATGCACACAGTAATTTTCTTATACAAAGAACGTGGGGGAGGACCCAATTTACCTTTTTGAATTAATGCAACCATAGGCAAAGAGACATAGAAAATGACAGCAGTCTGCCCATCCGTATCACCTCTTATCCCCTCCTCCACCTAAGAGATCCCACATGCCTGTCCCACATGCATTAGGCTTTCTTGAATTCAACCACACCTGAGTATATCAAGTACGTATAAAATATTTTATACATGTTCAGTTGCATGCTATCAAAGTCTTTTTATTTGTTCCCTGTCTTAAAAATACCTGTAGGAACCATGTCATAGGCCCTTTTCATTTATGGACCCTATTTTGTGGAACTCTCTTCCAACTGACCTCTGGAACCGGGCTAATGTTTCAGTTGTTTTTTACTTTCTATTTATACAAGTTTGCATTTGATTAACTGCATCTTCCTTTGTTACATTATTTAATTATCAGTATTGTGATGTCTTTTAGTGCTATATTTACAAAGGCACTACCTTATTATTGTATGCTAACACAGCAGATGGAAGATTCTGACTTGTTTGCCTTTCTATTAGTGTTTATAAAGTTTTTTTTGCATTTTTTTGTTTTTTTTGTATGATATACTTCCCCTTCCTGATTCGAGGTTTTAGGACTCTCAATTTTGGTTATTTGTGATTTCCTAAAACCGGAATCATCCCCCACCTCCCTCCTGCCTCACAGACCTTACCTGGTAGTCTAGCGGTCTTTCGGGGCAGGAGTGATCTTACTCCGCTCATGCCCCATGCAGATCACTCATACAAAATGGCCTCCATGAGTTTCTGTCATAGGTTTAAGAGACTATGGGAACTCACGTCAGCCATTTTGTATGAATGATCTGCACGGGGCAGGAGCGTAGGAAGATTACTCCTGCTCCAAAAGACCACTAGACCACCAGGTAAGGTCCGGGATGCCGGGGGGGAGAGGGGGGAGAGAGATGGGAGGGAGGCGGGGTTGGTCAGAGCCGGTCTAAAAGTTACTCGCAAATTTTCAATATTCCCGGGTCAGCTCTGCCCCTAACCCCCACAAATATTGAGGAAGGAGTGTATTTGTATACTGCTTTGATGGTTTTACCTTAAATGGATAATCAAATAAACTGAACCTTGAATATGTTTTAGTGATAGGGAATGTTCATGTTATTTATTTTTCATTTGGTCATTTTGTCATCACATGAAGAATGTCATTGAATGCACTTCCCTGAAAATGGCTCTTCTGCCCTCTAGTTGTAGTTTTACAAGACTACCACTAGAGGGTGATCGTTCCATATAACAAGATTACCTCTATGGGGTAGAGTCACTATTTGAGGGATAGTGCCAACCCAGTAGTATTAAAGGGGAATTGTATCTACCTAGTATCACTTTTGAATGACTCCCAGATGAGTCTGGGGGGAGGATTTTAGGGTGGGGAAAGGTAAGGATCATGAGGCAAGGTTTTAATTTGAAGGACATAGACTTGGATGTTGAAGGCCAATGTTTAGTTACCAGTGGGTCTGGAAGTGATTTGTCATATGTGGAGAGTGTTTAGATAGGGATGGGATATTTGGGATAGAATTTGTAAAGAATGAAGTGGGGGGGGGGGAGGTTTGCCACCATGGGAGAGGCCTGCTTTCTTTTATGTCCTTCAAAAATATCAGTTGTCACAAACACAGTTCCATATTACCACATCATGCTGAATATGCAATCTTATTCTCCCCTCTTGGGGATTCTCAGAACACCACCCTGGTAATTTAACACAGTGTGGCAGCACTCCTCACTGACTCCCCCAATATTATGCCTGATTTAAATTTAAATATATGTTGTTCAATTACTTTCATTTATACTCTTGCTTTATAGAAATGAATGAGTATAAATGAAGGTAAAAGTATAAATGAAAAGAACTGAACAAAATATATTTAAATTTAAATCACACATGATTTTAGGGGAGTCAGTGAGGAGTGCTGCCACACTGTTAAATTACCAGGGTGGCGTTCTGAGAATCCCCAAGAGGGGAGCATAAGATCCTATATTCAGCATGATGCGATAATATGGAACTTCTTTTATTTCCCTCAGCTTCTCACACTATCTGCCACTGCATGCAATGCACTGCCTGTGTGATGGGTGTGATAAATGTAGGGCAGATGCTAGGCAAAACTCTTGCATTTAGCACGCTGGCTTTGCATTTCCTTTGCTATAGCTTGACCTGCTGGTGCCCAGAAAATGCAAAACCTTGCTGCATTTTAATAA
Organism: Geotrypetes seraphini; assembly: GCF_902459505.1. Classification (NCBI taxonomy): domain Eukaryota; kingdom Metazoa; phylum Chordata; class Amphibia; order Gymnophiona; family Dermophiidae; genus Geotrypetes; species Geotrypetes seraphini. Next base: position 527,961,390 of record NC_047084.1, on the reverse strand, counting down.
AAGGGTTCCGTTATTTACCTCAAATCACATTTTATGAGGGGCCTATTGGGTTAATGGCATTGGAGTCACTAATAAGGTAGCATCCTTTGGTGACTCTAATCTTTGTTAATTTTTAGGTTTTGTGTGATTATATGTGTTTTGATTTATTGATTATTTCCTTGTTTAGGATTTATGGAAGATGCATTTGTAAATAAATAGATAAATAAGGAAATAAGTACAATCGTGTTAAAACTGTGAAACTGGCCAGATGTGCTCTTTTCCATCCCAGAATTATTAGACGTGAAGCCACAGTGGTGGAAGAGCTTGAAGAAGGGAAGTGTATTGTCGAATAATGCAGATTTTTTTTACAGTTCTGATCTTTCCGTGGGGAGTTTCTGGCAATAAACATTATGGAAAGCATATAACTATTTTGATCAGTTTTAAAATGGAAATTATAATAAGCATTTGTAATCTTGGTATAGCAGAAGACAAATGCATCAAACCTAATTTTCTAGCTCCATCTCACTGCTTCATATAATATTAAATATGAGGAATATAATGTTATAAGACTTAAAAAAATATCTTGAGTGTTCCTTTATCTAGTTACTGTATATGATTAAGCAGGGGTTTAACTTGCTTGAGAGCACTGGACTAGAATTAATGAAATCTCTTCAAGTATGAAAATTAAGAATTAAATGTGAAACTTCTAATCTTATTAAATTAAATGCACAAAATGATCCATTTCAGTACATTGAGCAGTCAAAGTTTGGAGTACGGGTGTCAAACTGCAAATTTATTTTAGTAGTAGTTCAAGGTACAGTAATTACTTCCCCTATGACCTAATGCTGGCTATTACAAAGCCACAGTAGAGGTTTCTACCATAGGCCAGCGAAGTAAATGTTCTGATGCTCATCATAGAATTCCTATGAGCATCGGAGCATTTGCCTCACCAGCCTGAGGTAGAAACCTCTACTATGACTTTGTAAAAGGAGCACTAAGTTTGTACCTGAGGCAATATAAAGTGAAGTGACTTGCCCCAGGAGACAAGGAATAGTGGTGGAATCTGAACCTTGGTTTCCCTAGTTTTTAGCTCATTGCTCTAATCATTAGGTTATTCCTCCAAATAGCTCCATACAGTGGATACACTGCATGCAAATAACTCTCATGAGGGATGTCCTGAAAATGTGACTAGTTTTGCGGCCCTCCAAGACTGCAGGCTGATATTCCTAATTTAAAGTGCTTCATTTACATGGAAAGTTTTCAGCTAAGAAAACTGTGATGCACATATGGAACCTCTCTAGGCCTTTGTTAGTCTACAGAAAACAATGCATATCATTACATAATATTCATGCAAGGTTTTGGAAGTTTAAGTTTCTTCTTTTAGAGATCCTTTTACTGAGCTGCAGTAAACGCTAGCTTGCACTTACCACAATATAGAAAGGCTTATAACAGACTATGGACTTTTCCTCCAGGAATTTGTCCAAACCTTTCTTAAAATCAGCAACGCTATCTGCTTTTACCATAACTTCTGGACACTTCATTTTTAAGCTTAGATCTTTCCTTCCAATCAGAGACCTTGCTAGATGTCAAATACAGAAAGAACAAGGTAACTTCACAAGGACTTAGCTGTGCAGGAAATGTGAATCTCCTCATACACCCACCATATAGTGCAAAAATGTGCAAAGGTCTGGTTTTTTCTTTCGATCACTACATAGCCTAATGCCACACAAGCAGCGCTGTTACAAATATATTCTGAAGGTCAATGCTAAGATTAACAAAGTTTCCTTCCTTGGACCAGAAGGAGATACTGACAAACCACTGGAAGAGATCCCAAAACAACTACCCAGGAACAACATCCAAAGACCCACTCAGTGTGTGAACCAGTTGAGTGGAGAGGACTAACTGGGGAGTGGAAATGGGCCCGGAGTTTGCTCAGCAGAATTTCCCAGACCACCTCTTCCTCTCAACACATTGACACACTGAGGCATCCTGCAGTAAAATCCCAAAGTTTGTGTGCAAACCACACACTAAAAATTTTCTGATTTTTTTTTTCAGAGGGAGCATGTCTGGGGGATGGGTTGGAGAGCAGTAGTGAGAGTGTGAATCAGTGCAGCCACAATACCACAAGTTAACTTATTCGTGTGGGATTGGCATGTGAATCCTAAGGCCCTAATTCTATAAATGACACCTTAAGTTAGGTGCTTAGATTACCTTGCTGCGCCACATGCTTGGAACAACATGCCTGACTTGCTATGTCAGGCTCCATCTCTGGCAGTTTTCAAAGCCAGACTAAAAACTCACTTATGTGAAGCTGCTTTTAAACACTGACCTAACCAACATATCTGTCTGTCATTCACTTATAGTCCCCTACCACCTTTTAGCCCCGTATTTGTGTTGGTCATAATTAGATTGTAAGCTCTTCTGAGAAGGGACTGTTTCTTGCATGTACAATGTACAGTGCTGTGTGCGCCTGGTAGCACTATAGAATTAATAAACTGTTGTCGTTTTGCCTAGCCAATGTAGGCACCTAACTTATTGCTTAAAAGGCTTAATTGGCACTGATAATAATTGGTACCTCATAATTGACATAAATTGCACCCTAGCATGCGGTAACTGTGATTTGAGTTATTCTTCCCAACGTGCATCACTTTGCATTTGTCCAACCCTGTGACTGCCAATTTTTGGGGAGGCCATGGCCCCTGTGGCCTCCCCTGTTCTGACAGCTATGCTAGAAAGTAAACGTGGTTAGGTGGTGGATCATGGGCATGTTTTTCAAGTAGGTGCCTAACTTAGGTGCACTCATTTAGACCAAGAAAACCCTAGTCCCTTCTACCTTGCTGGAACAAGCTACCCGAATTCATAAGGTGGGCTCCCTCTCAGGCAGTGTTCAAGGCCCAGTTAAAAGCCCACCCCTTCAAGAGTGCTTTCAAGTCCTAACTCAAGTCACCTTGGGTTCTGCATCCCCAATCCTACATGTCATGTCTGTCTGTCCAAGTTAGATTGTAAGCTCTTATGAGAAGGAACCGTCTATAAATGTCAAAATGTACAATGCTGTGTATGCCTTTCAGCAATATATAAGTGACTAGTCTTTAAGCCCATTACATTAACGGGTGCTAGAATAGATGTGTCTGTCTGTCTTTCTTTCTTTCTCTCTGTCTCCTTGGCCGCTTTCTGTCTGTCTGTCTCTGTCTCCTTGGCCGTTATCTGTCTGTCTTTCTGTCTTTCTGTCTCTCTCCTTGGCCGCTGTATGTCTGTATTTCTTTATTTCGGTCTCTCTCCTTTGCCACTAAATGTATGTCTGTCTTTTTTTGCTGTCTGTCTCCTTGGCCGCTGTATGTCTGTCTGTCTTTTTTTGCTGTCTGTCTCCTTCGCCGCTGTCTGTCTGTCTTTTTTTCTGTCTCTCTCTATCTCTCCTTGTCCGCTGTCTGTATTTTTTTCTTTATATCTCTCTCCCTGGCCCCTTGTCCTGTGTGTGTTGTCTTTATTTATATCTGTCAGTCTATCTCCCTGCCCACTGCCTCTCTGTTTATCGGACCCCTTCTCCCACCTACCTTTTTCTTTTTTTTTTTTTAATCACGTATTGTATACAGTGGAAAGGGCAACTGGCGCACAGTAACTGCCGCTGGATACAGAAAACCACCACGTGCGCACTCGTAGCTAAATGTGTGCACGCGCCACACGCTTTAACATTTCTCTGCCACGGACCTATGGATCATGTAGGCAGGAATAATGTGATTAGACACATTTGTATTCAATGAAAGACAAGCAGTCATGTTTTGCACTAGTTGCAACTATTTTAACTGATAATTATCCATTCTGGGAACAAGAAATGCATGTGATAAAACAGCGAAATCTTTTTGATCTAACAGTATTCACATCTTATGAAAGAGCCGCAAACTGGAAAAGGAATCAGGTATAAAAGAAGTAACCTGCTTGTCAAAGCAAAGATCTGTGTCTAAATTTTTACCACAGATTTTTCAATCAAAGGAATGCCATCAATAACAGGCACCAAAGTTAGAGGCCTCTGATGTCTTGAGAACCACATAAATCTTTTCCCTAAGATTTGGTTTCAATTCATGTTTTCTAAACCATTGATAAAGTTCCTGCAAACATTTATCTAGCAACTTCAAAGCTGTAATCTGATCAACCCCAACCTTCAACCAAACTTGAACACCATCAGCAAATAAATAATGGCTTAGATCACATTTTTCTATAATAAAAACCATAGAACTTAAATAAAAGATTAAAAGCAATGTGGATAGAATTGAACCCTACAGGAGACCACAATAAAGGGGCACCCATTCTGATCTCTGTCCATTTCAAATTACTTGTTAAGACCTATCAGATAAAAAAAATAGCCTATCCAACTCAGGATAATCCCCTGAAGCCCTAAATCAGATAATTTTTAATAACAGTAAATCATGAAAAAGCTGTTGTCAAGTCAAAGTCTATCCTTGCTACATCTGACATCATTAGCTAAAGAAAACAAAACTGTTTTCATGCAATGAGTTTTACAAATGCCAACTTGATGGCCCCAATGTGGTGGAACTCTCTTCCGAAGGAATTAAAACGAGAAAAGGACACCAAAAAGTTCAAGAAAGGAAGAAAGACGATACTCTTCACAGAACACTTCAGCAAATAAAGAAACATTTAGGGGGAGTAGCAACATAGAGGAAACAGCAGGTTACCCCCCACTTGGAACACAAAATGGTGAACTCACAAATAAAACAAAGAAAGACAAGTATATGACAATACAATATATGTACAGTATATAGATGGTATAAATAGGTAAGATTCTCATACGTTTTGCTCATATATTGTAATACCTTTGCTGAAGCTCATATACATAGAAACATAGAAATAGACGGCAGATAAGGGCCCACGGCCCATCTAGTCTGCCCACCTTAATGTCCCTCCCCTACCTTTGCCCTGTGAATAGATCCCATGTGCCGATCCCATTTGGCCTTAAAATCAGGCACGCTGCTGGCCTCAATCACCTGTAGTGGAAGACTATTCCAGCGATCAACCACTCTTTCAGTGAAAAAGAATTTCCTGGTGTCACCTCGTAGTTTCCCGCCCCTGATTTTCAATGGATGCCCTCTTGTTGTCGTGGGACCCTTGAAAAAGAAGATATCTTCCTCCGCCTCGATGCGGCCCGTAAGATACTTGAACATCTCAATCATGTCCCCCCTCTCTCTGCGCTCCTCGAGCGAGTATAGCTGTAATTTGTCAAGCCGTTTTTCGTATGGTAGATCCTTGAGTCCCAAGACCATCCGGGTGGCCATTCTTTGCACCGACTCCAGTCTCAGCACATCCTTGCGATAATGCGGCCTCCAGAATTGCACACAGTATTCCAGGTGGGGCCTCACCATGGATCTATACAATGGCATAATGACTTCCGCCTTCCACTGAAGCTCATGCAAACCGCTCAGAATTGACAGCTGAGGGGAGATATGATTGAAGTCTACAAAATCCTGAGTGGAATAGAACAGGTACAAGTGGATCGATTTTTCACTCTATCAAAAGACTAGGGGACACTCGATGAAGTTACAGGGAAATACTTTTAAAACCAATAAGAGGAAATATTTTTTTCACTCAAAGAATAGTTAAGCTATGGAACACATTTCCAGAGGTTGTGATATGAGCGGATAACATGGCTAGTTTTAAGAAAGGTTTGGACAATTTCCTGGAGGAAAAATCCATAGTCTTTTATTGAGAAAAACATGGGGGAAGCTTCTCTTCATAACAGACTAAAATAGGACTATTTAGGCCACAGTGAAATTTGAACTCATGACCCATGGTTTATAAGACCAGTGCTCCAACCCCTAAGCTGTGAAACCAGGTTTATTGAGATTTTTCTATTCCTCTATCTCATCACCCTTGAAAATCATTTAAGTTTGACTTACATATTCTGATATTTGTCAACATTTGCTAATTAAAAAAATGCATTAAGTTAGTCCAATAAAAAAGTATCAACCTATTTTCATTTGGGGTTCTTTTTTGTTGTTTATATATATATATATATATATATATATATATATGTATGTATATATAGTCACAGGGAAAGCCCTGTGAGCTCAAAAGAAACCCTGCAGGATACTGAGGTTAAAGGCAGGGGAGAAACACAAGTTTCTGCAGCATCAAACCCTAAAGCCATCCCTAGAGCCCTGCAGGGGAGAAAACTTCTCTTAAACAGTAACTCCCAAGCAAAAGTTCCCACTACAGAGACCTGTTTATTTTTTCCTAGTAATATAGAAGCGGGGAAACAGAAAAGACTACGAATCCCAGCAAGCCAAACCAAATTCCAGGACTGGAGCAGTTTCTGCTACCAGCGCCAAGTAGGACTGGTTCTAACCAGTTTAGAATATTTCAGAGTGCTAGAGTAACAAAACCCAGAAACACAGATGCAGCTGGGACTAATCAGAACAGAGTTCCCAAAGAAAGGGTGTGTATCTCAACCTGGAGAGGCAACCACAAACTTTCAGAGCTTCTCAGGTCTCTGAAGAAGGCAGATCTCACCAGCTAAGAGCAAGAAGGCAACAGGCACCAGACTTTCAGGCTGAACAGGTAGGAGCTTCAGAGGTCTTCAGTGATATTGATGCGAATGAAGCTGAAATGATAGAAGAATTAAGCTCTTGTAAAATGGAAACTGAATTTGCAGAGTTGCTCAGTGAAGAGAATATGGATTTGTGATAATGCCTGTTTGAAGGAGTACTGGTATCTATTGCAGTGCAAGTTGTCTACATGTTTGAGAAGAAATACACTAGAGACAGAGCTGCCCAATAAGTGTTTGTTTTTGGATAGCATCAGAGTAGTGGGCAGCCATACAAAGGCATGCTGGCAGATTGCCATATTTTTATGTTTTGCATTATTGCAATGAAAAGCTGCTCACTGACTCTTGCCTACTGGAAGCACAGTTGTTGGGTTTTTTTTTTGCCAGGTATAACTCTCTGAAGGCACAACTAGTTGTCCTAGATGCTTTAGCCTTTTTTCATAGGGAAGTTGTCCCAACCGTTTTATCAATTGTGTTGATCTTCTCTGCACCTTTTCTAATCCCACTATATCTTTTTTGAGATGTAGCAACCAGAATTGCAATACAAAGGCTACATAACATTTTCATCGCTTTCTCAGCCACTGCTGCACACTGAACTGAGGTTTCATCGTATCCTCAACGATGGCACCTAGATCCTTTTCCTAATGTGGAACCATGCGTCACATTAAACGTCATCTGTCATTTTGATGCCCCAGAAGCCTTTTCTCTACAGCGACTTCTTGTTCCCACGTAGGCGGGACGCTTCTGGGGCAGGCCAAAGGCAGCAGGCTCTCGCCACTTAAGCTGCCGGCTGCCCAAAGATTGAAATTACAGCACTGGAAGAGGTAAATTGGAGATGGGGGAGGGCCATACTCTACTCCGGGGTTAGGACTAGAGGCTGGACTGGAGAAAGGGAGTTCAAAACCCAGACAAACTCCCTCCCATTCAGAAAACTGTCCAGACACCTGGACAATCCTCTAAAAAGAGGACATGTAATCCAGACATATGGTAAACCTATTTTGGAGAATGAGGTCAGGTTATGGGCCTTCTTAGCTTCACATACATGATTGTTTTTTGGGACATTCTGTGCAGTGATCCTCATATGGCATGGGACAGATGGCAAGGGGCTGCTTGCAGGGAAGGCTAGGGAGGGAATGCCCCAGGTGAGTTGTAAGCTGGGGTGAGCATGGGACCAAGGGTGGCCTGGTGGCTTCTGTGTGAAATATTTGCGCAGTTGGGGTAGGAGGTCTGGTCATTGAAGACAGGCAGGTGTAGTTTGGGGTAGCTGACTGAACTCAAGATGGGTCAAGATTGCTCTATGTAGACATGGGGCAGGGAGGGAAGGGGTCTTAGATCTGTGGGGCCCCTCATGTTATCAGGGCACAGATAGGGTGACCCTGTGAGCACCTCATACCTTATTCTGTGGCTTGTGCTTTGAACAGTAGTGTTTTGGTTTTTTTATCTTTTGTTAGGGCATGAGCAGTTGTATGTATTGGAGGCACACCCTGCCTGTTTCTGGTGAGTGAACATGAGCATCAAAGTGATTCTGGGGGGTAACAGTTTCACATTCACCTATGTAGGTTGTTGCATATGGCTCTCCATGCCTTCATGGAGACACCAAGTGGGGGCAGGTAGTAGTGGAACTTGAATATGTGCCTCCTGTACCAAAGGCACAGGATTACCAGGTCCTCAGTTTCCTGGGGGGGGAGGGGGTAGTTGGGCTTCCTCCTGATGGAAATGCTACTATCTGTTGTCCTTCCCTCTCTTTCTCTCTCTCTCTCTCTCTCACACACACACACACACTTTCCTCTACTCCTACTATCTCTCCTCCTCTCTATAGCTCCTAACTTCTACAAAGAAATGTTTCTCTACATGTCGCAGGAACATCGTTTTGCCACCGTGGTACCCTATAGACATTCTTCATACCTGATCATACAACAGACATCTTACATGGGGCATTTCTTATGCGTGGCAAAGTTTATTGGTGAACAACAATACCGTCTGTAGCAGCTGATTTCTTAGATGTTTATCTCTGTGATATTTGAAACACGCCATACTTTTTGGGCATGTGTTTTTTTTTTTTTCATTAACGCTGTTAGATTTTGGACGTTTTCCAGGTGAATGATAACTTCGGAGTTAGATGTCATATCAAAAATAGCCTTCCACCCCTCCATCAGCCAGAACTTGCCTATAAACAGCTTTTGTTGGTGCTCCACAATGAGGTCAGACAAGGTAGTTTTATTGTTCACAGAATGAACACTGCCACTCTGATAGGGTTGCATGATGAGTACATGTCTCTGAGGAAAAGCAAGACAATAAATCAAGATGTTAGGAGTCTCATCAGGTATAGAGAGAGAGAAAATTTTAACTGTCTGAATTTGGGCAAGCATTTAATAAATTCCAACAAATAAACATGACACAGAAAAATTGTCTAAAATTGGTTGTCTTCACAGCATCCTCTATGATAAAACCTTAAGTATGCATGCGCACTTAGACCTTGATACCTGACAGAGTGCTGTGTCCTTCCGTGGCAGTATTCTATTTGTGGCACGCGGCAGCTTGAGACGTGTGCGCCAGCTGGTGACGGCTGGTGGCACGTGTGATGACTTGCGACGGCTGGCGGCGCGTGCAGTGATTTGAGCGGCAGGGGAGGTACAAGGAAGGGAGAAGGCTTACTGCTGGACAGGGGGATCAGGTAAGGGGTGCTGCTGGACATGGGGGGAGGTCAAAGTTAGGGAGAAGGCCTACTGCTGGACAGAGGGAGCATTGAAGGGGTACTGCTGGACACGGGGGAGGTACAAGGAAGGGAGAAGGGCTACTTCTGGACAGGGGGAGCAGACAAGGAGTGGTGGTGGACAGCCAAGGAAAGAGAGAGAAAGAAAGAAAGACACACACATCTATTCTAGCACCCGTTAATGTAACAGGCTTAAAGACTAGTAATAGTAATATTACGCTAGGCAGTTTTAAATGGTAAGTGCCATTAGCAGCCTCAGATAATAAACGCATTTAAAACAGTGAAATAAACTGGAATTCATGAAAAAAGAAACAAATGAATCTGAAATATCTGTGGTTCTTAGCACCTGTACAGCATTTCATTCCCAATACAGCAAAGGAAGTAGTCTTCTTGTAACACAAACATGACTGGACTCTCAAAAACAAGATTAAGAAAGGCAGTAGCATTACTGCCACAATCACTCAAGTTTCAACCATTGACAAGAGGCAGCAGATTTTCCTCTGCCCTAGTACAGCATAGAGAGAAGCAGTATTTCCAAAAGCTTGGAAGACTCCAGCCTTGCTAAATCAGACCACCTCAAACACAGATTTGGAAAAGGTGAGTTGTAAATAAAAAAAAAAAAAATTAAACCAACATTTATCATTGTCATTTTATTGTTTTTCTGTTACCAAACTTTGCAAAAAAAAATAGTATTTTAGGGATTTTCTTTTGCAAAAACAACAGGAATTGCAGCAATATCTTCTGTGTTAGGGTCTCCAAATAGCTGTAGGCTGTGGGAATACATACAGACCAACTTTTGTAGTGTCTTAAGGCATTAATAGACAAGTCTGTATGAGTAAAACTGTGAAAATATATTCTAAAATGACGAATACAAATTATATATATGTAGTGTTGTGGGGAAAAAATGAATATGTGACATGATGCACATCAGATGAAGAGACATGTTTGCTAAACTCCACTGAGCATTAATACTGGTGGTAGAATATAGCAGCCGCTAATGTAGATCTGTGCTTATAGTTGCTGCATCTTAAAATAGTCAGAGCAGTAAATATCCAAGGATCTGTGCAGGTCATGGGCAAAAATAAGGCATGGCTGGCATTGATAGCTAGCTTCTGTTCCAAGTGCTAGATATCAGGTATGCCAAAAGGAAATGCTCAAATAAAATTAGGAGTATAATACTATAGAAATATCAAAAATTTCTATAGACGTCTATAGATGCCAAAAGGAAAGCTATAAAAGGCATTCTGATATATCTCCCCCCTCCCCCCACACACACACCTGAAGCAACAAACTTCCCCTGATGTAAACTATGCCTCTGATCAGACTGCCTTCAAATTGGTACCCCTCCTCAATCCAATTCCATCCAGAGTCAACATTCCTTCAGGCTTCTTTGGAACTAAGTCCTTCAAGGAAGACCAAAACGTTATCTTCCTCACACCCTAGGGGGCATCCCTGGTCATCTAAGGGATAATTCAAGTGCACTCTCTTTCTTCTCCTGGTCTGTGACCACCTAATGGTAGTATCTTGATAATCCCAAATAAAGAGGTTGATTTGACAAATAAGAGAGAATTTATCTTCCTTAGTTGATTGACCCCTAAAGGAGGTTTTTGATTTGATTGGTTAGACTGGAAGAACTTCTGAGCCTGTCCAGCCATTCAAATTAAAACAAGTTGATTGATCCCTAGAGGAGGTTTTGGTTTGTTTGGTTGGACTGGCAGAACTTCTGAACCTATCCAGCCAATCAAATTAAAACAAGAAAAAAAAAATCCCCTGGGGATTCCATCCAGGCTCTGAATCCTCTAGGTCAGTGGTTCTCAGCCAGTTGGATTTTCAAGATATCCCTAATGAATATGCATGAGAGAGATTTACATACCTGTCATTTCCATTATATGCAAATCTCTCTCATGTATATTCATTAGGGATATCTTGAAAACCCAACTGGCAGGGGGGTCCCCAGGACAGGGTTGAGAACCACTGCTCTAGGGGCACAACAAGGGTTCGTGCCTTTCAGATTGTCTGGCTGAAAGCTTCCTCTGGTACTGAACTGTTAAGTACTACTCTCTGGCTAGTTCACTGGCAATAACCAATCTCTTTATTTGCTCACCTATAATTTTTTGTTTTGGTTTAGCAGTGGGCTTCATGAACACTTTTTTATTATTTTTCAAACTGTACTTTGGTGATGGTGGTGGTGGGGGACTGACATGTAAAAAATAGCTATCCTGGGCACCCCATATGTACAGTCAAAGCTCATCTGATATAGCTCCATTGACTTGAAGAGCAGGAGGCACTAATTCCTTCCCCCACACCCATCCAGGGTTTGGCATTTTCCTAAGCTGCACTCCCTCCTGTTTACAATTCGTACAGATAGTTTAAAATTTTAAATTATGGGAATCTGTTAGTTTGAAGGGGAAAAAAATGTGGGAAAAACATTTCTTATCATTATGACTGAAATTCAACAATGGACAATCAATTTTAAAGTGAAATTAAATACAGAAAAGACAAAAGTTTTCTTAGCAAGCCCAAAGGATAAAATTACTAAAACATCGTTACACCTAAATGGTCATGATTATCCGATTTCTAAAACTATAAAAATATTAGGAGTCACATTAGACACCCATTTATCCATGGTTGAACACACAAACTTAGTGGCGAAGAAGTGCTTTTTTGCACTAAGGGAATTAAAGACCATTAAAAAGTATTTTGACTCTTTATCTTTTAGATTATTGGTACAGTCATCGGTTTTATCTATATTGGACTACTGTAATATCATTTACTTGAGTGTACCTAAAAAAACTGTGAGAAAATTAAGAATAGTACAGAATATGGCTGTCCGTTTAATATTTGGACTGAAGAAAAGCGATCATGTTAGTCCCTACTCTAGACTACTGCACTGGTTACCAATGGAGGCATGATAATGTTTAAGTTCTCTTGCATCTGCTTTAAATCGGTTTGGGGAATAGCCCCTACCTTTTCTCTTACCTCATTTCGTACTATACAGCCCTACTGGGATAACCAGAAATTGTAATTTATTTGCCTACCTAAGGATCACTGGTTGTAAATACAGGTCCTTTTTGGATAGAACATTCATATTTCAAGCAAGTAAACAGCAGTCTTGGTTAGGCAATTACATCAATGAGGTTGACCTATGGCGCATTTCTGAAAGAAATTAAGACTGCATTGTTTGACAGATTTATTTCCTAAACAGAAGTCATACTAAATTTAATAATTCTATACCGACTATACTTGAGAAATATGTTGTACGTTTACTATTTGTATTTTGTAAATTGCTGATCGTCCAGTTCTTTTCAGTGTAAACCGCCTAGAAGTCCTAGAAGAATAAAATTATGTTGTTATAGACAGGCAATCCTGTAGGGCCTGTGGGTTGCAGGAATGTTGTCAAAGGGAAGAGAAGATGCGGGACATGCAAGAGAAAACTGGGGCAGGGAGGGAATGCTGCATTTGAACAGAAGAGGGAAAGGGTATGTGGGGAAATGCTGTACTTGGGTGAGAGGGAAGGAAGAGGGAAAAAGGCTGCATATAAATGGAAGGGAAGGGAGAGGGCTAAAAGCACATGGATGGAATGGAAAGGCAGGAAGAGGGGGGGAAAGTTACATTTAGATATGAGGGTGGAGTTAGGGGGAAAAGGCTGAATATGAAGGAAAGGAAGGGGGGGGGAAATACACATGGATGAAATGGAAAGGCAGGGAGAGGGGGAAATGCACATGGATGGAAGAGAACAGCAGGGACGGTGGGGATGGGGGGGAAGAAGGAAGAGGGGAGACATACTGCATATGAAGGGAAGGGAGAAGGGAAAGTTATATGGAAGTGAGGGGCGACCTAGTGATAGAACTGCTGCCTCAACCCCCTGATGTCGGATCTATCCCAGTGCTACTCCTTGTGACCCTGGACAAGTCACTTAATCCTCTATTGCCCCAGGTACATAAATAAGTACCTGTATATATGTAAACCACTTTGAATGTGTGACCACAAAAAAGCGGTATACCGAGGCCCTTCCCCGCTCCCCCCCCCCAATAGATTTGAGAAGGATGCAGAAAATTAAAGAAAGCAGAATGTGAAAAATGACTTCCTGCCTTGTGTCTGGCACTGAAGATGAAAGGAGGTGAGAAAAAAAAAATAGCAGATGGAAAGGAGGCTTGGAAAATGATTTAAGAGTACAGATGGAGGAAAGCAGAATAAGATGATTAGAATAATAAAATCACCACACAACAAAGGTAGGAAAAATGATTTATTTTCAGTTTAGTGATTGAATTATGTCAGTGTTGAGAACTGTAAACCCCTGCAATGCTCTTTAGGTTTCAATGCTACTCTGTCCTGAAGCAACAGCAAGGCTGCCACAGTACTGGGTGTCAAGAAAAATCTCCCCAGGACTGAGCACACTTCCACCTAAATGCACTTCAGATGTCTCCTGGGAGAGTGTGGGCCTCATCAGACACCTGGTAAAAATAGACACACAAATTTTCAATAAAAACTATGAACATTTATTGCTCAAAAATGAAATATAGATCAAGCTCTGAACTATTAAAAGCTTTGCATATTAATAAAGTGCATTTAACATTTAAAAACATTGGTATTTTATATAAAATGTTTTTTTCCCATTAAAATCAGGCTAAAATCCTTTTAAAAACATTTTTAAAATTCATTAAGATGTAATGAAGTGCTAATACTTTTCAAATTGTTGGATATGTAGTGTGGGGGGGTTTGATATATGTATTTGTCATAGAATATAATTTTGATTGAATTTAAGTGATGTTAAAGTATAAAATGACTGTATAATATGTTGCACTTATTTTTAGCTTTAAAATGAATAAAGATTTATTAAAAAAAAAACCAAAACCAAAAAACCTCCCCTCTTCTAGCAATTGTAGATTCACAAGTATAACTTAACAGTAAATACTTTACATCTCAACCAACTCAGAATATCAGCAAGAAGTTCAATTTAAAAAAGTGAACTTATCCAATAAGTATTTTCCTCTCCTTCATTAATCAATGTGTGTTGTATTATTAAAGAGAGAATAAATTGATCTACCCTGTTTTTCTTTTTAGCTAAACCAGTGAGGACCAAAGGGATCATTGCAGCTTCAGTTCAGATAAGTGTAATTTCTTTTAGAAAAATTGAGTATTCAGTCTTTTCTTGAAAACATTGTCCTTCAAAAATTAATTTAAAAATAGAAATGCAAGTATGCACACCAAAATAATGATTTAGGGGTCCTTCCACGTTCTGACGCCTATGGAACAGTATATTCTTAGAGTTCAGATTTAAAATGAATGCAGATTTTTTTTCAGCCCTCCAGGCACTTTGCCCCCTATTCTATAAATGGCATTTACGGGTAGATGCCTAACTTAGGGCCCCTTTTATCAAACTGCACTAGAGTTTTTTAGCACAAGCCTGCATGGTAAATGCTCCAATGCTCACAGGATTCTTATGACTGTCGGAGCATTTACCTTGCTAACCCATGCTAAAAACCTCTAGCACAGCTTGATAAAAAGGGGTGGGGTAATTTTTTTTAATTGGCACTGAGGTGCCTACCCAACAGGCATAGTTAGGGGTGGAGTTTGGGTATTTATTGAGTTAGTTGCTAGTATTTTAGGCTCAGAAAGCCCCGTCAAAACATACTGGTGCCTAAGTTGCAGCCACCTACCAGCGTCTAACTCAATTTAGGTTCCGCTAGGTGTGATTTTACAAACGGTGCCTAACTTTGAATGACATGTGGTAGGTGTCACTTCCCTAGGCGCTTATCAAGTTAAGTGCTATTTATAGAATCAGACCCTTTGTATTTGTGGGCATGCAAACTTATTTTTTTTAAAGAGAAATTTCCTACAGGTCTGTTTATATATATATATATATATATATATATATATTGTGACAGGGAAGCCCTGGTCCCTGGAAAACCTGGTCTGGAGCCTGGACAGCCGGCACAGCTAGGAAGGGAAAGGAAAAGCCAGGTCATAGTCCAGCCCAAGAGCCAGAGGGGGAGGGCACTAGAACCTAATTCTTCCCCCTATTACTCCTTTCCTCCAGCTCTGAAACCTAGAACCCACCCATGAGTGGGTGGAGTTAGCCCTCAGGGTGTGCAGGTCAGACAGCCTCAAATACGAAACAGGGAGAGTCAGCAGGGGGAGCTCAGCTGGTGGTAATCACAATCAGCCAGCCACCAGCAGGGAGTGCAGCTTCCAAGGAGTTCCTGTTCCCCAGCCCCATATGCTATCCCGGAGACAGCCCAACAGGCGGGAGATTGAAATCCCTGGACGCTATCTTGCCTTGCCAGACAAACCTTGGGAGGGTGGACCAAAAGACTGGCCTTGGAGAGGACAGGTTAGCAAGGAGCTAACCCGCAGGCAAGGAGGGGGTTGGGAAGAACCACCTGGGTCACGGGGTGGAGAAGCAGCCGTGGCTATGAGTCTAATGACTGGGAGATGAACAGCCTTCCTGGTGAGAGTGAGCCCGGGGAAGACATGGATATAGGGGAGAGTGAGATATGAGAGGTCTTGCTAGTCCTACCCGAAATCCAGTCCAGGTTAATTGAAATCCTGGACACAAGCAGTGCTTGGAGCAGAGCCGGGGCAGGCCTGTCCAATTGAGAAAAGTCATTATCAGAGGTTTTGAGTTGCCTTACCTCTGACAAACTTGTGTAAGAAACCCCTGGAAGTTAGCCCAGGTGATGACGGGCTACGTCCAGCAACTAAGGACACATTCAGTGTTTGGAGATTTGGAATCCAAACCTTTTTGTTTTTTGTTTTGGGCTTGTGCATTAACTTGCTATGTTTAGTGACCTGGAAGCTCCAGGCGGGCACAAGGATTAGAGCACATGTTATGTTTTGGAGAAAATGTGCAGAACTAACTCTATGTTCCAACTTGTTTTTTTTGAACTTCAATAAACCTGAATCCAGTTCCTAGAGAATCCGTCTTCCGGGTTTTCATTTATCCAGCCATATAAAAGGCACTACAATAAATCTGCCTGTGGTCCGAGCCTGGCTTCCCACCTACTCAGGAACCGGCCCGTGAGTCAAATTTTTGTGAATCGTTTTAAATTTTTTCACCTTCCTCTCCGCCTAGGGACGTTTCCTTTCTGCTGTGGATATTACCTAGACATTAGCCTGCTGCATAGCCAACAGTTGTCTTCTTTAAGCTTTTTTGGGGTGGGGTAAGAAGGAAGGGAGGAGAAGTATAGCTAAACAAATAATTGACTGGACGTACTTGTTAATCCGCCACAAATAAATAGGGGATCAAGCAAACATCGGAAAGAAAAAGGGTCCAAATATGTTCTTTCACACCTCCCGTCCCCAAAATTTATAAAATGAAAAAACAAGGAACAGAGAGAAAATCTGACTCTGAAACAATGGTATGAAAGAATTGAGACGCTGCTCTTATCAGCTTTACATTGGGATCCTGCTGAAAAGGCGTGCAAAGATGATTTGTTCAGAAATTGGATGGAAGCATGTAGAAAGGGCATCAATCACTAGGATTAAAACAGATGGAAAATTAAGTCAAGATGTATGTGTGTACCAACTTGAATACTGCCTCCATCCCTACATGCTAAGGGTTTGATTTATCAAGGAACTTTTCATCCATTTATTGGCAATGCATTGCAAAAATCAACATCTCAAAATAAATTGTAAAAATAAGCCTAAAAGCAGTCAATTTTTGCTAGAAAGGACAGATACTCTGTCAATGGGACAAGATAATTATCTTAGTAAGATTTAGAGAAAGATGATAATACGACCTTATGCAAAACAAGATAATAAACCCAGCTAATGGCAATCTTGAAATACAATATCTTCATTTTGAAATATAATTTCTATCATAATAAAATATTTTGCTGTGACTAATACGGCTGTAGTTTGCTGATTACTGAACTTGTAACAAAGGATCCATTTTTTTGCCAAATTTAGGCCTCCTTTCATCAAGCTGTGTTAGGGTTTTTTATCGCTGACCGTTGAGGTAATAGCTCCGATGCTCCTAGGAATTCTATGGCTTTTACCCACAGCATCTGGTGATTTAAAAAAAAACCTTAACGCAGCTTGATGAAAGGGGGCTTTATGAGTTTATCATAAAATCATTTCTCTAAGAAGTTTTGGGCAGCTATGGCAAATAAGAATATTATCACTATTGTTTGAAATATTTACCAAAGCAGTGTCACATGCCTGTGCTTTTTTGTGGATGTATAACATGGATTTGTATGACTAATAAAGTCCTTACTGTGCCCTTTAGCTCAGACATCATCCACCACCTCCCACCTTACTGCATCACCCTCCTCCCTTCCCAGCTCCCTGATCTGATTTACAGGTCCCCTGATGCTATCCTCCCCCCCCCCTATCCCCTTATGGAAACTCTCCTCTAATCCTGCCCCCCCCCCCAAAAAAAAAAAAAAATCTGATTCCAAAAAGCTTCTTCCTGAATCCAAGTCCTACCCATATGTTCCCAAGGAAATGCTTTCCTATCCCTGAGGCTCCCTTTCTTTAAAACCTAGTTTTTTGAAAAGGCCTTTACAAAGCTTACATGAAGCTTTTAGGATCCTATAGGCAAACTTAGAGTGAACATGTTTTAATGTTTGTTTTTTTAATGTGATGTTAATGTAATTGATTTATCTTATTGTAAACTGCCTTAATTGACTATCTACCCATTCAGCAGTCATGTATATTAATGCCTTGTCTTCTACCTCTACTAAGAACCTGATAACTAACAACTCAGTCTTTCAGGATGTAAGTATAGTGAATACAGGAGCTCTTATAATGACTATAAAAGAATACAGACGCTGTAAGTTTGGGCAACAAGCATTCTGATATTGGCAGCTATTTAAACTGAATTGTGATGAAATAATTATACTAGAAGCTGGATCTGTCTAGAAGGCTCCTCAGGAATTTTAAGCAGACTGGGTACTCAGAAAATAGCTCAATAAAAAGCCTTGTAAAAAGGATTACCAGATGGCTCCAAGTCAATGAAGAAGAGAAAATGAAGAACATACTTTTTAAAGGAGAAGGTTTTCTAAATTTAAGAAAAGAAGTCTGTATATTTTTTAATACAATCCTTGTTTATAGTTTTGCTATTATGCATGAGGTAAGACCTTGCAACTTTTATTAAAAATACTTAGAGCAGTATAGGGACATGATTTCATGTATAGTTACATGAAACATTATTTGAAGTATTTTTCTGTAGTAGTTTTGGAAGTTTTGGTGCTCAATTTCAAAGCAGATGGATGTCTTAAAATGCCTTAAAAATGTCTATCCGCTAAAAACATCCGAATCCTGATTTTTGGAAGGTCAGAATTTGGGTGTTTTATATTGCGGTTCATCCAAATAGCAAGGGGTGGGGGGTGTTGGAGGCATTTTTCAGCAGGACTAGGGTCGATTAAATAGTTAAGGCCTTTTTTGACTAAATTTAATCTGATTCATGCTTTAATAACTAGTTAACTAGATTATTGCAATTTTTTGTATAATGGACTGAGTAAAAATTGTCTAGCCAGATACAGCTGGTGCAAAATACCACTGCAAAACTGATTGCTAGGAAATAGAGAATGACACGGGGACAGAATTTGTCCCCCTTCCCCTCCCAGCGGTTAACCGCAGGAAACCGTCTCCATGTCATTCTTTAAGAAGAGAGGGAACATAAGAACATAAGAAATGCCTGCACCGGATCAGATCTGGGGTCCATCTAGTCCGGCGATCCACACACGCGGAGGCTCAGCCAGGCACACCCTGGCGAATACAATGGTCACTCGTATCCCTCAATGTCTTCTGCAAGAAGATGTGCGTCCAATTTTCCCTTAAATCCTAGAATGGTGGTTTCCTCCACCAGCTCTTTCGGGAGAGAGTTCCAGGCGTTCACTACTCGCTGTGTGAAGCAGAACTTTCTGACGTTTGTCCTGGCCGTGTCCCCTCTCAGCTTCAGGCCATGACCTCTGGTCCGAGACTGGGCTACATTTGCCAATGTGAATAACGCTGTTTCTTGCTCACCATCCTTTCCCCCTGCTGGTGAGTGAGCTTGCTCCATTATGTCGATCCCTTGTAGCAATTTAAAAGTCTCTATCAGATCCCCTCTCAGAGTATGAATGGGCACAGCCACTGACCTCAGGCCTTTAATTGAAGAATGCTGGTGTACAAGGACTGAGGTTGAGCTACACTAAAGAATGACAAGGGATGGCTTCCCATGGTTATCTGTGGGGATGGGGACAAATTCTGTCATATTCTACAGGGAAGACAAAATTTGACCATGTAACATCCATTTTGGTTGACTTACATCGGTTGCCTGGATGGTGCAAATTTTCTTTTAAACGTTCATGTTTAGTGTATAAAGATTTTCAGTGGAATGTCCTGAAGTATCGATCAAATAAATTTGAGTATATATGTTCCAACTCATTTCCTGTGTTCATCTCAGAAGAACTTGCTTCAGTTACCATTGTTGGATGAAGTGAAATAGACCAGAAGAAGGAAAAGAGAATTTTGCTATGCAGGACTATGTCTATGGATTAAGTTGCCAATTGAATTGCAATCCATAAACAGCTATTTAAGCTTTTGAAAGCTATTGAAAAATTGGCTTCGTAATGAGAATTTGTATTCTGCCTAAATTATGTACGATGAGGGGACATGGGAATTTGGGACCTTGGAGGTTTGTGGTATACAGTAGATGCTGAGAGTTAGGGGCTCCTTTTACGAAGCCATGTCAACAGCTTTATCGCATGCACCTTTGTAGCATGCGCTAACCCCCACGCTAGCCGAAAAACTACTGCCTGCTCAAGAGGAGGTGGCAGCGGCTAGCGCGGCTGGCAAATTAGCGTGCGCTATTACACGCGTTAAAATGCTAATGCAGCTTTGTAAAAGGAACCCTTAATCTTATTTGGCCAGATTCTATATAGATCACCTAAAAAATCAGCACTGATTAGTGTAGAGCTAAGTGTGATTCTATAAATGCGCTTCTAAAGGCGCAATGTATAGAATCATACTTAGCGCCATATAAGCAACATTAGTCATTGTTAGGCATCCTAACTTATGCCAGGGTTTTCTTCACCTAAATTCTGGCATCTAATTTAAAAAAAGGTGCTTAACTCAAAAATGCAATTACAATCCACCCCAACCGCACCCACTATTTGGTTGGTGCTTTGAACTGTCTATTTTTTTTATAGAAGAACTCCAAGAATGCAAGATGTAATCATACATTCATAATGCACCTCATTAACAAAATTTATTGGTTGTATGTTATAACAATCTTCCTGAGCCTCAGCGGGGCTACCATGCACTCAATTAATTTTCATAGTGCATGGCTTTATGCTCCAAATCGTCATCAGATCCATTATTTTTTGTATTTTTATATTTTTAACTTATGTTACTTTAAATAAATATGTACTAAAAGTACTTAGCTGCATCTTTTGTTAGGCACCTAATTTTCAATGAAGTCCAGTTAACGGCAATTATGAGATGGTGCCAATTATTGGCACCAATTAAGCCTATTAACCAATTACATTAGGCACATACATTGGCTAAGCACACCGATGTAGGTGCCTAATTTAAGCAGACTATATAGAATTTGCCAGATTGTATATAAATATTATATGGTATGATGGAAGTGGTTGTCAGAATTGTAAGACAAAGGATAAAACTGCAGTGATGTATACAAGATACCAAATCTTTAATGAAACATTATAAAAGATAAAAATATATATATAAAAGTTTGTATTCAAAAGGATTAATGAACCTGGACCCGACACGGTCCGTGTTTCAAAGAAACACTCCTTCCTCAGGGGTCCTAGAGTGTGTAAATACAAAAAATCCTGATGGATAACAACTGGAATCAAAAGTGAACAGCTGCAAAGAGGTGAGAACTCCTATGATTTGGCCATGCACTACGTAGGAGCTCTTACGTCTTCGCAGCTGTTCACTGCTGATTCCAGTTGTTATCCATCAGGTTTTTTTGTATTTACATACTCTAGTACTAAATGCTCCTGACGAAGATGACGAAATGGAGTTCTGTCGAGTGGCAGTACTTTTTTGAAACAGGATCGAGCTAAGTACTCCTTGAGTGGTAGCACTTTTTAGAAATAGGATTGGCTAAGTACCACTCTTTTGTGCATTATGGGTTCTGATGGAAATGTTCCACGAATGAAGTGGCATTATGAACTGTTTTGCAGAAAGATGAATTGTGATGAACTGTTATGAGCAATATATGAATTGCAATGAAGAAATTTGAACTTTTTATAGAACTTTCTTACTTTTCTACTTTTTATAATTAATTCTTAGCACAATCTTTAGTATAATCAAATTGTGTTTTTTGGATATTTATTTATATGTGCTTTCATGAATTTTGATGACTTGAGTATTTGGCATTTTTTTTCTCATGTGTTATTCTATGTTCATATTTATTATTCCATAGTCCTCATGAATTTTTTGAAATATGCACATGCACTTTATAGCCAATTTATATGATATTATACAATCATTAGGGCATCTCGAGAGGTTTCTTTCCATTAGAGTGAATTTTTTGATCTATTTTATTAGTGTGAAATATTTGTAGCACCTTGCACTTTATATTGGAATTATTATTGATAACAGATAGGGCAGATTCTTGGGAGTCTGCATAGTTTAGTCTACAATTTTCTTTCCCCGGTGTGACTGTTTGACCTTGATTCACTTAGCACTTGATTTGCACGGTTTGCACATTCAGGACTAAATGATGTATGAGGCAGTGCTCATTTAGACTTATGTCTGGTGCAGGTCACCTATGAGTTGCTGCCTGAGCTCAAAATCCCTCATTTATATTTTGAGAGCTCATACTGATGTCCGTTTATTCATAGTATCTGGTATAGGTTCCTATTCCTTCAAGGTCAAACACTCTCCCCGAGGGCTAAAACAGTTAGCCAACTATAGATTGTATTTTACCAATTCGAGGTGCATGTCTACTCTGAGGCATCTACCATAAAGTAGCTATGATTAGGGGTAGATTCAGGGCAGATTTTGGGCACCTAACTCC
The DNA here is from genome assembly GCF_902459505.1 of Geotrypetes seraphini. Lineage (NCBI taxonomy): Eukaryota > Metazoa > Chordata > Amphibia > Gymnophiona > Dermophiidae > Geotrypetes > Geotrypetes seraphini. The sequence goes on along the minus strand of NC_047084.1, from coordinate 527,939,166 downwards.
CCCTCCCTTTACAAAACCACAGCACAGTTTTTAGTGCCAGCTGAGGCAGTAAAGCTCCAACGCTCATAGAATTCCTTTGTGCATTGGAGCTGTTATCACTGCTAAAAACTGCACTATGGTTTTATAAAAGGGGGGGCGGGTTAGGCAAGCTCATTTAAGGCAAGAAAATCCTGGCATAAATGGGAGTGCACCTAATGTTCCCATGCCTACCGGTACCTAAGATCACTTAGGTACTGCTAGGTGTGATTCTATAAATGTCACTTAGCAGATGGTTGACAATTGTACTCAATGGTGCCTACAAATTAGGTGCTGTTTATAGAATATTACCTAAAGGCATATAGACAGCATATAGACTTCATATATATGTGTCCTGATATAAAATGAAGCCTTAAAAGTGCAGACAAAGAAGGCCAATGAATTTAGGATTTTGGGGTCTATAGTAGGAGTGGGCAAGGCAGAGAATTCTGAATATAAAGGAATTTGAAAGAAAGTTCTGGAATGAGTGGGCATAGGAGGAAGTTAAGAGGTAATAGTCTCAGGAGTAATCTAAGGAAATACTTATTTACAGAAAGGGTGGCATATTTGTGGAATAGTCTCCCAGTAGATGTGGTGGCGCCAGAGACTGTGTCTGAATTCAAGAAAGTGTGGGAGAGGCACGTGGGATCTCTTAGGGAGTGGAGGAAAGAGGGGATGCTGCGGAAGGGCAAACTGACTGGGCCATTCGGCCTTTATCTACCATCATATTTCTCTGTTTCCATTTTTCTCTGACAACAAACTCCAGATCTTAATTATGCATTAACCCCCAAATTCTGTATATGGTGTTAAACTTGTGCATGTAGCCAGTGTATGTGCACAACTTACTTGATCCATTGGCCTCATCGGTGCTGATAATTTGCAATTGACACCTCACAGTTTACACTAATTGTGACTAAATAAAAGTTATGTGCACAACTCAAAGTGTGAGTCTTAAAAAATATATGCTACTTGCATTGTGCAAATTTCAAAAGGGGTGTGGCCAGGGGGTGGATCAGGGCATATCAGGGTGTTCCTAAAATTTAAGTTCATTGTTATAAAATTCTCCCAATGCACGCACAACTTAGATTAACCCCTTCGTGGAATTGTGCTAAGTACCATTCTAGTCAGCAACAAATTTTTATGCCCCATATATAGAATATAGCCCTGAATGAAGAAATGTTTTCTTTGATTTGTTTCAAAATAACTTAATAGCTTATTCGCATGACTCCTAATCTTTGAATTTTGGGAAAGAGTAAACAAGCAATTCACATTTATCCATTCCACTATACTCAGTATTTTACAGACCTCTATCCATATCTCCCTTTAGCTTCTCTTCTCCAGGCTGAAGAGCCGTGTATTAGGGTTACAAGATGTCCGGCTTTACTCGGACATGTCCCATTTTTAGAAGATTGTCCAGGTATTCGAACGGTTTCCTAGACTGGAGGGAGTTTGTTTGGGTTTTGGACTCACTCTCTCCAGTCCAGCCCCTACCCTGGAAATAAATATGGCTCTTCCGTTGGCCTGTCCTCATGCCTACATACCCCTTCCGACACTGCAATTTCCAAACTTCAAGCAGCCAACAGTTGGCACTGTTAGCAACATGATTTCACTGCCATCAGCCTATCCTTTAAGCTTTGGCTCTGCAACTTCCTGTTCCCATGTAGGTGGGACGCTGCAGAGCAAAGGCTTTTGGGGCAGGCTGACGGCAGCAGGATCATGTTGCTAATACTGCTAGTTATCGGATGCCTGAAGTTTGAAATTGCAACACCAAGGAGATATATGGGGGCACAGGGGAGACTTGGTGAGGGGACTAAAGGCAGATAGAGATGCTAGGGCTGGGGAGGGGTGAGAGCGAGACTAGTAGGAAGCAGAAGTGGAGCAGGACACTTTGGATGGAGCAGGGTCATGGGTGGGGTCAAGTGTCCTCTTTTTTTAGTTTACAAATATGGTAACCCTACTCTTTATCCTTTTCTCAAAGTGAATGGCCTCATGCCCTTAATAATCATTTTTGTCATCCTCTGTACCTTTATTAATTCCAGTATATTTTCTGAGATAACACTGATCAGAATTGCATACAACATTCAAGGTGCAGTCAAACCACAGAGTGATACAAAGGCATTATAATATTCTCAGCTTTGTTTTCCATTCTCTGTATTGGTTTAATCAATTATTTTGTCAAGGCTGGATTACTGCAATTCAGTGTATTTGGGTCTTTCAAAGGTCAGTCTGCAGAGACTTCAATTAATACAGAACACATTACATTACATTACATTACATTAGGGATTTCTATTCCGCCATTACCTTGCGGTTCAAGGCGGATTACAAAAGGTTAATTAAAAAAAAAAAAACAGAGTTACAATGATTAGCTAGAGAGGTAAGTTGTAGATCTTATAAACATTTAGCGGGTTGTTGAGGGAGAGGTGGTTTGTAAAAGAGTTAATAGGTGGTCATAGTGGAGGTTCTTTTGTTATTATTAGTGCAGTAATGGGTAGATCAAATGTCAGTTTTAGAGTTACTAAGAGGTCGTGGTGTTATTGCTGCTTCAGGAATTTCTTGAAAAGTGTGGTTTTTATTTCTTTTCTGAACGTCCTATAGTCTGGGGTGGTCATCAGAAGGTTGGAGATCTGGTTGTCCAGCCTTGCGGCTTGAGTGGCTAGGAGGCCGTCGTGTAGTTTTGTTCTTTTTACTTCCTTGATTGGGGGGGGTATGAATGGGGAGTGCGTTTTTCTGTGTCTGGTAGTGGGTGCTTGGATGAGGCGATTGTTCAAGTATGATGGACTGTCTCCGTGTAGGGTTTTAAATAATATGCAGTAGAATTTGAATTGGATTCTTTCTTGGATTGGAAGCCAATGTGAGTTGATGAAGGCTTCAGTGATGTGGTCATGTTTTTTCAATGAGTAGATGAGTCTCAAAGCTGTATTTTGGATTGTTTGGAGTTGTCTTATCGTAGTTGCAGGGCAAGGAAGGAAGAGGATGTTGCAGTAGTCCAATATACCTAGTATTAGGGATTGTACTATAAGTTTGAATTGTGTTCTTTCAAAGAATTTTCGGACTTGTCTCAGATTTCTCATGATTGCGAATGATTTCTGAATTGTTTTATTTATTTGCGGTTGCATAGTGCAGCATCTGTCTATGGTCATGCCAAGTAGTTTTATGGTGGTTTGGATGGGATATTTGATTGCGTTTATATCTAAGTTGGTTGTGGTTTGGACCTTGTCATTTTCGAGGAGGATGAATTTGGTTTTGTCTTGGTTGAGTTTAAGTTTGTGATTTTTCATCCAGGTTGTGACTGTTTCAAGTGTTTGGTGAAGTTTGTCTGTCATGGTAGGTTTAGAATGATCGTATGGGATGAGGATGGTGATGTCATCAGCATAACTATAGGTGGTTATGCCCAGATTGTCCAGATGCGTTCCTAGAGAAGCAGTGTAGAGATTGAAGAGGGTGGGGGATAGTGGAGATCCTTGTGGTACGCCGCAGGGGTTTGACCAAGATTCTGACTTTTCTTTGTTTGATTTTACACTGTAGGTTCTGAGTTTTAGGAATCCTTCAAACCAAGAGTATACTTTGTCTGAGATGCCTATTGCGTCTAAGATCTGTAGAAGGATGTTGTGATCCACTAAGTCGAATGCCGCAGTTAGGTCCAGTTGTATGAGAAGCATTTTTTTCCCTGTACTAAGGTGTTGTCTGACGGTATCCATAAGGGAGCCTAATAGTGTCTCTGTACTGAAGTTTGTTCTGAATCCTGATTGCATGGGGTGGAGTAGGTTGTGGTCATCTATGTAATTGGTGAGGAGTTTGGCTACTAGGCCTTATATAATTTTGACATATAGCGGAATTGAGGCTATAGGTCTAAAGTTAGATGGGTGGTTTTGTGGTGCTTTTGGGTCTTTTTGGATTGGGGTGATGATGATTTCGCTGAGGTCAGCAGGGAATGTGCCTTCTGTGAGCGTGAATTGAATCCATTGTAGAATTTTGGTGCGGAATTTTACACTAGAGGTGGTAAGGAGATATGAGGGGCAATGGTTGAGGTCACAGGAGGCGTGACTGTATTTTTTGTAGAATTTGTTGAGTTCTGACCATTGTATGTTGGGGAATTGAGTCCAAATTCTGTCTGCTGCTGTTGCCTCTTTTCCTGAAGGGTGGAGTGTGATTGTGTTTTGATGGGATGGGTTAATGATGAGAGTGGCTCTGGTGTTTGTAATTTTGTTCTTGAAGTGTTCTGCTAAGAGGGTGGGTGATGGTGGAGGGGTGTTCGTGGTGGTTGTGTATGGTTTGGTGTCTGTTAATTCTTTCAGGATTTGGAATATTTTTTTGGAATCTTGGGTTTCCGTGCCTATGAGATTAGTATAGTAGCTTTTCCTCTTATCCCTTAGTAGATTTTTGTATTGTTTGTTGATTTTTTTCCAGTCGGTTTTTGTTTGATCTTGGTTCTTTTTTCTCCATTTTCTTTCTAATCTTCTACACTGTCTTTTGAGTTGGAGCAATTCATTATCAAACCATTGGTCTGATTTCCTGCTGGTTCTGGTTTTGGTTTGTAGGGGGGCCAGGTCATTAAGGATGTTGGTGGACACATTTTTCCAGTGGGAGATGAAGTTTTTTGGGTCGCAGTCTTGGATAGTTTCGTCTACATTTGACCAAAAAATGGTTGGGTCGATATGTTTGCGTGTGGTATATGTGGTTTTTTTAGATTGAGGTGTGTGTTTGGTCTTGGTCCAGTTGATGTTGAAGTTGTATGTGTAGTGGTCTGACCATAGGGATGGGGACCATGTTCCGTTAGGAGTTTGGATTGCTGGGTTGGATGGTTGGTGAGTCATGAATGCAGCAATGTCCAGTTGATGACCTTTTTCATGGGTGGTTTGTGGGTTTAGGATCTGGAAGGATAAGGCATTGAAGAAGGATAGACAGTTATTTGCTGGTGTGGAGGTTGTGTCTTCTAGGTGCAAGTTTAGGTCTCCTAGGATGAGGTTATATTCTGCTGTTAATGAGTTTTGGTAGATGAAGTTTTCAAATTCAGGTCTTACTGTGGTCCAGTTTCCAGGTGTTATGTAGCAGAGCAAGCAGTTTAGTGAGTTTTTTAGTGTTGGGTTTGTGAGATGACACGCTAGGAAGTCCATTTGCGGAGTGGATGTTTTTTCAAGTATGTTTAGAGTTAGGGAGTTCTTGAATATTATTGCTAGTCCTCCTCCTCTTTTTTTTTCTCTGCAGGTTACTGTTATTTTGTATCCCGGCGGGCATACTTCTTTTATTCTAGGGTCTGTGTCTGAGGTTAACCAGGTTTCAGTGAGGAATAGGCAGTCAAGTTTTTCTGTTTTTATCCAATTTTTTATGTTTTCTGTTTTGGGTCCTAGTGCTCTGATGTTAACATAGGCACATGTAAGGGAGGTCGTGTCAGTCTGGGGAATGTGAGTTGTTTCCGGGTATATGAGTGTTGTGGGAGATGGATGAGATTTTGTTTTCGGAAGTGTTGATCTTCTTCTCCAGGTAACAGTGATGGGGTGTTGAGTGCTGGCGTGGTGGTTTGAGTTTCTTGATGTGAGTATTCTTCTGTTTGGAAGTTGGAAGTTGGTTGTACTGGAGGATGTGGTTGTGGTGGGTAAGTTGTTTGCTGCTGCTTTCCAACTAGAAATGAGGAGGATTATCAAAAGGGTGGCTAGAGTGTGTGTATGCAGGGAGAGCTTCATTTTTGATGTCTGGTTCGGAGTGTTAGATAGAAGGAGTGGTTCTCCCTTTGAGTCCCGGCTGGATCGGGAGTGGCTGGTTTTTTCGTGCTGGGAGGAGGGGGAGGAGCGGGGAACTCACGCTTCTTACCTTATGTTGGAAGTCGGCAGGAGGTCCTGTGGAGTGGTATTTGGGGCGTAGGTGTTCCCGGTTCCAAGGTCCGCAGGTGCTCCTCTCAGGTGCTCCACGAAGGCGCTCACTAAGGCGCAGGCGCCTTTGTCGTGCGCCTTCGTCGGCACGCCGAACGGCGGCGCGCCGTTGGCGCTGGGTCGTTTTTAAATGTAAGATGTCCTCCGGCTGGATCGGGGGGGCGGAGCAGGGCTCCCACGCCGGCCCGATCTGGCTGGCTTCTATGAAGTGGTGCGCTGGGTCGTTTTTAATGTAAGATGTCCTCCGGCTGGATCGGGGGGGCGGAGCAGGGCTCCCACGCCGGCCCGATCTGGCTGGCTTCTATGAAGTGGTGCGCTGGGTCGTTTTTAATGTAAGATGTCCTCCGGCTGGATCGGGGGGGCGGAGCAGGGCTCCCACGCCGGCCCGATCTGGCTGGCTTCTATGAAGTGGTGCGCTGGGTCGTTTTTAATGTAAGATGTCCTCCGGCTGGATCGGGGGGGCGGAGCAGGGCTCCCACGCCGGCCCGATCTGGCTGGCTTCTATGAAGTGGTGCGCTGGGTCGTTTTTAATGTAAGATGTCCTCCGGCTGGATCGGGGGGGCGGAGCAGGGCTCCCACGCCGGCCCGATCTGGCTGGCTTCTATGAAGTGGTGCGCTGGGTCGTTTTTAATGTAAGATGTCCTCCGGCTGGATCGGGGGGGCGGAGCAGGGCTCCCACGCCGGCCCGATCTGGCTGGCTTCTATGAAGTGGTGCGCTGGGTCGTTTTTAATGTAAGATGTCCTCCGGCTGGATCGGGGGGGCGGAGCAGGGCTCCCACGCCGGCCCGATCTGGCTGGCTTCTATGAAGTGGTGCGCTGGGTCGTTTTTAATGTAAGATGTCCTCCGGCTGGATCGGGGGGGCGGAGCAGGGCTCCCACGCCGGCCCGATCTGGCTGGCTTCTATGAAGTGGTGCGCTGGGTCGTTTTTAATGTAAGATGTCCTCCGGCTGGATCGGGGGGGCGGAGCAGGGCTCCCACGCCGGCCCGATCTGGCTGGCTTCTATGAAGTGGTGCGCTGGGTCGTTTTTAATGTAAGATGTCCTCCGGCTGGATCGGGGGGGCGGGACATCAGTTTCCAAGTTGGACCGGACGGCTCCTCACACGTATGGCCAGCAGGCTTGCCTCCGTCCAACACTGCAGCTAAACTTATCTTCAGTAAGAGTAAATTTGATCACGTAACCCCCTTGGCTTCCATTGTATCTCAGAATTCAATTTAAGTGCATTTGTATTGCATTTAAGATCCTATTTGGCATTTTTGCCACTTTGATTCCTTTAGACTGGAATGTTCATAGATCTCATCTTGCCAGAAGTTCTCAAAAATTAAAACTTACATTTCCCTCTCTCAGTGATAAAAACAGAATCTTTAACAGATTTAATTATTCTTTTGCTTTTAAATTAACTGAATTCTGGAATGCTTTACCACTTACATTAAGTTTATTCCGGAAAGTTCTGAAAACTTTTTTGTTTGCTTAACATTTTGGAAATTAACTATTGCAGTCTACTTTTTCTTGTCAAATTTATGTATTATGTTTTACATTATTGTAAACTGAGTCGAGCTCCTCTTTGTTGATGACTCTGTCTATAAAACTAAGTTTTAGTTTAGTTTATTTGCTTTCTTAGCTGCTGCTGTACACTGAGCAGAGCTCCTACAGCCAATAAACCTTTATTAAAATTGCCTTGGAAGTATCCACTGCTTATTCCTGGAATATGCAGCATAAAATCTGGTTTACTCTTTTTGAGATCTTGCCAGGTACTTGTGACCTGGATTGGCCACTGTTTGAAACAAGATACTGGGCTTGTTGATACTTCAGTCTGTCCCTGTATGGCGATGTTTATGCACTTATCTGATTTTATGACAGTAGCTTTTCAAGTTTATCTGATATTGGTAGTCATGAGGCCAAAATGTATTTGGGAATCTTAGGGGCTTATTTTTGAAACAGAATACTGTTCAAAAAATGGCACAAAGCGGCAGATGAACAGTTTTATGAAAAAAAAAAAGTCTATATTTCTATTTCCAAAACTCATTGTTAAGATATTTTTCTCCACAGTTCATCTAAATCTCACGGGGGCATGTTGGGGGCGTGGTTTGGATGGGACTAGGCCGGGCTTATGATTGTAAAAATGTCCCGGGCCAAAAAAAAAGTACATCTAGAGCTAGACCTGTTTCAATTACAGCCAAGCGCCAAAAAGCTGCCCAAACTGACCAGATGACCACTGGAAGGATAAGAGTATGACCACTCAGTCTCCCAGTAATCATTGAACCCTTCCCACCCATGAAAGTGACAGTATATACCAGATTCTATGACAGCTGTAGATATAATGACCATTGCTCTTAGAGCAGCAAGCAGGTGTGAGTACCCCCAAAACAACAAAATACCTACTAAACCCACATATAGGTGACATTTATTATTATTATTTTCTTTTATATGCTCAGGTTTTACTGGATCCATTTCACACAGAGAGATTGAACTCATCCCAAGTCAGGTCATTTCACCCTGCTATTGTCACAGCTGGTAATCTAGCAATATGAGTAGATGCTTAAATTCACAGTGCTAATTCTTTAATCAATGAGATTTTACCTCTCCTCTGATCTCAGTGGTAGGTAGGCAGAACAATATCTGATTTGTAGATTCTATCCTTTTCCAGAAAGAAGGAGAAGCCGAGAGTGAAATACTCTATTATAATCAGAGAAAGGGAACCGTGACATAGCGAGAGTTGACGGCGCCCAGGTAGGGTTACCAGACATCCGGACATTCGAGGACATGTCCAGGGGTCTGGATGACTTTTCAAAAAACCGGCACTTTGTCTGGGCTTTGAAACGCTTTCCTTCGTGCAGGAGGGCATCCGCGCATGTGCAGATATGACACAATGGCGTGTCTAGGGGAGTCCGGATTTTCCAGATGGAAAATCTGGTAACCCTACGCCCAGGGTGGAGGCGCATCCCCCCCTCCCCCAGTTCTTACCTGTCCCCGGCTGTGCACGCCCCTTCCCTTCCCCTTCCTCCACACCTCTTTAACTTCCCTGGTGCGAGCAACATCTCCAAATTTCTACCTCTTCTGTCCTTAGTTCTCCCTCTGACATCACTTCCTGGAGCTGCTGCTCATGCCGGCGAAAAGCTGGAGGTACAGGAGGAAATGAAGGCTCATGCTCGGTGGGGGAGGGGAGGGAAAGGGCATGGGGGGCATGTAGAAAGAGAGAGGTGCCGGCACCTCTACCAAGACAGTGCCTGAGGCGGCCTGCCCCCCTCCCCTTACTACGCCACTAGTAGAGAGCTAGGTGCAGAAGGAAACTATAAACCTTGCTTGCTGTCTTAGATTCCTGATACACCCCAGCCTCTAAGAGGAGAGTTTTTGAGCCTAAACCTTACCCATTTAAACCATATTATACTACTCTAGGTGGCATTGTAAGGGCAAGGATGAATCCTAGAACATTTAAGTCAAGGGTGTCCAACCTTTTGGCTTCCCTGGGCCGCATTGGCCAAAACAAATGTTTCTGGGGCCGCACAAATGTGCAAATGCTGCAGCAAGACAGAGGAGGGAGCTGGCAAGACGGTAAACACCCAGGGGCAGCAGAGGAAAACACTGCATCTCCCTTGACCAGGGCCGAACAAAATACTTCACTGGGCCGCATGCGGCCCTCGGGCCACAGGTTGGACACTCCTGATTTAAGTGATAGAAAGTCACTTAAATACCTGCCCTATTGGATTTTAGAGGGGACAGGAAACCCTCTATATCCCTCCTACTAACTTGAGGAAAAAGGAGAGCTGGGTTTTCTGCAGTTACAGCAAGATGACCTGGATTGTTCCTAGCTGCGGCAAATTCAGTAACAGCTGTAGGGCTGAAGGAAAGATATTATCTACTACAGCTACAGGGCTCCTGAGGACCCAAGGACTGATCCCAATGACAAAAAAATCTACATCTGGAGTATCGTGGTTCATGAACTTCACTGCAGCAGCATCTAAGAACTGTAACTAGAAACTACAGTGAATTGTACTGCACTGTTACCAACAGTGGTAGGTATTTTCTTTAAAAAAAAAAAAAACAACAACCCAAAAAACTGTGCTGTGCTCCTGCCTAAAAAATGACATGGGGACAAATTTTCCCCATCATCGCAGGATCCTGCCCCATTCCTGCAAGCTCTATCCTCATCTGCACAAGCCTCAAACACTTTAAAATCATGAGTGTTCAAAGCTTGTGCGTTAAGGCAGAGCTTGCAGGAATGGGACAGGGGCAGAACTCACAGGGACAAGACCGGGATATTGAGATCCCGTAGGGTCGGGGTCAAATTTGTTCCCATGTCATTCTCTAAGACTTTATTGCAAATTGTGTGATATGGCAGATTCCAGGTGTACCCTGAGATGCCGGCAAGGAGGAGGGGCACTTGAGCTGGCTGACTACTTAAGAGGACGTGACTCTCATGATGAGAGGCACATCCTTTAGTCACTCATCTGGCACCTGAACCTCTGCTCCTTCTCCTCACTTCTCCTTCTGCAGCACCCCCCTCCCCCCACCAGTGGAATAGGAGGCTCAGGATTGTGGCTGGAGGACATCCGCGCATGCATGTGATGTCATCAAATTGATGCCCGTGCATTTCCGGGTGCCCTCCAGCCGCTGCCCCAAGATTAGTGTGTCACAGCTTCAAAGGTTTGTGACGCACTGCTCTAAGAGGTGAGTAGACCTTTCTCTGAGCATGGAGTGTGGAGTGAATAAACTAACAGCCATTATAAATAATAATTGCTGCTACTTGTTATTTTTTGCAGCTGCCACTTTTTTATCTTGATTGCCAAAAGAAGCAACTTTAATAAATGGTTGGTTCTGAACACAGTCTTCGGCATGCCTGGCTTACTGAGAGAAAGAAGTAAAAGGAGACAAAATGAAAAGCTGCTTATTGGCCTCCCAAATGCTTTTGGTCTTAAATCTGGTCCTAAGGAATAAATAGTGTTTATGTACAAGGATTTCCCATAAGCAACTGCCTAGTGGGACATACCAACCATTACCGACTACAGCTCCTCTACAGAGCTGGGGTACTGAGCAAGCTACCATCAGTTTAACAGCAGTAAGCTACTGAGGCGGCAGTGAGAAAGGACGGCAATGCTTTTGTGCCTGGAGCTTAAATATTTCACTATACTGCCAACCTGGGATGAGTCAGTCGGTGAAAACTTTCCATACAGAGCATCTGGTTTTCAGGAAATTGTGCAAAGCTGATCTTATAATGTTCTAATTCCAAAATATTCAGATCCCTCTCTTGTAATAACAACAGTGCCTGAAAAGATAAATATCCCCTGCACGCATTAATGCCGAGATGAAAGAGGCACATTTTGGTTTTCTTCCTCTGTTCATTCTCATGATAGCAGGGGATTATTGCTTTCATAAAAGAAATGACATATAGGGCACTGAACCCTCTCTCAGATAATTATCAACAACACCACAAATCCCTAGTGAGACTTCTCAGAGCTTAATGCTTACTGTTTGCGTGTCAAATATGGAAATTATTATTATCATGAACTGAAAGAGCGCATTATCAATACATAGAGACTGCTATAGAAATTATAATGAGGACAAATTTGAAAACCAGCAGTTAGACTGAAGTTCAGCAGGTGCTTTTTGTAATGTTGGACGTTCAAGTGACTTTTCAAAGAGAAAATGCCGATCTAGTTGCCATTTGAAAATTTGTTTTATCGAAACCCATGAATGAAGTGGTATGGTATGTGTTAGTCCACTTTTAAAAATAATAAGCAGACATATAAGATACCTTCTTTATTGGACTAATATCACTTTTGTTTATTAGCTTTCAATGGCAGCATTGTCAGCCTTCTGACAACCACCTAATCTGAAACAAAAATTAGTTAAGAGCAAGCTTCCAATCGAAGCTGAAAAAGAAAAGAATGCACAAACCTCTGCACTATCCCTCTCTTTTTATGAACGCGTAGCGTGGGTTTTAGTGCCGGCAGTAGCACTAAAACCCGTGCTACGCGTTCATAAAAGAGGGGGTATATCAGGCTGCAAACTGCGCTAGCACATATCACAAGACCGAACAGTCAGTCACAGCATTCAGCATTAGGGTATCCTACACATGCTCAACTTCAATTGTGGTATATATCATTCAATGCAAAAAAATGTGAAGGATGCTATAGTCCATAGTCTGTTATTGAGAAAGACATGGGGGAAGCCACTGCTTGCCCTGTATCGGTAGCATGGAATATTATTACACCTTGGATTTTGGCCAGGTACTAGTGACCTAGATTGGCCACCGTGAGAACGGCCTACTGGGCTTGATGGACCATGGGTTTGATCCAGTAAGACTACTCTTATGCTCTTATGCTTAAGACAAGAGGCAACCTACACAGACATCACAATGCCAACCAGAATGTCACTTCTGTGGCATGACACTTTACAAAACCAGAGCACTGCATCAATGACTTTACAGTGTGAATGCTAAAAGGAAAATGTAAAAAACCAGAAACATAAGACCTTTGAAGTCAAAATAGTAAAATATTTTTGCACCCATCAGACAGCACCTAACAAATCTGGGCTTCCTATCGCATTATAAACCATAAAATTATACTGCTTTGTCACCTTCTGATTACTCATCCTTCTCTCTGTGAGACTATCATTGAAATGCTTCTATATTTTACTTCTATATTCTGATTTGTCAATGTTTGCTCATTTCTGGTCTGAACAAGAAGGCATTGCCTTCGAAAGCTAATCAACAAATGTATGAAGTTAGACCAATAAAAAAGGTTTCATCTTATTTTCTTGTCTTTGTTTTGTTTTATTTCTATGTATTACCTCGAAATCCATGAATACAAACTATCTGGGTACTTTTCCTTTGTTTTAATGATGCAAAACTCCATGAAAGAAATCATACACATAAATTAAAATCAATACAGCAAACAAAGCACAAAGGGCCTCAATGACCATGGACTTATCTTTAACGACCCAACATGAGCCGTGTTTCGGCGTACAACACCATGCATTTCATCATCCACTATCTGCAGTCATTCTCTTTTTTTTTCGATTTAATTTCAGTCAGAGTTGAAAATCCAAATTCTCTAAGATAAGAAGATCCAAATGGTAACAAAGCCTTGATTGCTTTGTTGCTCAAGTTAGCATAACTACTGCATAAAAAAATTAAAAATAAAACTAAAATTAAGTGCCGTTAGTTTTCAAGGACCAATCACATAAAAGAGTGGAGGGGCATTATCGAAAGGGACGTCTAAGTCCATTTACGTCCATCTCGCAAGTCGTCCAAAGTTAAAAAGAGCCTAAGACACATTTTCGAAAGAGACGTCCAACTTTTTTTTACTTTTGAAAATCATCTAATTATACGTCCTGCCGATCTGATCGTCCAAGCCGCTAAATCGTCCATCTTTATACCACATTTCCATCCAACTTTCCGTCCAAGTCCAAAACGCCTAGAACAAGCCCTGTTGGGCGTGAGAGGGTTATGCAAAGTGATGGATTGAACACCTAGACATGCCATCTAAATAGTGGGGTACCTTACAGGGCACTGCTATGAACTTCACAAAAAAGGTGCCATGGCTTCTCCTCCCTACAGCTTCCTTATAGGTCATGATGAGCACTCCAAACCACCTCCAGAATCCCCTAGACCAACTTATCTACCACCCCAATAGCCCTTATGGCTTCAGGAGCCACTTATATGCCAGTAAAAATGGATTTTGGGGTGTATAGGGGAGTGCACATGTTTAAGTATCAATGCAGTGATTACAGGGGCTTATGGGCATGGGTCCTCCTCTCTATGGGTCCCTAACCCACCCCCAAGAGACTTAAGCTGCCTCTGTGCTGGACAACTAGGCTTTCCTATGCCAGGTGGCCAGGTGATGATGGTCTGGAGGCTGCAATTTAAAGTTGTGAATAAAATTTTTATGGAGGTGGGGGGGTCGGTGATCACTGGGGTAGTGTGTGGGGGTCTGTGTTATGTGTTTGCAGTGCTTATCTGGTGACTTTAGGTGGGTTTTTGTGACAGCTTTGGTCGTTCAGCGGCACTATGAAGGCCTAGGTCATTTAGAAATACGTCCAAAACCCATTTTTATTATCGGCACTTGGACGTTTTTGAGGAATGTTCGTCCAAGTGCCGACTTAGGCCAGTTTTTGGACGTTTTTCACTTTCGTTTATGAGCCCCATAGTGCTTGTTTCAAGTTTATATTAAAATTTGATTCTGTCGCTTATCCAACTTGACAGATTCTTGTATATGCGACATGCATGTCATCTATCCTAGGGAATTTTTTAAATTAAAGTCAAATTCTGGAATCTTTTGTGGTACACCTGGAATCTCTTTGGGGCACACCACACAGTTTGAGAGACACTGCTAAAAGTTATATCCATATCTCTGGATTTTAGAATTAAGCAATTACACCAGTTATGTGTAAATTATAAGCACATATCTAACAATTTATTTTGTAGAATAGGTGCCAAATAGGTATCTTCTGGGTGTCATGATACACAATATCAATAGGAGTATAAAAGTATCTAATATGCTTTTAATATGTGTTGCGGGGAGAAAAACATTTATTTTAAGTATAGGTGGAAGGTGTTCATAACAAGGTAGCAATTTTATAGTGTTATTTTATTTTTGTCGTGATTTTATTTTATTTCTATTTCTATTTTTATTTCATTTTAGTTTTATCTCCTCCTGAGGAAGCCATGTTTGGGTGAAACTTAGGTCTAAGCAGAGGAGCAGCCAAGCTAATTGCACTTTATGAGCACAAACCACTTTGAAGCATAAAAGAACAAGAAAAATATCCTGCTGGGCTGCCATATAGTTGCATCTTACCAACACAACTAGCTACTTGAGTTATTCTGTTGGACTATGCCATGTCTTGATGTTTGTTCTTTGTGATGTACTTACAGTGTTTAAATAAAGAATTACAAATATCAAGATAAGTGCCACTATATTTCAATTTTATTGATTAAGGTAGCAGTACTACATTTGGAAATAGAATTAACTAGTGTAGCAGATATCTCTGGTGCGACAGAGAAAGCCCCGGAGCGAGTAGTGGGTGGCAGGCACAAGGTGGGGGGGGTGTCCAGGGGGACCAGGGAAGGACAGGAAGAAAAGGAGCTAGGCAGGGATAGGTGGAGGGGAGGGGCAGCGGGAGAATTTGAATAGTTAAAATCTCCCGGCGCAGCCATTCTCTTGTGGCATGCCTGGGGGGTAGGGTAGACAGGGACCCCCAGTGAGGCCTCCCTAACCTTCTAAAAAGTGGCATGATGGTCCCAAATTTGCTCTTTTAGTGGTACCAACTTTGCAGGAGACAAAGAGCACTGAGCACTCTTCACTACAATAATTTATTTAATTTTATATTTTGAGTGGATCATTTATTGAAAAAATATGCTAGTATTGTTATACTAGCAAAGAAGAAGTGATATTACATTATGGAGGTGATTTTAGAAGGATTAGATTTCATTTCCATTTATTTAAGGCTGATCAGCCTGTGGAAAATTGCAAATACATATAAGGAGTGATTTTAGAGAAGGGGCTATTTATATGTGGAAGAAGAAACATCCATAAATTTTAAGCTTGTGTGTTGTGGGCATGGCCTGGATGATCCCTTCAAAGCATATATGCATTACATTACATTACAATGTACTTGTTAACCGCATTACCAAAAGTTCTATGCGGTTTACAAAAAATTATTAATTATAACATATTACTTAGAAAGAATGGATTAATTAGTCAAATATTTAAGGAAAAAAATAGGTTTTCAATTTTTTCCTGAAATGTTTTTAAGAATCAGCGGAAAGCAGCAATGAATGAAATTTCTTTTCATGAGAAGCTAGAACATGATTGAGGAATTTCTTATTTTTATAACCTTTTATGGGTGGGGAAATTAAACAAAGTATGTGTTTTTCTACTATTTTTATGTATGGCTATAATGAAGCTATCAGTCAGATAGATTGGGGCATTTCATATTATACAACAGCAATACACATTGGGGTAATTCTATAACAATGCCCCTATATGTATTGTTATAGAATTACCCCAATGTGTATTGCTGCTGCGGACCAGTCGCAAACGTCCTTTCCAACTCTTCAGCTCCATTGCCGCCCTGCTCGCTGCATGCCTTGCTCTCTGCTGCCCCGAATCTCTCCCAAATCACCGCCTGAATCTCTCCTGCCTGCCGCCCTACTCTCCCTAGAATCTCTCCTGCCCTTCCCCACACAGCGAGCCCGTGTCAGATGGCATGGAAGACCGCAGGTCTTTCGCCAGACTCTTCAACATTTGCTAGATCTCAAAGCGGTTGTTTCAGTACCCCCCTCCCCCCCCCAGGTACTCAATTTACTTTGTGGTGCCCAAGAAGGAGGGGACCTTTCTGCCCATCTTAGATTTAAAGGGGGTCAACGGGGCTCTCAAAATTGCCTCTTTTCGCATGGAGATGCTGCGGTCTGTTCTTGGGTTTAAACCAGGTTAAAACCACGGGCTCGCTGGGCCTAATAAGTAAAGTTTTTTTTAAAATGTTGCGGCTCGGACGGGTCTTAAATGCATGAGCACATGCAACGGGATCACACACTAGCAATCCATGCTGGCAGATGGGGGGGGGGGGGGCGTTCCTCCGATCGTCCCCATTTGAATATTACTGGTTGAAGAATCCATCGGACCTGCCCGGATCGGACATGGATCGGTCACGATCGGGCAGGTTAGTGAATCTAGCCCTAAGTCACTAAATACTCTATGGTTTTGATGGCAAAGTACTGCATATTGACATTGTAAGAGGTTAGTGGATCAGGATGAGCTTCTCTGATCACCCTTGGAAGAACTCCTGTCTCTTACCCCACTTTGTATACCGAAAGATTGATATTTACTCATGGGAATTCTATGAGCATCCACAGCAAGCGATAAGAAAGCCTAACGTGGCTTTGTAAAAGGGGGCCTAAATACTGACAAGAGACTATTAGCGAGTAAATGGAGGACATCTGAAATATTACTGTATAGATTAACCTATTTGAATCTTACCTTACAATATACAGAGCCCCCTCTTTTACAAAGGTGCGCTAAGCTTTGTAGCGCGCACTAAATATTAGCATGCGCTAAACACACGCTAAACGCTAACACGTTCATGTTATCCTATGGATGCGTTAGCGGTTAGCACATGTGTTGATTTAGCGCGCGCTAAGTCTGCGCTAAAACGCTTAGCGCACCTTTGTAAAAGAGGGTCATAAAGAAAAAAAACCACTTCCACTAAGAAATAGTATTGCCGTACTCAAAATGGATAAGTATGACTGAATATTTTACTTAAACTGTTTTCAACGGTGTCCTTTCATTTGTACATCTCATTTCCTCCATTGTTAATAAGAGAACACTGACTCCCAGTCTAGCATCTTATTTCTTTCACACATGTGACCATTGAACAGGCTTTTTACATTAGCTTTTCGTCTTTTCTACATAATTTGCTTACTCCGTATATACTGCACTTATGTGTGCCCTATTAATCCCCTACTCTACCAATAGAACATTAAGATCTGCAGATCAACATTTATTATCTATTCCGTCTTTAAAAATTATAAATACGCGCCGTCAGTTTATGTTCTCTGTCATCGCTCCCCAAACCTGGAACTCATTCCCCAGCCATCTAAGGGAAGAAGCTAACGTCAATAAATTTAAAAGTAAATTGAAAACTTTTCTCTTCAACGATGCATTCTTAAATTAATCATGACATGACTTTCAAAAAAAGAAAAAATGGAAAGGAGAAAGAAAGAAAAAAAAAAAAAAGATTTTAGAAAACCTTTTTTTATTTTTTTTTTATTTTTTTTTTATCTTATCCATCACCCTACCCTCCCTTATGTACTCTCCCTTCATGTCTTTCTATACTTTTATTATAATGTAAACTCTCCCCATAAATTCCTTATGTTTCCAGTATTGTTGCATTTGTCTTAAGTCAAGATTGTTTTATTTATTGTAGTAATATTTTTAACAAATTAATTTTATTAATATGTACATCGCTTTGAATTCAGATAAAGCGATTAATCAAATCTTTTATTAAACTTGAAACTTGAAAACTTAAACTTGAAACTCTTCTTAGAATCTTCTTTGCACACCATTGCACTTTGGGGCACTTTTACTAAAACTTAGCCTGTGCTAATAGACATTAGCATTTTCGAAGTTCCGTAGGTATAAAATGAGGCTAAGCTTTAGTAAAAGGGCCTTTAATGATTCATGTGAAGTGTAATCATTGTTTAAGGGGCTCTTTTACTAAGGCTTAGGACCTCTTTTACTAAGGTGTGCTAAGCGTTTTAGCGCGCGTTTAGCGTGTGCTAAATCAACACGTGTACTAACTGCTAACGCATCCATAGGATAACATGCCCGCATTAGCGTTTAGCACATGTTTAACGGATGCTAATATTTATCGCGCGCTAAAAAACATAGGGCACCTTTTAAAAGAAGGGGTTAGTGTAAATTTAGTGCGCACTAATGGACATTAGTGTGCACTAAGTGCTAAGAAGCACAATATATACCCCTGGGCTTCTTAGCATTTAGCGTATGCTAGTTCTATTAGCATGTGCTAAGCTGTATATTTATGTTTATTTCAAAACTTGATAAACGGCAAGATGGCATCTTGAGCAGGACGCTGAGAGGAGCACTCCCCTCTTGCAGGAGAAATTTTCCTTTCAACTTTATTATTAAAACAGCTTTTTTCATGCCTAAGAGAAGAGGAAAACCGAGGGGTATCCCTCCACCTACCTCGGGCTCCTCGACGCCGAGGAAGACTCTAATTACAGCGTTTACAGTCCCTCCTTCCATATCGGGCGTTTCTGCTGCTGTGGAGCGGGAACTCCACAGCTTGGACAGCGAGATGTCTCTCTCGCTGAGTCCACGAGGACCGCATACCCCTCCCAAACCCAGAGAAACGTCGGCGCAGCAGATCTGGCAAGAGGGCTCCCCTGGTGTGTGGGGGGAGGCTTGTTCTCTACCCGAGGTGAACCCAAAAGTGAAATCAGCTATGCTGACTCCGATGTTGGAGACGCAGTGTTCAGGGGGAGAGGAGCCGTTGGTAGCCAGCGGTGGGGAGGTTGCAGGAGCCCAGAGTTCTTTTTCTGGTGCAGAAGCCATACCAAAGTCGGCTGATATCTCCCTCCTTGGACCATTGGTGAGACCACAGGCTGTTACCCTGGATTCTATTTGGTCTGCGATTGAGAACCTTCACCGGGTATGCACTAACTTTGTTTCTATAACTCAGAATTCTACTTCCAGGATAAGTTCTTTAGAGACTATTACCCAGCAACACCAAGTGGATTAAAAAAATTTAGATAAAGTGACAACTGAGACTAAGAATTTAATTACCAAACAAACAACAGATAAAATGATGATTTTGAGGAAGATTGAAAACCTGGAAAACCAGCAGAAAAGTTTGAATTTGAGGATTCTTAATTTTCCGGTTGCCAAGTTTATGTCACCTCAAGAACTGTTTAAGAACTTTATGTTGAATGTTTTAAATATACCAGAAGCAAGTCTTCCCCCGATACAAAGAATTTATTATTTAAAACAAGTGCAGAAAGAAAAAGCTTTAGTAGATGAAAATGTTCAATTATTGAAATTCAGGGAAGGGCAACATTGTTGGTCTCGTTGGTATTTCTTCAAGATAAAGAGATGTTGCTGAAATTATATTTTAATTTAAAGCAGATTACCTCTTTGGGGGAAAGGGTATACATATTTCCTGATGTCTCGAGGTGGACGCAATCCAGGAGGAAAGAATTTTTGTCTTATAGATCAAAAGTGATTGCTTTGGGGGCAAGTTTTCAGCTGAGATTTCCTTGTAAATGCTTCGTCTCCTATCAGGGGAGTAAATATATTTTCTTTGAACCTGCCCAATTAGGTTTTTTCCTTGAAGGTAAAGGAATCTCTACACAGTCCGAATGATACAGGTTATTTCATGCGGTATTTAATTTTTTGGATAGGATAAGATCTAGCTGCTCTATTTCTTAACATTTTCATTTTCTTTTGTATATGTCCCCCTTCCCGAGGGGCTTTATTTCATCTTGTCTCCTCTCCCCAGGTTGTGGACTGTATTAGAAGATTTATTATGGATGTTTAAATTTCTGTTCTTAGTTTGTGTTATGACTAAGAGAGTATTATATTTCTGTAAAGAAAAAAAAAAAACTTGATAAACTGTCCAGCCTTATCAGATCAAGGTGATTTACAAAATTATGGTAACAATCATATCTTAAAAGAGAGAAAAAGAACTCCATTTGTATAATACAAGTGACCTAGCCACAGTCATCCGTAGAATTCTTCCAACCTATCGTACTCACTCTAAATACTAAGGCCCTGATTCTATAAAGGGCGCCTAAGTCATGCCTAAAGTTAGGCGTGCTTTAGGCATCCAATCTAAGTAGTTAATGAGCCAATTAAGGGTTTTAACAAATGATAATTGGTACTTAGGCGGCCAAAGGACGTATTTTGCAGAATCAGGGCCTAAATGCAAAACTAACTTGTTCCATTAAAAGTGTCTCTGGAGTACTACCCTGTTGACGTGAGCTATAAGGCAGGTGCTTTAAAGGCTATACAAACAAAACAAAAAAATTAGCTTTTAACATGGCTTTAAAATTTTTAGAACAAGTTTCTGCCTGAATTTCCTCTGGTAACCCATTCCATAGATTTGGAGCTAACCAGAAAAATGCTCTCTCGAACAGCCCAATGTGCCCTAGTAAAAGGCTCCTTAGTGTGGTGACCCCTACTTTTTGAAACACTCTACCACAGTACACACAAATAGGTTTAAGATAATTTTAGAAACTTATTTCTACAAGACATTTCATTCTGATTGACTCATTCCATTTGAATAATTTACCATTTCTTTTTTCTTAAATTAGCACCAATAGTGAGTGCATTGCAGGAGGCCTTCCCTTCACCTTCCCTTGCCAGTTTTAGGTACACTAATCTCTCCTCTTTTTCGTGTCATAGATTAATATTTTATTTATCAATATTTTATGTTTCCTAATAATTTCTTTATATATATATCTATCAGCTTAGCCTCCTCACTATTCTCCCTTAATATCTTACTTACCCAGCATTATTTTTTTCTGATATTATAAACTACCTAGGTATTGCCTCATGATAGGCAATATATCAAATGAAAAGTGTGTCCATCTGTTTCTGAATCCCCTTGCGATGAGATCAGTATCTATTTTTTTAAAACATCTGTCTTATCAGAAAGAAAATTGATCAGACTGGGCTTGCCTTTTCTATTTACTGTAACCAATGACCTACTTTTAAGACTGATGAGAGTTCTTCTACTGCTAACTCTGTGTCTGGTGAGAATATGAAAGTGAGGGATTTAACTATATCTAAACCTCTCTTTTTGGTATAGCAGAATGACCAATTGCTATATTTAAAAGTGATTGGTGGAATAGGAATAGTGAATACTATTGCCTAAAAGAGATCTCTTTCTGAACTATCCAGTGGAGTGAGCTATAGAAACATAGAAACATAGAACATGATGGCAGAAAAGGGCCACGACCCATCTAGTCTGCCCACACTAATGGCCCACCCCCCTAACTACCTCCATGAAGAGATCCCACTTGCCAATCCCATCTTTTCTTAAAATCTGGCACGCTGCTGGCCTCAATTATCTGTTGTGGAAGATTATTCCAGCGATCAACCACCTTTTCGGTGAAGAAATATTTTCTGGTGTCCGCCATGAAATTCCCACCCCTGATTTTCAACAGATGCCCTCTTGTTGCCGTGGGTCACTGAAGACATACGGAAATCAATGCAATCCTCCTCCCTTCTTTTTATTTAATTTGATAGATAATTGGGTTTGATTAATTCAGGAAGTTATAGAGCTGGAGTCAATTTTATGGAAGGAGAAGGGGAATCCATTAGATACAGCACTGTCAACAATTGAGCAGGCTCCAAATATAGAGCAAGATGGTTCATAGTCAGTGGCGCGCAAGACACCAGTGCGCCGACAATCCAGCGCTGACAATTCGGCGCAAGACAGAAGCGCGCCGCCGAAATACTTATTTTTTAAGAGCTCCAACAGGGGGTGTGGGGGGAACCCCCCACACACACTTTAATGCTTAGTGTTCGCGCTGCCGTTGGGGGGATGGGGGGTGCAACCCCCCCACATTATAGAGAAAACGGAACAGTTTCTGATTTTTTTCAGGAAAAGTTCCGTTTTGCCTATAATGTGAGGGGTTGTACCCCCCCCCAAACGGCAGCGTGAACACTATGCATTAAAGTGGGGGGGGGGGGTTCCTCCCCCACGCTCCCTGATGGAGCTCTTAAAAAATAAGTTTTTCGATGGCGCGCTTCTGTCTTGCGCTGAACTGTCAGCGCTGGATTGTCAGCGTGCTGGTGTCTCGTGCGCGATTATGCAGTCACCGAGCAAGATAGCCATTCCAAAATGAAAAGAAGACATAGCGGTCCTTTTACTAAGGCATGCTAGCTATTTTAGTGCATGCTAAATAATAGCGTGCTCTAAACGCTAATGCGTCCATTATATCCTATGGACACGTTAGCATTTAGCGCTCGCTAAAACGGCTAGTGCGCCTTAGTAAAAGGACCCCATAGTTTTAGAATAAATACTAATTAAAGAGCTTGAAAGTAATATATCAAGCAAATAAATCAATATTTGATTCATAGAATTCCACCTCGAGGTACATAATCAGGCAGAAGCTGAAATGAACATACATATTAGGAAAATCAAAATAAATGAAGGCAAAAATCACATGGGAGAATTCTATATATAGTACCAAAAGGCACCAAAAAGTTCTACGCTGAGCCCCCTGTTCTATAAAGAGGACTTGACCTTTATAGAATAGGAGCTCAGCACCCAAATCACACTTAACTGTGAGTGCAGGACTTATGCTTCATAGAAGCTGGCATTATTCTTGCACCCAAAGTTAGGCGTGGATGATCGCTATTTTGTAACATGCAATTCAATTAATCATGAATTCTAATAAGGATAAAAAAAGAGCCTCAGAAGTCCAATTGTGTACAATGGAAAAGACTTAGGGCTCCTTTTACTAAGCTACGATAGCGTTTTTAGCACACGCAGAATTTTAGCGCACGCTAAACCCGTGCTACGCGGCTAGAACTAACGCCATCTCAACGCTGGTATTAGCGCCTAGCGCGCGCTGAAACCGCTATCGCAGCTTAGTAAAAGGAACCCTTAATTACACACTTTTACATTAGCAAAAAAAAAACCTCCTTCCTTTTTAATAATACATTCTTGCTAATGGCTGAGTATTGAACACATTAAACTGGAAGACACTTATCTCATTTATCCCAATGGGTATCCCGATATCTTCGTCAGGGTTTACAATGGTACTGTATCTGCAAATTAAACAACACAAATGTGTTATTCTCAAAGCTCTGCTTATAAAAACCGAGTGCTCCTGGCCATTGATTGGAAGGAACATCAAACTAACTTTATCGTATTAGGCATGCGACCTTGAAAACCACTTCACGTATTTCCAGATTCTCAAACTCTTCACCGCCGCTCTATTCAACATGGTGGTACTCATTTAAATGAATGACAACATTCTGATCCCTCCCACTAGGAAGTGGGCTATTGGTGTGTGATGCAGTAGTTAGAGCTACAGCCTCAGCACCTTGAAGTTGTGGGTTCAAATCCCATGCTGCTCCTTGTGACCCTGGGCAAGTCACTTAATCCACCATTGCCCCAGGTACATTGGACAGTGTGAGCCTACCAGGACAGATAGGGAAAAATGCTTGAGTACCTGAATATAAACCACTTAAGCTATAAGTAGTATATAAATGCTACAAATAAATAATTTGTCTCATCACTAAAAATAACTTTATTGATGCTACAAAGAAATAATTGGCCTTTTCAAAGTGCTCAGGCACTTATAAAAATTTACAAAAGCACAGCCTACTCGATACCAGCATTCAGTCCTATCAGTTCACATGTGCTTAAAATAAATATCCATTTTTGTTCTCTTTTCTTTAGATTAATTTCTCGTGTGCCTAAGATCCACCATTATTTGTATCTTTGAGTATTATCTACTTTTTCAAGTGGGGGACCTCTCCTTTATTCATATATACATTATTTTGTAACACCATGCCAACTATCTCCTGCCCTATCGAACCGCGAACCCCCCCACCCTGACAACATCGGGGCAAGAGGGAGCCCAAGCCCTCTTGCCCCGTCGAATCATGACCCCCCCCGATGACATCGGGGCAAGAGGGAGCTCAAGCCCTCTTGCCCCGCGGCAGCCACAGCACCCCTGACGATATCGGGGCAAGAGGGAGCCCAAGCCCTCTTGCCCCGGCGATCATGCCCTCCCCCCAACTCGAAATGGCCAGGAGGGAGCCCAAGCCCTCCTGGCTCTGGCAACCCCCCCCCCCCTCACTCCGACACGAACGGGCCAGGAGAGAGCCCAAGCTCTCCTGGCCCCAGCGACCCCCCCCCCCCGACTGAATTGGGCCAGGAAGGAGCCCAAGCCTCCTGGCCCCGGTGAACCCCTACCCCCTACCCCCCACTACAATATGGGCAGGAGGGATCCCAGGCCCTCCTGCCCTCGACACAACCCCCCTCCCCCAATGACTGCCCACCCCAGAACCCCCAATTGGACCCCCCCACCGACCCGCGACCCCCCCTGCTGACCCCATGACCCCCCCACCTCTTCCCCGTACCTTTAGCATTGGCCAGAGGGACGGGTGCCAGGCCCACCCGTCCGGCAGGCCAGCCGGGTCCAGAATGGGGCCGGATTGGCCCAGGCAGCAGAAACCACATCCACAGGTGGGGCCTGAGGCACCTGGGCCAATTAGAATAGGCCCTGGAGCCTTAGGCCCCTCCTGTGGGCGGGGCCTTAAGCACATGGGCCAGGTTGGGCATCTCTCCTGCTGCGGGTTGCGGAAGTTCAGGTAGAGGGGTGATCGCATCGTGGTAGGGGAGATGAGGTATCTCTCCTGCCGCGATGGTTGCAGTGGGTAGGTTGCCGGGCTGCTGAACTGATCACGCCAGCGGCCATCAGCTCAGTGGCCCCTTTTTCGGCACTTAGACCTGGTTTGACTTCGTCTAAGTCAAAAAGGTCTAAGTGCCGACTAGGGACTAGGTAACCTGTCAACTGTTTTGGTTATATGTGTTGTACGCCCACCTCCCGCCCACCGCCCGCCCTTTTCCCTCCTCTAAAAATGCCTCTTTTCTCTCTGTGCGTCCAGAGGCAGGGGAAAGGCCTAAGCTGGTTTTAGATACGTCTAAAAACCAGCTTTGGTTATGGGTACTTGAATGATCAGGCTTTTTGATCATCCAAGTAGCCATTTAGCACACTTTTTAGACGTTTTTTTTTTTTTATTATTATGAACCCCTTAGCGTGTACTGCAAGACGAAATAAAATGGCATCATTGCTCGAAGTATGGGAAACAAGATTCTGAATCTAGAAGATGGGTTGGCTATAGTGGTGATCGTAGAGAAGTGGTTCACGAAGAACCAGGACTGGGATGTAGTTATACCGGGCTATAATCTGTTCAGGAAAGACAGGGTAGGAAGAAAAGGAGAGGGAGTAGCACTATATGTTAAAGCTCATATTAAAACCACACAATTACAGGATCTGCAGGGCAAGGAAAAGGCACTGTGGATCAATTTGGAAAGAGGGCATGGAAAATATATTTACATTGGTGTGTTATACAATCATCCTTCACAGGCGGAAGAAGTGGAAGAGATTTAATAATAGATATCCAGAATATATCTTTAAAAAGAGAAAGTTTTACTAGCATCTCACCCACAGGAAACAGCATCAGAGAAGGCAGAGAAAAGACCCAGGGGCTGGGAAAGGCAGCCTGTCATGCTACTGCTGCTGCCGGTAATCAATGTAAATGTTACAGGACTGTGGAAGCAGTGGTTTAGCGAGGGTGAGAGGTACCTGGGGTGGGGGTGGAGTCAGAGGTGCCACTCCCCTACCATCTTCACCCCCCCCTGCCACACCCGCACCCTTTCCCTACTCCATTCCTCTTTTAACGTCCCCGGCACAAGCAGCATTACCAACTTGCCCATGTCGGCATCAGCTCTCCCTCTGACATCACTTCCTAGGCACAGGACCTGGAAGTGACGCACAGGACCTGGAAGTGATGTCAGAGGGAGAGCCAATCAATGGCGTAGTAAGGGGGGTGAGGGGACAGTCCACCCCGGGTGCCATCTTCCTCGGGATGCTGGCATATCTCCTCCTCTATGCTCCCCTTCTCACTTTTCCCCCTGCCACGCACACACCCCTTCCCTTCTCCCATACTTTTTTAACTTTGGTGCAAGTAGCCACCAACTTGCTGCCCACATCGGCTTTAGCACTTTCTCTGATGTCACTTCCAGGACCTGTGGCTAGGAAGTGACATCAGAGAGAGAACTGAAGCTGACGCGGGCAGTAAGTTGGTGGCTGCTCATGCTGAAGTTAAAAAGGTACGGGAAAGGGGCATGCCCTTGCGGCAGGGGTCAGAGGAGGGGCACCACTAACTCTCACTACGCCACTGTGAGCAGCAGGTTGGAGTTGTTGCTCGTGCCAGCGAAGAGATAGAGGTACAGTGGGGGAGGGGAATGAAGGTATGCATGTGCCAGGGGGAGGAGTGGGAAGCTGCAAGGGAGATGGAGAGGAGGAGGGTGCTGGTGCCCTCACCAAATGGTGCCAGGGGTGGGCCATCAACCCCACCCCCCAGATATGTGGAGAGGGGCAGAGAGAAGGGGAGACTAGAATGGAAGAGGGGAAGAGGCTTAACCCTTAGACCAGATGAAGTCAGAGGTTGGATATTTGGCACCCTTAATCGCTGGTATCCTGAGCCAGATCATCACCTGGTTCAATGGTTAAGTTAGCTCTGAGTATTTCAAAATGAAACCAAACACATATATTCCTGCCCCTATCTCAGCCCCATTCCTGTGTTGACCATTTCTGGAATGCTGAAACTATACACTCAAGAGAAAAGGAATCTAACAAGTCTGCAGTAAATGTTGAACAATGAAAAACAAAAAGAGAACTGCAGAATGGATGTACTTGATGTAGGCTTTATTCAAGTCAATAAACCGTTGTTCATTCAAGTCAACCTTTCACTTTATTCAAGTCAATAATCCGTTGTTTTAACAAAGATCCACCTTTGTTCTAAAGAAACGAGGACCCAACATGGTCTGTGTTTTGATTAATACATCTTCCTTGGGGACCAAGGTTTTTCTTTTAGAAATAACAAAGTGGAGCACGACAATGTGCAGAAGAATCTAGTAGCACCGTAGTGAAAATCATCTTGAAGCAATGCTTAAGCACGTTGTTGCGCTCCACTCTGTTCTTTCTAAAAGAAAAACCTTGGACCCCTGAAGAAGATGTTTGAATCGAAACACGGACCTTGTTGGGGGTCTCATTTCTCTAGAACGAAGGTGGATCTTTGTTAAAACAACGGTTTATTGACTTGAATGCGAAATGCCTACATCAAGTACATCTGTTCTGCAGTTCTCTTTTTGTTTTTCGAAAATATACACTCATCCACCCAGAATGCACACTTCCAGCCCGCTGCAAGGGCAATAGTCAATCACTAATCCTATTCATTATGTTCTTCTCTTGTCACATCTTAGTCCTTTTGAAATTAAACTGGCTACGTTCACCTAAGAGAAGGAAGCAACAGCTGTTTATCTGCTTCTGTTTTCCCTGATTTCTAATTTCTTTGTGCAGGGTATATACAGAATTACAGACAAAAATGCAATGGATCTTACGTTTTTGTTCGATGACCCTGTCCAGCTCACACTGATTTGTCTATTGTATGAGAAATTTAGTCGTGTGTGTATTATATCTCTTTTGTTCAGATCTTGGGGTTTTTTTTTATTTACATGCCCATTGACTAGTCAACATGGATTACAGTCAAAGTAAAGCTGATATTATAACTACGGACAGATGCCTTTGTTGAACACTTTCTGCTTTTTTCCAGCTCAGCTGTTTGTATTTGGACATCAATATCTCACTGATTGCTAATTTATAAACTTGTCATGCTTGTAATGGAAGGCCAGATAGATATGACTGCATCAATAACTCTAAATGACTCATTTTATCTTACCATCACATGTGCCATAATGAAAAAAAAACACACAAAAATCCTATTACAGTCCATTGCTCAGAACTGACTAATGGAAAGAAAGCAAATCTCTTCTCAATGTGTGCGACAATAAAGCTCACAATAATTAGAATAGGATCAAATAACATTAACTTAACAACAATGTTTCTGGCTTGAAAATTGTTCTAAATCTTATTTAACTTTCTCCAGACATTTCGGGGGCTCATGTTCAAAGCACATATTTTGTGTGTCTAAGGGGTCCTTTTATCAAGCTACGGTAGGAGGGTTTAATGCGCGTAATACCGAGCGTTAAACCACCTGCCACGCTAGCTGCTAATGCCTGCATTGAGCAGGCATTAGTTTTTTAGCCGGCCGCGGGGGTTAGCGTGTAATGAAATGTCCGACACGCTAACCCCGCTAGCGCGGTTTGATAAAAGAAGCTCTAAGTGTTTTGGATATGAGCCTCTTAATCTCTGAGTGCTGGAAAAGGGAGTGATTTACAAAAACATGTCCCCTATTCTTTGTTTATGGGGAAAGAGCTTAGTACATCAGACTCTGATGTCCATTGTTACTTGTTGAGTTCATAATATTATCTTCTCGTACAATCCCACTCTATTCCTGGAAAAACAGGTTGTGAACCTATTCTTTCTAGACAGCCTTATAGGGAGACATAAATATTCACAGTCTTAAGCACCTCCCCTCTTATCTCAGCACTGCCAGAGGAAGCATGTCTTTTCTGCTTTAATATCAGTATTTTCTTTCGGACTTTTTTTGTGGCATTTGCCACAGTGCTTCAGTGTTCCCTGCGTGGGATGTCTTGGGCTGAGTTAGATTGCAGACTTTTGGGAAGTCTGCTTCCAGGGAGCTCGAGTGCCTGACAGTAAGTTTCAAGTTTATTTAAGCTTGATATACCGCTTTAATTACTAAAGCGGTGTACCTTGTACAAAATTTATAATAAATGAAAAGATTTATAAGTAAAATGGGGAAAAGACAACATGAAATACAACAAATAACTGATGATACATGCTACAAAAGGGAAATGGATGGGATACATTTCATTTAAAAAAAGGAGGGGGATGGGAAGAATGAAAGGGAGAGGGGAATTATCTGATATGTAGCCATCGTCTAAGTCTCGTATGCATTTAGGGCTCCTTTTACTAAGCCGCGTTAGCGCGTGTGACTTTTAATCACACGCTAACCCCCGTGCTAGCCGGAAAACTACCGCCTGCTCAAGAGGAGGCGGTAGTGGCTAGCGCGGTCGGCAGTTTAGCACGCACTATTATGCATGTTAAACCGCTAATGCACCTTTGTAAAAGGAGCCCTTAGTCTTAGCTATAAATCTCATAGACCTCTTTAAAAAGAAAGGATTTAAGGCTGGATTTGAACTTGCTAAAGTTAGTTTCCTGTCTCAGGTCCAAAGTGGGTGCAAACACTGAATAAATAGTCTTGCGTGTGGTATCATAAAATAATTGTCGAACCGAAAGGGACTGTTAGAAGATGCTGCTGTGATAAATGAAGAGAACGTTAAGATTCATATGGGATCAACAGCCTATCGATAAATAAATGTGTGTGATTGGTTTGGCCTGTAAAAGCGAGGAAAAATAATTTTGAATGTAATTCTGTGGGTAATGGGTAATGGGTAACCAATGAGCTTTTTTAGGAGTGGAGTAACATGATCAAATTTCTTGGCGTTAAACATAATTTTTTATTGCAGAGTTTTGGATAAATTGTAATCTCCTAATCTCCTTTTGAGTGATACCCTGATAAAAAGAATTACAGGAATCTGGTCCAGTGGTGGTCTCTGGCCATTGGTTTCGGCCTGGGGGGGTCAGTCAGAGGAGTCATAGTTCAGTGCACAGAGTTATTGAGGCAGAGGATCTCCCTGTGGAGAATCAATTTTTAATCATTTTAAGACAACATAAGAACATAATAATTGCCGCTGCTGGGTCAGACCAGTGGTCCATCGTGCCTAGTAGTCTGCTCACACGGCGGCCCTCTGGTCAAAGACCAGCGCCCTAACTGAGACTAACTCTACCAGCGTACGTCATTGTTCAGCAGGAGCCTGTCTAATTTTGTCTTGAATCCCTGGAGGGTGTTTTCCCCTATGGCAGACTCCGGAAGAGCGTTCCAGTTTTCTACCACTCTCTGGGTGAAGAAGAACTTCCTTATGTGTTTACGGAATCGATCCCCTTTCAATGTTAGAGAGTGCCCTCGTTCTCCCTACCTTGGAGAGGGTGAACAACCTGTCCTTATCCACTAAGTCTATTCCCTTCAGTACCTTGAATGTTTTGATCATATCCCCTCTTAATCTCCTCTGTTCGAGGGAGAAAAGGCCTAGTTTTTCTAATCTTTCACTGTACAACAAAGTCAAAAACATTCCTCTTTGTTGATGCCTTTGAGACCTAAATGTCCTTTTCAGGGCAACATAGCTTGATTTTATTTTTAGCTACCCCTCCTTTTGTTTTGTTTCCTATATGTTTTCTTTCTACTTGATTATTGTAGTTCTTGCCCTTTTACCTTTTGTTCCCGTTTGTCTTTGTTTTAAATTTTTTAAAAAAATTATTGTTATTTTTAATGATGTTTTGTCATCTTAAATATGTATTGTAGTCAAAGTATGTTTTTATGACTTTGTACACCGCCTAGAAGGTTGATTGGGCAGTATAAGAAATTTTAAATGAAACTTGGGCTGTTCCAGCTACCTTTAATGCACTCTTTCAGCATCGTGTGACACAGTAAGTAATGAACTGACAGGCAATGTCAGAGATTTGGGGGGATTTCCAAAAGTGGTTACAAGAAAGAAGGTTAGCAGAGGCAAGAATCTAATCTTTCATTAACATTAGTCAAATACAGAGAAATAGGGGCTCATATAAGCATGAGAAGCTTGTTCATGAAAGAAGGAAGGAAACAAAATGGCTACTGACATTAGCTCCCTCATCTTATAA
This sequence comes from Geotrypetes seraphini, assembly GCF_902459505.1. NCBI lineage: Eukaryota > Metazoa > Chordata > Amphibia > Gymnophiona > Dermophiidae > Geotrypetes > Geotrypetes seraphini. Next base: position 527,908,341 of record NC_047084.1, on the reverse strand, counting down.
ATTTGTTCACACAATTTTATGCGTAGCATGTAAAATTGCAGAATATAAAATAGTGGCAGTTATGTGCATAACTTAATTGCTAAATTAGCTGTTAACTGATGTTATCAACCAATAATTGTATAAAATTGGTATTGATTGGTGCTAATTGTTACTAATTTGCAGTTACGCATGTAATTGCCCTTAGTCATAGTTCAATAATAATAACAAAATAATTCTTCCAATGGCAAAAAAGGAAGAAAGTATAGTGGTACCTCGGTTTGTGAGTGTTTTGCAAGACGAGCAAAGCATTCGCAAAATCGGCACCTCGGAAACCGAGCGTGCCTCGATTTGCGAGCAGCGCCCCCCGCGATCCGGCACCCTCCTCCCCGCGATTTGGCACACACACCCCCCCGCCGCAATTCGGCACCTCCCACCTCCGGGGCTGAGTCTCAGTGGGCGACCAATTCACTACAGCGTCTCCATGCAAATGAAGTGATCGGACGCCCGCCCCTTATCAACTCCACGGATCGCAGAAGAGCGATCTTGACTCATGCGCAGACCATCTTCTTTGCCTGTAGATGGTCTGCCCATGCTCTCCGTGCTGTGGGGAGCGTTATTCCTGTTTTCTTTTGCAGCTCTACTGTTTATATGGGAGGCAGCTCCCATAGCGTTCAGTACGGTGGCATTGGCCAGTGAAAAGCTGATCGGTCCCCATTGACGGGGTGCATGTGAATCCGGCAGAAGAACAGAACCGTTTCCCCTTTCTTTTTTTTCACCCCCCTCCCCCCAATCCTTCAAGTGGAATGTGGTTCTGGGAGCGCTAGAGTTGAAATGAGCCCCTCCCCCGCTGCTGTCTCCAGTGATCCTGGCCGGGAGGGGTGGGGGTGGGGGTAGTGGAAATAATCCTTTTCCGTCCCCGCTGTCCGGGCCATAGTGCTAGTGTGGGAACCAGTTCATCATATGTAATCCTGCCATGTTCTTATTGTGTTGCAAGAATCTTTTGTTTTCTCTCTGCCTTTTTCGAGGTCGTATATTCTGTTTTCAGCTCTCCTTTTTCCCCCCTCTTCTAGTTCAGCAGTAGTTTCTGCATTATTTTGGCAGATTCCACTAGAGCAGGATATTTGGGGTGGCAAGAGCAGGGCGATTTTTACTTTTTCAGGGCTGCAGGAGGAAAGGACATGAGCGGAAAGGACGTGAACGACTGGTCCCCAGCAGTCCCTTCTTTTTTGATCGGCCAGCCCAGTCGGTGCTATTGAAAATGTTTTGTGAATCGCAACCTTTCCTACTTTGCATGCCATTCCCCCTCATTTACATGTGTGAATCGGATCAGGCGCGGATCGGATCGGGAGTAAGGTTAGTGAATCGGGTCGGGGTTGCAAAGGGCTCGCAAACTGATCGGTACACGATCGGTTTGCTTAGTGAATCTAGCCCATAGTGACATAAGTACACCCTTTATCACTTGAACTTTGGTCAGCATTACAAAAGTGAATTGGATATCATCGGATTACACTGTTCCCCAGGTCATTCGTGGTATTTTCTGACCACAAACCGCTAACAAGGAGAGGGCAGCGGGAGAGGCAGGAGAGAGCAGCCGGAGCGCCGCAAATGCAGGAAATTACTCACGGTACACTCCGACCGCCTCTTCCTGCACTAAGTCGGGCAGCTCCTTATTGGATAAGAACCGACAGTGCAGGAAGAGGCGGTCGGAGCATACCGCGAGTGATTTCCTGCACTTGCGGCGCTCCGGTTGCTCTCCTGCTGCCCTCTCCCCCTGCCCTCTTCAGGCTCCCCCATGAAAACCGTATTCGCAGTTTTTCGAGATTCGCGGGAGTTCCTGGAACGGAATCCCCGCGTATATCGGGGGAGGACTGTATTCAGAATTTGGACGCTGAATGATTGTCTCATTACATAGTAACATAGTAACATAGTAGATGACGGCAGATAAAGACCCGAATGGTCCATCCAGTCTGCCAACCTGATTCAATTTAAAATTTTTTTTTTTTTTCTTCTTAGCTATTTCTGGGCAAGAATCCAAAGCTTTACCCGGTACTGTGCTTGGGTTCCAACTACCGAAATCTCTGTTAAGACTTACTCCAGCCCATCTACACCCTCCCAGCCATTGAAGCCCTCCCCTGCCCATCCTCCACCAAACGGCCATACACAGACACAGACCGTGCAAGTCTGCCCAGTAACTGGCCTAGTTCAATATTTAATATTATTTTCTGATTCTAAATCTTCTGTGTTCATCCCATGCTTCTTTGAACTCAGTCACAGTTTTACTCTCCACCACCTCTCTCGGGAGCGCATTCCAGGCATCCACCACCCTCTCCATAAAGTAGAATTTCCTAACATTGCCCCTGAATCTACCACCCCTCAACCTCAAATTATGTCCTCTGGTTTTACCATTTTCCTTTCTCTGGAAAAGATTTTGTTCTACGTTAATACCCTTTTACTAATGTGTGCTAGCGGTTTTAGTGCATGCACCAGATTAACGTACGCTAGCCAAAAATCTACCACCTGCTCAAATGGAGGTGGTAGCGGCTAGCGCGCGGCAATTTAGCACGCACTATTCCACGCGTTAAGGCTCTAGCGCACCATCATAAAAGGAGCCCTTAGTCCAGCAAGTTTCCAGTGTTTTTGTAAGCTATTTTTCCTATGAAATGCAAAATCACTGGAAACTCGCTTTTAAACCACCCTCATAAAATTGAACTATTACTACCGTATTTTCTCGCATATAACGCGCGCGTTATACGTGGTTTTTACAAACCGCGCATACCCTTGCACGTTATACGCGTGAGCGCGTTGTACAAAATTTTTTTTACATAGTTTCCCCCCCCGACGCCCGATTCATCACCCGGAAGGAGCGCTCGCACTCCCACCCCGAAGGACCGCTCGCACCCCCACCCGAAGGACCGCTCGCACCCCCACAGCCTCCCCCCCTCCCCCATGGAGAAGCTGTCTACCTTGTTTCCGGATGCCAGCCCAGCTGCTTCCTCTGCCGGCGGTCCTGCCCCTTCTCAGAGCCCTGTGCTGCGCTGCTTCCTCTTCTGGCGGTCCCGCTCTTTCTCTGATGTCAGAGAAAGGGCGGGACCACCGGAAGAAAAAGCAGCACAGCAGGGCTCAGAGAAGGGGCGGGACCGCCGGCAGAGGAAACAGCTGGGCTCGCTGGCATCCGGAAACAAGGTTGACAGCTTCTCCATGGGGGAAGGGGGTGAGGCTGTGGGGGTGCGAGCGGTTCTTCGGGGTGGGAGTGCGAGTGCTCCTTCGGGGTGGGGGTGCGAGCGGTCCTTCAGGGTGGGGGTGCGGGTGCGTGCGAGCGGTCCTTCGGGGTGGGGGTGCGAGCGGTCCTGCGGGGGGGGGGGGGGGAATCGGACGTCGGGGGGGGGGCATCAGGCTTTCAGGGTAGGGACAGGACTTCAAGGAGGAAAGGAGAGTCGGGGCGGGCGAAAACAGAGTCAGGGTCTCCAGAGGAGAGTCGGGGCAGGCAAAAAGAGAGTCGGGCAGCATGCGCGGTATAAGGGTGTGCGCGGTATATACAAATTTATGTACATAAATATGTGTTTTTTGCGCTTTATACCCGTGTGCGTGTTTTACACGGGTGCGCGTTATCTATGTGAAAATACAGTAATCCCATTAAGATAGTAACCTTTATTAAAGTTCCAACTACAGGAAGCACTACCTTATTATTTTGATTTTAACACATTTGTTCCACACAAGAGAGATCCGGGGATGTTTCACACATGATTACCCATTTGGGTGAACACAATCTACAACTAAATAGCCCCTTTTGTCACCACGTATCATCTCATATCACTCCTCTAAAAAATGCTCAGAGTAACTTTATATGTGTAGTCTGTCAACAAAATGTCCTCTGTGAAAATGTGAAAAATCGCTAAAAAATTCCTCTACCTTCTGTTCTAGTCTTGTTTTATTTTAATTGGAGTTCCCTCCTTTTCTGATTTTAGTTCAATTTTATGAGGGTGGTTTAAAAGCGAGTTTCCAGTGATTTTGCATTTCATAGGAAAAATAGCTTACAAAAACACTGGAAACTTGCTGGACTAAGGGCTCCTTTTATGAAGGTGCGCTAGAGCCTTAACGCGTGGAATAGTGCGTGCTAAATTGTTGCGCGCTAGCCGCTACCACCTCCATTTTGAGCAGGTGGTAGATTTTTGGCTAGCGTGCGCTAATCCGGTGCATGCGCTAAAAACGCTAGCACACCTTAGTAAAAGGAGCCCCTTCGATGGAGACTACGTTGTTTAATTTTCTTTTTTTACTAAACTTTTCAAAACAGCTTCGTAATGTGAAGAGCAATATATCAAAGAATTAAATAAACCAAACTACATTATACAAAATGCAGTTTCTCTTGGAAAGGTCATTAAAAGAGAAGCTTATGGGCCATATTAACAAAGGGAAAGGAGATGGGACTTGATTTATTGGTTTTCTGCGGCTGCAATCGAAGCAATGTACATATTATACACAGATATTTTTCTGTCCCTAGTCAGCTCACAATCTAAATTTATTTTGTGTTTGTAGCAACAGTGACTTGCAGCATCATTTGCGGAAACAGCACCTTTGCAGCTTAGTGCAAGGGAAGGAGCTGATCCCAGGCTAGGAGCTGAATCCAACAGTGCAAATAACAGCAGAAAAAAAAAAGAAGAAGAAATCCACATCCCAGGTGGAGCCCCAGCCTTTTTTTCCGTAGTGAGGTAGCATGACAGCAGCCCTGACACTCATCCAAGTAAATCACCAGGGAGGAAATGGAGTGGTGCTTGGCAGAACTGTTGTCAGGCAAACAGTAGGTAATGCTAAAGGAAAAAGGATTGCCCTGGATGACAGATGTGGGGGTTTAAAAGGCTGCTGCTTCTTTTAGTTCCCAATTACCAAATGCCTTACGGGACAATATTTGGTAGGCAGGTGACGCCCACTGCTCTGCTCCAGACAGAATGTAGTGGTGTGCATGTCACCAGCAACAAATGAGTTAGTGAGAATGTTACATATTCCTCTCTCTCTGAATGAGGCAGGGGACAGAATGTGCATATAAAGGGAGGGGGCATCAAGATGAGGATACTGGTGGGCTCTGCAGGTGGTGATGAATGATAGCCATACCTTAGCAGAAAAAAAAAAATGGTAATGCTGTAAAACTGGCAGATTGCTTCTTGGGTTTTTTTTTATGGGGGGGGTGGGGGATTGTAATAGATAGCGAGAAACACAGTAGTTAAGATCACGAAGGATGGGAGTTTTCATGGTATTAGATGTTGTGTGTACTTGCTGTACTTGGTAGTCAGATGGGGGGAAATTCTGTAAATGGCGTCTATAAAGACAGACACCTATAATATTTATTTATTTAAAAATTTATATACCGCATAAGAACTATGCGGTTTACAAAATTACATGCATACATCTTAAAAATACTAAAACATATTTCGACAGAACAAACACAATACAACATTAACTAATAGTATCATTATTAAAACTTTTTTTTAAATTCATCCTACAAGATGGAAAGACAAAATCCCATAAAAACATTTACAGGACGGTAAGGCTTCAACAGCAAATAGCATTAGCACATGAAGGCATTAACAGAATTGCACCTAACTTAAAATTTAGGCACCTGTAAGGTAGGCCAGGGTTTTAAAGGCCTAAATTATAGGTGCCTAAATCCTTTAGTAGTGCCTAAGACCTTCTCTGGCTTTAAACATGCCTACTTCAGAGTTAGATAGGCACTTATCATCCAATTCATTTTTTTTTTTCCAATTAGGGGCTTGTTAAAGTTCATAATTGAAGCCAATTTACTAATTAAGTTAGGCATCTAACTTTAGGCGCCTATTTATTTATGCGCCTATCAGGCATCTCTTATAGAATTTTCCTCAAACAACCTAGATACTGGACACTAGGAGTCTTTTTAGAGACTTCTCTTTCCATTTTCTTCTCTTTGCATATTACCATTCTTCCCTTCCTTGTCCTCGTAGCTGCTTATAATTAGTTCAGTGAGATGCACACCTTTGTTTCTTTATTAATATCAATGTTTGTCAGGAGTGACAGCCTAGTTGAATTAGTTTTTGTCTGGCCCCCTGATTGAGTTTAAATGTCTGTCAGTGTATGATGGAGAGTTGTTAATCGGGAAAGATTGATTCAAACAGAATATATTGATCAACTATGCTATAGCACTTCTACAGTAAACAATCAGAACTTAATTTTTTTTTTTTCTATCATTTTAAACTACAGTTTGGCATTTCAACCTTAATGGCTTCTTTCATCTTTATGTAATTTTATTTAGGAGAACCTTATATATAACATGATTGACAACCAACTTTGAAATCTACTGTGCAGTACATGACGCTAACATGATTAATGTCTTGGACAAGTTGTATATCAAAATGTCTTCCAACACATGACTTCTATTAAAGAAAAATTTTCATATAGATAATTATATTTAGTTCCAATGATAAATTAATTTATGCCATGCATGAATGGCTTTTCAGTTGATTAAATTAAGTTAAAGTGAAATAGATAGTAGCTTGCATCTTTGTAAACTGGGGTCCTTATTTCCAAAGACTTGATCCGCTTTTGTGACTATGGATAAATCATTTTTAAAATGTGCTATATATCCTAGTTACATTGAGGCTATTTGTGAAAGGCAACAGTGAGTTTCAGAGGAAAACTTTAATAAAGGAAGATAAAAATCTTCATCCCATGTCTCCCAATAAATTAGTTATTTCATTTCACATCAAAACAAATGTAATTAACAATTCACAACAAGAGAAAATTACTAGCAGCAAATCCAAGCTACGTGCAACATATTTCTAAGTAGACTACAGTATGAGGATAATTTATAACAGAACGCCTAAAAATGTGAAAAAGGGCCCATTTTGTGATTTTACATAGACCTTCTTTTACTAAGCCGTGGTAGAGTTTTCTACCTGGGGCATTAACTGCTCCAAAGCTGCTCTGACATTCATAGGAGCATTTAAGGGCAAATTCTATAAGAAGCGCCCAAACGTTAGGCGCCTATATAGGCACCGTTCAGCGTGATTCAAGTAAATTTGGGTGCTGTTTAGTGAATCACACTGAGCGGTCACTATTTTGGAGGCGCCCATTAAATAGGCCAGCTCTAGGCACAACTAAAAGTTAGGCGCCCATGCGAGCGCTTAAGCACGCTTAAGAGCAGTGATTCTGTAAGAAGGTGCCTAACACAAAACCACGCCCACGCCAAACATGCATAGTGCTTATTTTTTTGAAGGCTGCCTAAAATTTTTAGAGACGCCTTGTTGCAGAATCGCGTTTTCTTGATAGGCGCCTAGATTTCAATCAGTGCTGATTAAAAAGCTTAATTAAGCTTGTTATTCGATTTAGATAGGTGCCTCTGAAATAGGTGCCTAACTTTAGGCGCTGGTTACCGAATTTGGGCCTTAGTGCTCCGGGCCATGGTAGATACAGCATGTCTTCTTTGCTGCTGGTGATCAGCATCTGTATTTTTTACTATTTGGGGTGCTTTTGCCCTCACAGACGCTTTCTGTCACTTAGATTGTTGATATTTTTCCTGCCAGTTTAAGTTGTCACCATCCACAGCAGTGTCCAGTTATCCTCTGATGAAGACATCTACAGATGCCGAAACTGGGATCCTAGTTGGGATAATCTAGGTGTGCCCTAGTCCAAGTTTCACCCTTATCAAGATAGACATTGTTATAGAATCTATTTATTTTTAGTGATATTATCATTATTGACTCAATAAAGTATCTTCTTGGTTGATTTTTTGACATCTCATTTTCCTCTTACTGATGTGTTTCTGAGCATCTATATAGCACAGGTTGTTTATATTTTGCCCACTAATAATAACTTTGAAATCAATGTTTTCTTCTTCCAAATATGCTTTTCTGAAGATAGCTTCACCATACATGTTGAACAGATAAGGTGACAAGATGCATACTTGCGTGATACCACATTTTATTGGAAACCAATCAGTGTTGCCATACTAAGTTCTCAGTTCAGCTTCTTGATTTTCATAGAGGCTCTTTATCAGAGATCACCATAGATTATCATGATCCACACAGTCAAAAGCTTTGTTGTAGTTGATGAAGTAAAAGTATAGGGGCTTTCAGTATTCTTTGCTCTTCTTCAATATCTGTCTACCATTGGCAATAATGTTTCTTGTCCCTCGACCTTTTCTGAAACCACCTTGAACTTTGGATAGTTCTTACTCAACGTGTGATATAGCCTACATTGTATTATTTTCAACAATATTTTGCTAGCATGTGGAATTAATACAATCATTCTGTAGTTGCTACAGTCCTTGGCATCACCTTTCTTCGGGATAGGGATGAACAGTGATCTTCTCCAATCGGTTGCCCATGTTTTTCCCTCCCAAATCTGTTGATACAGTTGAGTGAGAGCCAAGAAAACATGTTCTGAGCCTTTGATTAATTCAATTGGAATACTGTTGATACCAGGTGACTTGTTTTTCGATAAATCTTGAATTGCAGCTATGACTTCTTCTTTTAAAATACCTGATTCTTCTTCGACATCAGTTTCCAGTTCAAATTCCCCAATGTTATCCTCATTGGTTTTTTTGTATAAGTTTTCTGTATATTCTTTCCATTTCTTTTTAACGTTTTCTGGATCATTCAGTATCATTCCATTGGCATCTTTAAGCATCCTCAACTTAGGCTGGAATTTCTGCTACAATCTCTTAACCTTCTGATACGCTAATCTGGGTTTTCCATTTACATGTTCTGATTCAATTTTCTGACAAACATCCTTGAGATATTGTTCTTTGTCTTGTCAAACTTGATGGTGAAATAATTAGTTCATTTGTGATACTTTTTCTCTATCACTGGAAAGTTTTGCTTATCTTCTTTGTTCTGCTATTTTTCTACTTTCTTGTGAAATCCAAGGCAATTTCTCAGCTTTTTTTCTCATCTGGATGTGTTGTTTGTTTTTTTTTAGCTTCATCACTATAATTATAGTTTTGAAGGCATTCCTTAACTCTTCAGGCTCTTTATCTCCTGTATCAAGACAGGCAAATCTGTTGTCTATTTTTATCCAATAGTCTGAAGGAATATTATAAATGTCATATTTTGGGAAGTCTCTAATTATCTTCTTGCAAAGCTTTACTTTGATCTTGCATATCGAAAGCTTGTGGTCACTTCTACAATCTGCTCCTGGCTTAGTCCTTGCAGTCAAAACTGTAGATTTTCATCTCTGTCCAATGCAGATATAGTCAGTTTGATTTTGATACATGCCGTTTGGAGAGGTCCATGTGTTTATGGTGTTGGAAATGCATATTCATGAGTGACGGTTAATTTTGCAAAAATGTAATACATTATTCACAGGATAACAGAAACAAATCGTTGATGAAAATCTACCATTGGTTGGTAAAGTTAACTGGACACCATCTACTGGACCCTTGAAAGCAATAAAACTTTAGAATTAGGAGAATATATAAAAGTGCAGCTAACATTTCTGCAGAGTTGGAGACTCAATGCAGGTACTGTAGATTAATAATTACAACATAAATACAAATATGTTTCAAGCAGATGGTCTTAAAAATAATACTAGCTTTGAAAAATGAAAAGGGCATGACTTTTTTCCTCTGCAGATGTTAGTATACAACATGAAAGTTTGAAAATGATATAAGTACATTCTAAAATAATATCTTGTTTCAGTTCACAAGTCATTCCGTTTCCTTACTTTCAGTAATAATTCTTTTTTTCTTGTTTGTTTAGATATTTTATTCGGCGTTTGTCGTAACTGTCATAACATTATTTATGATGAATATGCTGTGCTGCCCTCAGACAGAGCATTTTTGTATTAAGCCTATTTTATGAAAAGTTCCCTGAGAAATGATCACTACATCTTGATTTTCCACACCAGATATAAGCTGTCAGACTGATAACATTTTCTTCCTGTACTTGTATGGCATACAATGTAGTTGAAGAAAAATTATGGTCTTTCCTAGTAATAAAATTTATACCATTTGTACATAATGGCATTTCTTTTTTAAAATAATATAAATAAATGTCAGTCCCAAAATATAATCATCAACTTATATATGAATCATTGACTTATCCAACGAGTCAATTCTGATAGAAACATATATCAAGGACTGTGTCAGCACTTGACATAAGCAGTTATTTTAGAAGTACTATTTGTAATTTACAAACAGAAATTGATGGTATCTCGTAAATATCAACATTGAATCAATCTAGAAACGACATTTTCAGAAAGCTGGGATGTGCATGGGTAAATCTGAATTGTGTTCATTTCAAGGAGGCATGATCTGGGCATGTTTTGGTTAAGATGGGTGGAACTAAAAAAATAAACATGTATTCCCCATTTTAGAAGGGGGAAGGAATGCCTATGACCCCGAAGATCAACAATGAGATATACACCTGCTCCTGAGGATGTCTAGGTTTTATAAAGGTGTTCCTTTTGGATAACACCTTACAGAATGGAATAGAAGAAATTGTTTCCTTAATCTTTCAACACTTTTTGTACTCCAAGAAATCGATAGTGTCAAATGATTGCACATTCTATACTAATTAGAAAAATATAGATATATTGTAGGGTTTTAAAATGGAAGACATACACTTCTAGGCACTGTTCCTTCTAAGCTGGGCAGAAGTCCTCCAAGTGCATTGCTGCCAGTGGTGCTTCAATATTGTGCCTTCCATCACTAGGGACAGGTATGTTCCTTCCAGTCCTGCAGAGCATGCCTATCTCTCACTATTGAGAATGTGGTAGTGAAACAGCACTCTCTACTGGTAGGAATGTAAATGGAGGAATCCCGATCAGCTTAGAGGGAACAGTGCTTCTAGGTATCAGCATTTCTACTCTAACCCTCCAAAATTAAGCTGGCAATGGTCAGCACTTTTTAAAATGACCATTGCTGGCTAAATTAGTCCCCAATATTCAGTGCCAGGCCATGTATGGGCACCAGTACTGAATACTGGGGCTAAACATGGGCAGGATGGGCTCCAGAGCTTATGCAGGCTTGGCCAATATATTCAACCAGGAATTGCATAACAGTTTGTAGCCTTGGATGAATGCCGGGTCAGTAACCGCATAACTTAAAAAAAACAAACAAACAAAGATACTTACTTGTAGCTGGTGTTCTCTGAGAACAGCAGCCACACACACTAACTAAATCAATTTCTTATACCTTGTTTAATCATATAAAAAAAACTTGCCTTGAGTTTAGTCTCCCATCTGTTTATCCCAACCCACTCTGTACCACCCATTTTGTCCCCATCTAATATCAACATTTAACCCCTCAGCTATAGGATAAGTTGTATTACAGAAAAGCATTAGTATCATATCTGTGTTTGAATGTACTGATTTGTGCTTATTAGATGCTGCTTAAGTATAATGACTCCTTTTTAGTATGTACTGGTATTAAATCTCTCTCATTTGAATTTCAGTGCTAATAAGTATATTTTTGAAACTGTTTCGTGGTAGTCCTATAATTAAGTTTCAAATTACTCCCTCCTTTACAAAGCTGTGCTAGCATTTCTAGCGCCAGCCACCATGGTAACAACCCGGACGCTCTTGTCACTGTTTGCCTGGATTACTGCAACTTGATTCTCACAGGTCTTCTGCAAAGCCATCTCTCTCCCCTTCAATCTGTTCAGAATTTTGCTGCATACCTCATTTTCCATCAGCGTCGTTATGCTCATGTTACCCCTCTCCTCAAGTCCACTTCTGAATATTGCTCAAACTCCTCTTACCGTATTTTCGCGGATATAACGCGCGCGTTATACGCGTTTTTACCTACCGCGCATACCCCCCGCGCGTTATATGCCTGAGCGCGGTATACAAAAGTTTTTAAACATAGTTCCCACCCCGCCCGACGCCGGATTCACCCCCCCAGCAGGACCGCTCGCACCCCCACCCCGAACGACCGCTCGCACGCACTCCCACCCGCACCCGCATCCACGATCGGAGCAAGAGGGAGCCCAAGCCTTCTTGCCCGGCCGACTCCCCGACGTCCGATACATCCCCCCCCCCGGCAGGACCACTCGCACCCCCACCCCGAAGGACCGCCAACTTCCCGACAATATCGGGCCAGAAGGGAGCCCAAACCCTCCTGGCCACGGCGACCCCCTAACCCCACCCCGCACTACATTACGGGCAGGAGGGATCCCAGGCCCTCCTGCCCTCGACGCAAACCCCCCTCCCCCCCAACGACCGCCCCCCCCAAGAACCTCCGACCGTCCCCCCAGCCGACCCGCGACCCCCCTGGCCGACCCCCACGACCCCCCCACCCCCCTTCCCCGTACCTTTGGTAGTTGGCCGGACAGACGGGAGCCAAATCCGCCTGTCCGGCAGGCAGCCAACGAAGGAATGAGGCCGGATTGGCCCATCCGTCCTAAAGCTCCGCCTACTGGTGGGGCCTAAGGCGCGTGGGCCAATCAGAATAGGCCCTGGAGCCTTAGGTCCCACCTGGGGGCGCGGCCTGAGGCACATGGGCCCAACCCGACCATGTGCCTCAGGCCGCGCCCCCAGGTGGGACCTAAGGCTCCAGGGCCTATTCTGATTGGCCCACGCGCCTTAGGCCCCACCAGTAGGCGGAGCTTTAGGACGGATGGGCCAATCCGGCCTCATTCCTTCGTTGGCTGCCTGCCGGACAGGCGGGTTTGGCTCCCGTCTGTCCGGCCAACTACCAAAGGTACGGGGAAGGGGGGTGGGGGGTCGTGGGGGTTGGCCAGGGGGGTCGCGGGTCGGCTGGGGGGGCGGTCGGAGGTTCTTGGGGGGGGCGGTCGTTGGGGGGGGAGGGGGGTTTGCGTCGAGGGCAGGAGGGCCTGGGATCCCTCCTGCCCGTAATGTAGTGCGGGGTGGGGTTAGGGGGTCGCCGTGGCCAGGAGGGTTTGGGCTCCCTTCTGGCCCAACTACACAAAGGTACGGGGAAGGCGGGTGGGGGTGTCGTGGGGGTCGGCCAGGGGGGACGCGGGTCGGCTGGGGGACGGGCGGAGGTTCTTGGGGGGGGGCGGTCGTTGGGGGGGGGGGGTTTGCGTCGAGGGCAGGAGGGCCTGGGATCCCTCCTGCCCGTAATGTAGTGCGGGGTGGGGTTGGGGGGGCGCCGTGGCCAGGAGGGTTTGGGCTCCCTTCTGGCCCAACTACACAAAGGTACGGGGAAGGCGGGTGGGGGGGTCGTGGGGGTCGGCCAGGGGGGTCGCGGGTCGGCTGGGGGACGGGCGGAGGTTCTTGGGGGGGGGGCGGTCGTTGGGGGGAGGGGGTTTGCGTCGAGGGCAGGAGGGCCTGGGATCCCTCCTGCCCGTAATGTAGTGCGGGGTGGGGTTAGGGGGTCGCCGTGGCCAGGAGGGTTTGGGCTCCCTCCTGGCCCGATATTGTTGGGGGAGTCGGCGGTCCTTCGGGGTGGGGGTGCGAGTGGTCCTGCCGGGGGGGGGGAATGTATCGGACGTCGGGGGGGGCATCAGGCTTTCAGGATGGGGACAGACCTTCAAGGGGGGACAGGACTTCAAGGGGGGACAGTGCACGGAAAGTCAGGGGGGTGAACGGAGAGTCGGGACAGCGCACGGAAAGTCAGGGCGGGCGAAAGGAGCGTCGGGCATTATGCGCGGTATACCCGTGAGCGCGGTATACAAAAGTTTTTGTACATATCATCGTGATTTCTGCGCGCTATACCCGTGTGCGCGTTTTACACGGGTGCGCGTTATATCCGCGAAAATACGGTACTGACTTACAAGTGTATTCACTCTGCAGCTCCTCAATATCTCTCCTCTCCTATCTCTCCCTATACTCTATCCCAGGAGCTCTGTAGAGATTTCTACTGTGATCCAGGGTGCTAAATGCTCCGACGATGCTCCAATGCTCCAGTACTGCTCTATTGCTCATAGAATTCCCATGAGTGTTGGAACAGCATCGGAGTATTTAGTGCCCCGAGCCGCAGTAGACACCTCTACCGTGGCTTAATAAAAGAGGGCCTATATTTGCTACTGAATTCCAGCTTTTTGAGACATCAGGAGATCAGGAGTACTAATGAAAGGACATATAAGCTTTTTTTTTTGCCACTTTCCCAAGATATACTGATCTACTTTGCTACACTACACAATTACATACATGACATGACTGCATTTACTGAACCCAACAAGTAACCTTTTGCTAATGATTTTGCAAGTATCAAATTAATATGAATCGACCTATAAATGAAAAAAAAAACCCTTCATGTGAGAAATATTTTGCCATGATGCTTCACCTTATTTAGAATGGAAATGGAGATAATTACATCAATTTATAATCCAGAAGAGCCCTTTAGTCAAGCAGATTATGTACCTATATTCATTAAAATTCTGAGCTTCATTATTTCAATGCTATAGAAGGCCTTTTAGTTTTAATTAACTTCTAGGCAATGTTTCATACTGTGAACTTACTAATGGTTTCTTTAATGGATACTTTAAAGAATAGTACTGAGAGAGCTAAGAACATAGATGTGTTTATTTATTTTTTAAATTCTGACTGTAGCCTGCTAAATTAGAGCTGGATATTCAGTGCTGTGCCCTATTGGAGCAATGGTGCCATGCCCTATCTGGGCACTGACTCTAACAGCCATATTCTATAAACAGTGCCCTATTTGGGTACCGGTAGGCTCCCTAGTTGCAGCCGCATAGCGACGCCTAAGTTCAGAATTCATGCCAAACTTAATTTTTTAACTGGCTTAATCAGCATGGTAGTTGACCACGTCAGTGTTCAGCCAATCAAAAAAAAAAAATGAAATTTAGGAGTTCGGCACCGAAATCTTAGGATGCCTAGCGATGCTTAAGTGGATGCGTCATCCATCATCTAGGGACACCTAATGACACCTATGTTAAAAAGTAGGTGTGGTTTTGGGTGGAGAATAGGTGTGGTTGACTTAGACATTGTTAAGCATCTAACATAGGTGCCGCCAAGTTAGGCGAGTGAAAATCTGGCCTAATGAAGTGATGTCTATGTCTAGGATGCCTAGTGATGAGCATAGAATACGATATAGGTATTATGTGTGCAATTAAGTAGGATTTAGTATAAACATAGTACATGATACTAGTAATATATGTGCATATAAGTAGGATGATTGATTATGGTATAAATGTGTCTGTATTGCAAATCATGACAACATAATAAAACAAAGAAAAGATCCAAAAGAAGCTCGACTCAGTTAACAATAAAATAAGCATGATACATAAACATAAAAAAAGAGGTAAACTAAAATGACTTAATTTCTAAAATGTTTAGTAAACAGGAAAGTTTTCAGGGCTTTCCGGAATAAAAGGAAGGGGCCTCAGTACCAGCGGTAGATCATTCCAGAGCTCTGTTAGTTTGAAAGAATGACTAAATCTCCTGAAAGTTATGTTTTTACCCCTAAGGGAAGGAAATGTAAGTTTTAATTTTTGAGAACTTCTGGCGAGATGAGATCTATGCACATTCCAATCTAAAGGAACCAAAGTGATAAAGATGCCAAACAGAATTTTAAATGCAATACAAATGCATTTAAATTGAATTCTAAGATACACAGGAAGCCAATGTAGTTCCCTAAGCAGCGGGGTTACGCTTACCAAATATGAGATTAGCTGTATCAGTTGGAGTCTCTGCAGACTGATCTTTGGAAGACCCAGGTACATTGAGTTACAATAGTCCAACCTTGACAAGATAATTGACTGAACCAATACAGAAAAATGTTTCTGGTGAAAAAGCGCTCTCAGTCTTCTCAGAATACGGAGGCTAAAGAAACACTTTTTAACAAGAGAATTTAGTTGATCCTTGAATGTAAGTGATAAATAAATGACAATACCCAATATTAGCGAGGAAAACTCAATTTTCAAAGATTCTCCTGAGTCTAAGGTCACAACAGAAGGAAGAGAGTCTAATTTTGGGCCAAGCCATAAAAGCTTATTCTTGGCAGCATTTCATTTCATCTGGACCATCATCACCCAGGACCGAAGTAAGGCAATGCAATGGTTAATATTGGGTATCAACAAGATCTGTGTCAACCTCAAGTAATATGAAGATATCATCAGCATACGTTAATAAAGTTTAACGAATATTCAAATCATAGTATTTCAATATATAGACGTTAAATAAGATCAGAGACAATGGAGAGCCCTGGGGAACACCACAAAGGGCTGTCCAAGATTTTAAGTTAGATCCTTTCATTTTAACTGAGTAAAAATCGGAGGACAGAAATTTATTGAACCAGTCCAAGACAGTCCAATCAAGGCTGATTTCTGAGAACAGGTAGTGCAGAATATTATGGCTGACATCAAAAGCTGCAGACAGATCGAACTGAAGTAAAATTGTGTGCTTCTTACAAGATTGTCCTATTGTGAATGAAGAACTGGTTAAAAAATAGAAAACATAAAGTAGGGCTGTGTGTTCAATATTCTCAATGGAGAAGGGTAAATAGTAAGGTTCTGGGAGCACTCTCAATAGCTACTGCAATGGCTTTGCAATTACCATACAGTAATAAGGGTTTTTATAGCACAATACATTGAATAAAAAAGTAAAATTTTCTTCTCTACTCCTCCCCCCACTACTTGCTACTTTCACTGTTCCTTTTCTTGGACAGGTACAAATATAAAATTAATGTTGTGCCTCTGAGAGAAAGTACTAGTTAATTAATGGGTAGCAGACATCCAGCTGTGTCCTCTCTCACTTGGTATTGCCTTGAAAGTTTATTTTAACTCCAAAAGACAGGATAATGAACAGAGAATAACTCTATGTTCTAGAGACTGTAAACTTTAAAAGATGAAGAAGCAGCAGAATTCCTCAGTGTAGAAACCTAATTAAATACGGGCCTGCCGAGGTCCCTATGAAAGCTGCAAGAAAGGGTGGCAAGAAGCCCAGGAAGGGGATTGCCAAGGCCAGCTCCCATTACCAATCTGCCCCTCTTGAGGATGCCACTGACAGAATGGGGGGAAGATGAAGCCCTACACAATCACTACCATCCACACAGCAGGGCTAGGAACATAGATTTTAAACCTATTCCTAGGAATAGGAGGAAGACTATTGCCCTAGTGTCCACTGGGGGAGCCAGAGAGAAGCCCAGAGAGCAGGCTTAGCTAGAGCAGGGCATGGCTCCCCTCTTGAAAAGCCAGTGGATGTTAGCAAACTACTAGGCAGGTTAGGGAGAAAGCTCAAGGCTCTCCCTAAGGAAGAGCTTCCTAGCTCAAGCATGGGTAATATCTGTGACCCCATGGAAGTAGAGGAAGCTGGGCCCACTTCAGAGTTGCTGGAAGCAGACCAGGAGATGCCCATGGAGTACAAGGAGAGCTGGCTCTTGAAGATTTGTATTCAACTCCTGAGCCGATGGAAGTAGGCTTGGCAGCTATTTGCAAGGACTGAGCTAAAACAAAAACTGAGTATTTTTTGTTGTTGCTTTTGTTGGCTGAGGTGGTTTTGTTTCCAGCCAGTTTCATTGACTGCTTGAACTGTGTGATTGGTTTTCTATTTTGTTCTCTGCACAGTTTGTTAAGCTGGGAGTACTTTTGTGGGGAGAAGTTTGCCAACAACTGGGAGGGATTTTGAAAGCTGTTTTGTGCTTTTTGGTTAGGCAAACTTGAGGCACTCTCCTAGACCCAGCAGTGCTATATGATAAGCTGGAGGCTTTACTATTTAAGACTGGTTGTGTATTGGTGAAACGTAGTAGGGAACTGAACTCTTTTGCAACCTGCTAAGGAGCAGGCTTTGAAAGCCTTATTGCAGGGAGCTCTGTAGTGAATAAAACCACAGAAAAGATTATAAACATTTGTGAGGAGAAATTCTGAACTCACCCCAGAGTTTTCTCTTTGGGATTTTTTGTTTTGCAAGTTGCATTATTTTGGGATTTTGCCATTCTGACAATTAAATTTTCTTTTGAAAACCGAACCTGGAACTTTATGCATTGGTTCTGTATTTTGGTTTTGCTCATATAAGAACATAAAAATTGCCGCTGCTGGGTCAGACCAGTGGTCCATCCTGCCCAGCAGTCCGCTCACACGGTGGCTTTCAGGTCAAAGACCAGTGCTCTAAATGAGTCCAGCCTCACCTGTGTACATTTCAGTTTAGCAGGAACTTGTCCAACTTTGTATTGAAACCCTGGAGGGTGTTTTCCCCTATAACAGATTCCGGAAGAGCATTCCAGTTTTCAACCACTCTCTTATATTTGTACGGAATCTATCCCCTTTCAACTTTAGAGAGTGTCCTCTCATTCTCCCTAGCTTGGAAAGGGTGAATAGTCTGTCTTTATCTACTAAATCTATTCCCTTCAGTATTTTGAACGTTTGAATCAAGTCTCCTCTTTTCAAGGGAGAAGAGGCCCAGTTTCTCTAATCTCTCACTGTACGGCAACTCCTCCAGCCCCTTAACCATTTTAGTCGCTCTTCTCTGGACCCTTGCAAGTAGTACCGTGTCCTTCTTCATGTACAGTGACCAGTGCTGGACGCAGTACTCCAGGTGAGGGCGCACCATGGCCCGGTACAGCGGCATGATAACCCTCTCCAATCTTTTCGTGATCCATTTTTTAAATCATTTCTAGCATTCTGTTTGCCCCTTTCGCCGCCGCCGCACATTGCACAGATGGCTTCATCAACTTGTCGATCAGAACTCCCAAGTCTCTTTCCTGGGAGGTCTCTCCAAGTACCGCCCCGGACAGCCTGTATTCGTGCATGAGATTTTTGTTACCGACATACATCATTTTACACTTATCTAAGTTGAACCTCATTTGCCATGTCGATGCCCATTTCTCAAGCTTGATTATGTCACATTGCAGATCTTTACAATCCCCCTGCGTCTTCACTACTCTGAATAACTTCGTATCGTTCGCAAATTTAATCACCTCACTCGTTGTACCAGTGCCTGCAGAGTGACTCCATACTGGGTCACCAGCTGGTGCAGTTTTTGCTGTAACCACTAGGGGCACTGAGGAGTCTAAGCTGAAGGCTCTAGTGCCGGTTACAGTATATAGGACTCAATTCTGTAAATAGTGAACAAATTTGGCCGCCCAAAAAATGCATGCTAAGCACTATTCTATAAACATAAGAACATAAGAAATGGCTTCGCCGGATCAGACTCTAGGTCCATCCAGTCCGGCGACCCGCACCCGCGGAGGCCAAGCTAGGTGTTCCCTGCTGAGAAACCTTGTTTACTCTTATCCCCCAATGTGATTTGCAAGAAGGTGTGCATCCAACTTGCTCTTGAATCCCAGAATGCTGGTCTCCATCACGACCTCCTCAGGGAGAGCGTTCCAAGCGTCCACCACTCGTTGTGCGAAACAGAACTTCCTAATATTTGTCCTGGGCCTGGTGCCCCTTAGTTTCAGTCCATGACCTCTTGTCCGAGTCACATTTGACAATGTGAATAACGATGTTTCTTGCTCTATTTTGTCAAATCCTTTTAGTATTTTAAAGGTCTCTATCTATCATGTCTCCTCGCAGTCTTCTCTTCTCGAGGGTGAACAATCCCAGTTTTCCGAGGCGTTCTTTGTAGCTCAAATTCTCGATACCTTTAACTAGCTTCGTGGCTCGCCTTTGCACCCTCTCCAGTAGGGTTATATCCTTCTTTAGGAAGGGAGACCAGTGTTGAACACAGTACTCCAAGTGTGGTCTGACCATTGCTCTGTAAAGCGGCATTATGATGTCCGCCGATCTACTTGTGATTCCCTTCTTAATCATGCCCAACATCCTATTTGCTTTCTTTGCCGCCGCTGTGCAATGAGCCGACGGCTTCAGGGTCCTGTCTATCAGTACCCCCAGGTCCCTTTCTTGTTCGGTCTTGCCCAGTGTCACACCTAACATTTTATATTCATGTTCCTTGTTTTTCTTACCCAGGTGCATCACTTTGCATTTTTCTATGTTAAACTTCATCTGCCACTTTTCTGCCCATTTCTCTAGCTGGTTCAAATCTCTCTGAAGTTGTTCTCTGTCCTTTTGTGTCCCAACTACCTGACATAGTTTTGTGTCATTCGCAAACTTGATTAAATTACTTGGTGTTTCATCTTCTAGGTCGTTTATGAAGATATTGAACAAGATGGGCCCAAGAACCGATCCCTGGGGTACACCGCTCGTTACCTCTTCCCAGTCTGAGAACTTTCCATTTATGCCCATCCTCTGCAATCTGTTTTCTAACCATTTGCCTATCCATCTTAGTATATCTCCTTCTATTCCATGGCTTTGTAGTTTCTTCAGAAGCCTTGCGTGGGGAACCTTGTCGAACGCTTTCTGGAAGTCCAAGTATATTATATCCACCGGTTCACCGCTATCAATTTGTTTGTTCACCTCCTCAAAAAATTGAAGTAAATTAGTCAAACATGACTTCCCTTTCCTAAAGCCGTGTTGGCTAGCTCTCATCAGGTCGTGATTTTCCAGGTGTTGCTCTATGCTATCCTTTATTAGTGCTTCAATCATCTTCCCAGGAACCGACGTAAGACTCACAGGTCTATAGTTGCCCAGTTCTCCTCTCGATCCCTTTTTGAAGATTGGGATGACATTCGCTATCCTCCAGTCCTCTGGTATTTGCCCGGTTTTAATTGACAAGTTAGCTAGGGATTGTAATAGTTCTCCGATTTCTATCTTAAGCTCCTTTAGCACTCTCAATGTTCAAAGTTGGGCACAATTTATAGAATAGTGTTCAGCGCTGATATCTGCATCCAATTTCGGGCACCTGGATTTGCACCAACCAAACCCTGGTGTAAAAAACCCCAAATTATATAGGGTGGGCCACAAGTAGGTATACAGTTAGTAGATATACAGTATTTATTCATTATTTCTTTTTATTTTACAGGTATTGAATAGGTATAATTCAGTACTGATTGGGTCATATTTAATCTCTTAAGTGCTTGAAATGTCCTCCATTAACAGTTACAACATTCCTGGAACCTGTCAATGATACTGGTTATCATCAATGTCCATTTTGGTTATCATTTTTGTTATCATCAATGTCCATAAATGCTTGGGAGATGAATGGCTTTAATTAATCTACTATGTGGGGCTTCCTCTCAAAAGACTTCTTCCTGGACCTCCAATGATCAAGATGATAGGCCCATTAGGAGGTCTAGAATCATGTGAGGGGTGGGGGGAGCCTGGACCTTCTGTGGAGTGGGGTGTGAGCGGGTTGGAGCCTAGAGAGGTCTGGAGCCATTGTGCAGGTGAGTAAGGCATTTAAGTTAGTGTGTGGTAAGCCAAGAGGGGGAAGAGCTGTTCTGCCAACCTGGAAATACTGGGCCACAGCTTTGCAGCCTCATGTTTCCTGGTGGTATCACCACAAGTCACATTATGGTATTTAGATAGTAATGAGATTCAAACATGCATTTGCATGTTTTGCATCTCATTACTATGTTTCCTGGGGCACTGTCTGCAGGTGGGTATACGCACACTGGATGATGTGTTATCAGATGGAAAGCTGCTTGACTTTTCATGACTGCAACAAACATTTGGTATTGCAAAATCTCAAGTACATAAATGGTTGCAGTTGAAGCAGGCCATTCAGATTGGATTCCCTGGTTGGCAAAATCTAAAAAAATCAGTATAGTTTGCCTGTCCTATGCTTCAAGACAGATTTCCTAGGGCAGTGTTTTTCAACCTTTTTATACCCGTGGACTGGCAGAAATAAAAGAATTATTTTGTGGACTGGCAAATACTAGGACTAAAATTTATAAACCCCGTTTCCGCCCCATCTCCGCGAGCTCGGTCACCTCAGTAACTATAGAAAAATAGACAAATATAGTGCAAAATATAGACAGCAGATATAAATTTTCAAAACTGACACGTTTTGATCAGTAAATTGAAAATAAAATCATTTTTCCTACCTTTGCTGTCTGGTGATTTCATGAGTCTCTGGTTGCATTTCCTTCTGTCTGTGTATCCTTTCTTTCATTTCTTTCTTTCTGCACTCAGGCCCAAGAATTGTCCCTTTCTATTCCCTCCCTCTTTCCTTCCTATGTCCTTAGTGCCCCCGGTGCCTCCTTCCCATGTCTTTAGTGCTCCCAATGCCTCCTTCCCATGCCCTTAATGCCCTTTCCTGTCTTTAGTGTTCCCAGTGCCTCCTTCCCATGTCCTTAGTGCCCCTTCCTGTCTTTAGTGCCCCCAGTGCCTCCTTCCCATGTCCTTAATGCCCCTTCCTGTCTTTAGTGCCCCCAGTGCCTCCTTCATAACTCTTTAGTGCCCCCATTTCATTCTTCCCATGTCTTTAGTGCCCCCAGTGCCTCCTTCCTATGTCCCTCTCACTGCCTTCCACACTTTGTCCCACCCCCACCCCCCAAGCCAGCCTGCCTGCCTGTCTACCTCTCTCCCTCCCTCCCTGGCCAAAGCCATCCTGCTTGCCTGCCTACCTCCTTCCCTCCCTGCCCCGCAAAAAAAAACCTCCCTCCTTCCTTTCCCCTGCTCTTACCGCCCTGCTGCTGCTGCTAAAGCCGACAGGAAGTCTTCTTTCCGACGTCAATTCTGACATCTGAAAGGATGTTCTGGGCCAGCCAGGCAGCGATTGGCTGGGCCAGAACGTCCTCTCCGACGTCAGAATTGACGTTGGAAAGAAGACTTCCTGTCTGCTTTAGCAGCAGTGGCAGGGCGGTAAGAGAAGAGGACCCGGGAAAAGGAAGGAGGGAGGGACAGGAAATGATCGCCTGTCCCGTTGTCCCCGAGCACAGCTTTGGGACGCTGTGTATGGGGATAACGGGACAGGAGGTCTGAAAACGGACCTATGATCAGTTTAATCTTGTCGGCCCTGCGCGGACCGGCAGAAATTTCCTGCGAACCGGCACCAGTCCGCGGACTGGCGGCTGAAGAACAGTGTCATAGGGCATCAGGCCGCCCAGTGGTATAAATTAATATCTGGATTTTTTAATAAGAAACCAAAAACGAGCCTTCGGGATATTTGGAGCATTGATATTAAGCAACAGATTTCTGCTACTCAATGGCCACGAATTTGGTCTTGGAGGTTGAGGTGTACATCAATAAGACAAATTTGGTTTTTTCTTGTTGCATAGAAGTTTTTGGACCTCTGTTCGGTTGCAGAAGTTAAGATAGTTCTAAGTCAAATAGACATCTGGACATAGGGATACTGGATCACCTATTATTCTATTGCCCTTTAATACTTACCTTTTGAAGATCTATTTGAGGACATATTAATTTGATTTTAGAGACTGTGATTCTGTTATAAGAACATAAGAACATAAGAAGTTGCTTCCACTGGGTCAGACCAGAGGTCCATCGCGCCCAGCGGTCCGCTCCCGCAGCGGCCCATCAGGCCTATGATCTGTGAAGTGGTTCCTGACTATTCCTATAAACTACCTCTACTTCTATCTGTACCCCTCAATCCCCTTATCCTTTAGGAATCTATCTAAACCTTCCTTGAACCCCTGTACTGTGCCACCAATAGATAGACATAAAAACAGACTGTTAGGGATTATGACTGGGATAGCCATCCAAATGGTCACAAAAAATTGGAAAAACTTTGATCGCTTGAATTTTAGTTTCTGGTGGCACTCATGTCTTTGTTATAGGATGGAAAAAATGATAAATGATCAATGGGGTAATACTAAGGTATTTCAACTAACATGGGGTCCATTGACTAATTTTATTAATAATAACTGAATGATTTATTAATACATTTCTGGTTATAACTTATACATCCAAGGGGTGGGTAGAAGGGCTGGGGATATCTAAGATTTTTACAGATGTTAAATTGGGAAAGGTTAATGAAGGAATATATATATATATATATATATGTTTTCCTGTTTAGTCATTTGGGTGGGTGGGAGGGGGTAAAAGTGATTGTTCATTTTTTCTGCAAGATGAATGTGCTTTTTCTCGATTCATTATATGTACATCTAATTGTTTATGGCACTGTTGATGGTTTGCAATAAAGATTAATATATATATATATATATATATATATATATATATATATATTGCTGAGGTAAATTTTATCAAGCTACATTAGGTCATGTTATTGTTAAGGAAGACTTAAAACCCTAACCCACCCCCCAAAAAATAAATCCTGGGGTAATATTTAGGGATGGAAATCATTTGTAACGTCTTTGCATGTTACAAAATGAAAATTGTCTGGCTACTCATCCATAGACCTTTATGTGCAAAAAATCCTTTATAAAAATACACTCTATTGGGATAATTCTACAACCTAGGAACTAACATTCTTGCATTTGTTATGTGCATAAATGTTTAGAACACTATTACATATGTTCACTCATGTGTTTATACACCTGCATGTCATCTAAGCAGTTAACTTACATAGGGGTCCTTTTACTAAGCTTCAGGAAGCACTAGTACTTGCTTGCCACATCTAGAAAGGGTTTACAAGCTCTATGGCTGGTGGCTTAAATGTGAGTGCCTAAATGTTAGGTATGTGTATAATGGAGTATGTTAAAATTCTATAAAAGAAAGTACAATTCGCCCTCCAAATTTGTGGGATTAGTGCACGCAAATTTGATTATTCACGAGTTTCTATACCCTGACCCTCCCCCATCTCCTGGGCCTTTCCACACCTTATCTGGTGGTCTATCGTGGAAGTTGGGCAGGAGCAATCTTCCTATGATCCTGCCCTGTGCAGAGCCATCAACAAAAATGGCTACCATGAGTTCCTGTGATCTCACAAGACTACAGCGGGAGCTATTTTTATTGATGGCTCTGCACAGGACAGGAGCTTTGGAAGATTGCTCCTGCCCCGCTTCCCCTCTAGACCATCAGGTGTTGAATATTTGTTTGTATTTCACTCCCTTAGATGAGGGGACAATCAGTTGTAGGGTGTTTTTAATCCTTGATGAGGTGAAGTGGGAGGTGGAGAACATATTGACTGCTCTGGCAAGTTGACATTTAGAGCATAGTGCACAATGCAGGGAAGCTTTGATTTGATAGAGAGGTCCGGGAGGCGGAGGTGGATCAAAGTCAGCCCTAAAAATTATTCACAATTTTTCCATATTCGCGGGCCAGCTCTGCCCCTAACCCCCGCGAATATGGAAGGAGAAGTGTACATACTTTTCTTTATGAAAGCGATTCCTATTATGTGGCTTCTGGATGCCTAATTGGAGGTGGACAGTTATAGAACTGCCCCTAGAAACATGACGGCCCCTTATGCCCTAAATTCTATATATAGTGCTTTGAATTGTATGTGCTAATTTGGGCACACACCCCATTTTCGCATGCAACTTAATTGATATGCACTGATAATTGGCTACTAACAAACAATTATCGGCACTAATTAGAATTTACATGCACATCTTTTTAGGTATATTCTATAAAGAGGTGCACATAAATTCTAGTGTGTGGAACCAAAAAGAGGCAAGGCCTGGGAGGGGCATTGACAGGTGAAGATGATGGAGCAATTAATTAAAGAGGATCAGGTTGTCTCCTTTGAGGAGCTGAGTGAACAATATAGTACTGGAGCAAATGAGTTTTATAAATATTTACAGGTTGGGGTGAGGTACTAGACAGGAGTATCCCCTTCACCCTTCTTTTCATAATATGCAGTCTACCTGACTGCTATCCATAGATGAGTCATTTCGTCGCTGAGTATTCAGGATTTAACAGCTGGGAATAATGAATAAAAAATTGTTGGCTACCTGTAAATGTTCAAATCAAAGCTTCTCTGCGTTGTGCACTATGCTCTAAATGCCAACTTGCCAGAGCAGTCAATATGTTCTCCACCTCCCACTTCACCTCATCAAGGATTAACAACACCCTACAACTGATTGTCCCCTCATCTAAGGGAATGAAATACAAACAAATATTCAACACCCTCTTTACGTTTGCAGCTACGAGAACCTGACCTTTAGCACCCTTAAGAACAGAGCTTTAATTACCTCACCTTTAGAAAGCTACTTAAAACTTACCTATTTGTTAAATACCTATCTGTTCAATAACTTTGCTTCTTGGAGTTTTCTTTCCTTTTATGTTTTTATTGAATTATTTTATTATTATTCCCTCTTCCTTCCTTTATCTATGTCTGTTATGTATGATAATACTAATTGTTTGTTCATTACTTTTCATAGGTACTGAAGTTAGATTGTGAGTAGAGAATGACACAGGGAAAAATTCTGTCCCCATCACCGTCCCGTCCCCGGACCACCATCCTCTGCACTGCCCCGTCCCCACTGGTCTTTTCACTGCCCCATTCCTGTCTCTGCCGTCCCCTTCACCGCCCCGTCACCGTCCCCGCTGTCTCTTTCACCACCCCGTCACCGTCCCCGTCTTCAGCGTCTTCTCCTCTCCATCCCCCCATCCCCAGCACCCTTCACACGGCAAGCAGCTCCCTCCCGCCGGCCAGCCGTGCATTTCCCTCCCTCCCTCCCTCCCTCCTTTTCTCTTACCTTTTCTTCTTGAAACTGGCGATTTCTATAAGGCTACGAGCTGTATTACAGCCGGAGCCTTGAAGTCGCGTTGGGTTGCCTGCTAGAAAAGTCTCCTCCGATGCAACCGGAAACAGGAAGTTGCGTCAGAGGAGACTTTTTCCAGCAGGCAACGCAACGCGTCTTCAAGGCTCCGGCTGTAATACAGCTCGTTGCCTTATAGAAATCGCCAGTTTCAAGAAGAAAAGGTAAAGGAAAAGGAGGGAGGGAGATGCATGGACGGCCAGCGAGAGAGAGTGGGCTGCCGGATTGAACGCTCGTTCACCGCGCGTTCACTACTTGTTCACCGCCCCGTGCTACCATTCACCGCTCCAAGGGGTGGTGAATAGCCTTATCCCCGAATTCACGGTGACCTTTTTTTTTGGTCACCGTTTTGGCAGGTTACCCGCAGCTAGCCGCGGGTAACAACCACCGTGTCATTCTCTAATTGTGAGCCCATTGGGATCGAGAAGAAAATGACTTAAAGTACTTGATTTGATTTTTGGCCAATGTATAAGTCTAGTTTTTATTTGTTTTTTTGTATACCACTTCGAAGTCAGTGTGATGATTTAGCGGTATCTAAACTCTGCATTAAATTAAATTACATTTTTTTGCCAATGACTTGGCGTTCAATATAGTGCATCCACTTTGCTGCCTAATGAGCAAGGTTTAGAACTATAGTAGTGTTTCTGAATTCGAGATGAATGTAGATAAATTGGAGGGGATGATGATGCTTCTAACAGAACCAAAAGAAACTGCTGCTATAGAATGTTTTAAGTTCAAATGAGTGAAGGAGGTAATCATGTATCTGGGTGTTCAGATCTCCTGAGTGCTGGATGACCTATTTTGCTTGAACTACAGACTACCTTTTTAAGTTATTACTAGAGATCTGGATAAATGGAAGTCCACAAATTTATTCTACTTGGGCAGGATTGTGTTATAAAAATAAGCATCCTACCTGCATTATGTTACATGTTCCAAACATGCCCCATAGAAGTTTCAGAGGGTGCTCTGAAGACCATGCAGAGAAGATTAGGCTTCTGGAGAGGGTATGGACAAGAGGGTACTTTCATATGTGGTGAGAGTGCAGAGATTTTGGGAAGGGATAGAAGAGCTTATCCAAGAGGTAATAGGGGCACATCAGTGTAAAGAACCCAAAAACTTTATACTGAGCCTTCTACCTAATGGGGAGGAGGAAAACTATCGGATTAGCATAACACTTGTGGCTGCCAGACATGAAATGGTTTGGCATGGGAAGAAAAATTTACCAGTGGAAAGGTGGGGACTGGTTAACAAGCTACACCAGTCCAGACAAATTTAGAAGCCTTTTAAAGTTTACTTAGCTGAGAATTATGGTTTAAATTAGAGTGCCTTAATTAGCGAGCAATGTAAAGGAGGAGCTTGTGTTCTTGTAATTCATAAACCTACTGCAGGGGGAAAGGAAGTGAGGGGATAAAGGGGAAGAAATACAGTGATCCAGGACTGTTGGTGCCAAATTTATGGAGATAATGAGATTTTGTTAAGCTGTTCAATTATGTGCCCAAAGGCTCTGGCTATGCATGCACTGTCTAAGCAAGAGAAGACAATATAGAGGTTTGGATAGATTATATATAAAATGAAAAGTTATCTATATAACCGCAAGCAATATTTTAAAGAAAAGCACTCATGCAGCTGGCACCTACTGTGCTTTTGAATATCAAGCCCATTATTTTTAATTTATATTGATAGGCTTCAAGAATAAAGGATGCTGGAAGCCCAGTGGAGGATATAAAACCTGTGATCTCAGGCTATTGCTCATTCTGGTTTCAGTATCTTAGCTGGAAGAAATTAGCTCTGCCTAGAAGATAGTAAACAGTGCAAAGAGCCTTCACTGTCAGAATCCAGGCTCTAAAGCTGTTTGCACTTAAATAAGCTGTATTAGGGCCCCTTTTATCAAGCTCTGCTATAGGTTTTTTTTTTTTAGTTTGAGCTGGTGCAGTAAATGTTCTGCTGCTCATAGGATTCCTGTGAGCATTGGAGCACTTACCTTGCCGGCCCGCGCTAAAAACCTCTAGCACAGCTTGATAAAAGGGAGGGTTATTTAGTAAATCAGAAGCTGAGTGCCTGCATCAAAGTTATACTTTGGCCCCCCTTTTATCACACTGTGTTAGGGTTGTTGTTTTTTTTATTGCCGGCCATGGCAGTAAAAGCTCTGATACTCATAGGAATTCTATGAGCGTTAGAGCTTTTACTGCTACTGCCAGTGATTAAAAAAACCCCTAATGCAGCATGATAAAAGGAGGCCTTTATTTGTTACTACTACTACTAGTAATTATTTCTATAGCGGGGCAGGGGGGAGGAGTGGACATTGCGGTGGCAGGAGGGAGTAGGCATCGGGGGGGTGTTCGGCACGGGGGGGAAGTGTACGGCATGGGGAGGGTGTTTGACCGGCGGGCGGGGCAGGCAATGGTGCCAATGGCAGGAGAGAGTAGGCATCCCTCCTGCCATATTTTTAAGCGCATGGGGGTAGCATCGGGTGGCAGGAGGGGTGGGCATCGTTACTGCCATTTTGGGGGTTTGGGGGAGGACTTTTTTAATAGGGCAGATTTTGTGCATTTAAGTCACGCAGAACATCTGTCTCATTAAAAAAAAAAGCAGAAGCAGTGACAGGAGGCTGCTTATGCACCGACTCAGTCACTCACTGAGCATTTGAGTCGGTGAGTTTGTATGCCCAGATTCACTTGATTGGAGGAAAAAGTTTAATAATCTTGATTTTTTTTTTTAATGTTGCAGTGTATTTGGAGCAAATGGAGTAAAAGAACAGCAGAGAGAACAGAAACCAAATAAGACAGCGCCTTCTCTCTCCACATAAAGGAGGTTAGTGTCAGAGATCAAGTCGTTCCCAAATGAAGTAGGATCCTGTCAGCTACTGAATAGAATTTGAAATATTTCTTTGAGAAAATAATCACAGTAAAGGCAGTAATGAAAGAAATATAATGGAGAATGAGCAGAAGTTAAAGGTCAAATATCAAGTTGGTTCAAGTCACAATATTTGAAATTACATGGTTCAGCAATTGCGCTGACATATATAAAATATAATTTATATTGGCTATTCAAATTGCTCTTGTAGAGCAAAAAGGCTTGACTTGTATGAGCAATCAACCCGAAAAGTACAAGTTGGAAAATATAGGTGTATAATGAGTCTTCTCTTAGCCACTGAAACTAATGGTTTTTAACTTCATCTATTTCAGATCCTTCTTCAAGCCAATCCTTCAGACAGTCTCCTGTCTAGTACATGAATTTAATATTAACTAGCTCTGTATTACAATATATTTATCCT
Source organism: Geotrypetes seraphini (assembly GCF_902459505.1). Taxonomy (NCBI): domain Eukaryota; kingdom Metazoa; phylum Chordata; class Amphibia; order Gymnophiona; family Dermophiidae; genus Geotrypetes; species Geotrypetes seraphini. Next base: position 527,878,741 of record NC_047084.1, on the reverse strand, counting down.
ATTTGGTTGTTTATTCCTAGTTTTAATAATAAAAGTGGATACCTAAGACAGGGGTAGGCAATTCCGGTCTTCGAGAGCCAGAACCAGGTCAGGTTTTCAGGATATCCACAATGAATATGTATGAGATGGATTTGCATGCCCTGCCTCCTTGAGATGCAAATCTAGCTCATGCATATTTATTGTGGATATCCTGAAAACCTGGCCTGGCTCCAGCTCGCGAGAACCGGAATTGCCTACCCCTGCCCTAAGATAATCACCTACAACAAAATTCTATAACCAGTGCCTAAACTTAGACATCGGTAGGCGCCCTGCCGATGTCTAAGTTAACCATCTCGCTCCCCTCCAATCCATCCAGAATTTGGCTGCATGACTCGTATTCCAGGAGAGCCGCTTAATCACATTACCTCTCTCCTAAAGTTACTTCACTGGCTTCCCATCCGTTTCCGAATACAAGTCAAACTCCTCTTACTTACCTACAGATTCACTCACTCTGCTGCCCCTCACTATCTCTCTTCACTTATCTCCCCCTATGATTCCCCCCCCCCTTTAGCTCTGCTCAGCTGGTAAGTCCCTCCTTTCTTTGCCCTTTTCTTCAACTGCCAACTCCAGACTCCAGCCCTTCTGCCTTGCTGCGCCGTATGCTTGGAACAAGCTGCCCAAACTGCTACGGCAGGCTCCTTCTCTGATAGTGTTCAAGACCCAGTTAAAAGTCCACCTCTTTGAGAGTGCTTTCAACTCCTAACTCCTCTCACCTTGGGTTCTGCATCCCCAACCCTATATGTCATGTCTATCTGTCCAAGTTAGATTGTAAGCTCTTCCAAGCAGGGACCATCTATAAATGTCAAAATGTACAGTGCTACTTATGCCTTTCAGTGCTATATAAGTGATAAGTAGTAGTAGTAGTAATTGAAAAATACCATCAAAAATGGCAAAAAAGGCAGTGTTGAAGCGTCTACCGATACCTAATGAAAAGGTGGCAGGCATCATGGCTAGGTAGCCACTTTAGGCCACGGAACACCAAAATAGGCGTCGCCAAAGTCAGAAGTGGTGTTAGGCGGGCTAAAGCAGCTACCGAGCCACGATTATGTTTTTATTGAATTATTTTATTATTATTCCCTCTTCCTTCCTTTATCTATGTCTGTTATGTATGATAATACTAATTGTTTGTTCATTACTTTTCATAGGTACTGAAGTTAGATTGTGAGTAGAGAATGACACGGGGAAAAATTCTGTCCCCGTCACCGTCCTGTCCCCGGACCACCATCCTCTGCACCGCCCAGTCCCCACTGGTCCTTTCACTGCCCCATTCCTGTCTCTGCCGTCCCCTTCACCGCCCCGTCACCGTCCCCGCTGTCTCTTTCACCACCCCGTCACCGTCCCCGTCTTCAGCGTCTTCTCCTCTCCATCCCCCCATCCCCAGCACCCTTCACACGGCCAGCAGCTCCCTCCCGCCGGCCAGCCGTGCATTTCCCTCCCTCCCTCCCTCCTTTTCCCTTACCTTTTCTTCTTGAAACTGGCGATTTTTTATAAGGCTACGAGCTGTATTACAGCCGGAGCCTTGAAGTCTCGTTGGGTTGCCTGCTAGAAAAGTCTCCTCCGATGCAACCAGAAACAGGAAGTTGCGTCAGAGGAGACTTTTTCCAGCAGGCAACGCAACGCGACTTCAAGGCTCCGGCTGTAATACAGCTCGTTGCCTTATAGAAATCGCCAGTTTCAAGAAGAAAAGGTAAAGGAAAAGGAGGGAGGGAGATGCATGGACGGCCAGCGAGAGAGAGTGGGCTGCCGGATTGAACGCTCGTTCACCGCGCGTTCACTACTTGTTCACCGCCCCGTGCTACCATTCACCGCTCCACGGGGTGGTGAATAGCCTTATCCCCGAATTCGCGGTGACCTTTTTTTTTGGTCACCGTTTTGGCAGGTTACCCGCAGCTAGCCGCGGGTAACAACCACCGTGTCATTCTCTAATTGTGAGCCCATTGGGATCGAGAAGAAAATGACTTAAAGTACTTGATTTGATTTTTGGCCAATGTATAAGTCTAGTTTTTATTAGTTTTTTTGTATACCACTTCGAAGTCAGTGTGTTGATTTAGCGGTATCTAAACTCTGCATTAAATTAAATTACATTTTTTTGCCAATGACTTGGCGTTCAATATAGTGCATCCACTTTGCTGCCTAATGAGCAAGGTTTAGAACTATAGTAGTGTTTCTGAATTCGAGATGAATGTAGATAAATTGGAGGGGATGATGATGCTTCTAACAGAACCAAAAGAAACTGCTGCTATAGAATGTTTTAAGTTCAAATGAGTGAAGGAGGTAATCATGTATCTGGGTGTTCAGATCTCCTGAGTGCTGGATGACCTATTTTGCTTGAACTACAGACTACCTTTTTAAGTTATTACTAGAGATCTGGATAAATGGAAGTCCACAAATTTATCCTACTTGGGCAGGATTGTGTTATAAAAATAAGCATCCTACCTGCATTATGTTACATGTTCCAAACATGCCCCATAGAAGTTTCAGAGGGTGCTCTGAAGACCATGCAGAGAAGATTAGGCGGCTGAAATGTAGATCTGGAAAACCCTATCTATGCCACCGTGGATCCTAAAGTCAGGCCACAGCAGCCATAAGCTGATCGTGGCAGGGGAAGTTATCCCCGATCAGCTGAGCTGGCAGTGTTCACTGAAGCCACGGCTTTGAGGAGTCCTGCTGACTCAGCTGATCAGGAAGAAAATACCCCTGCCATTATCAGCTGAGCGGCTGTGGCAAGGGACAGCCACCCCCCCCCCCCCCGACATCGGCAGGAGGGATACCCACTCCCTCCTGCCAGAACCCCTGAATGTCCCCTTGAGGTCCTGCAGCAGGAGGGATTCTCACTCCCTCCTGCTGGAACCCCTGAATGCCCCCTCAAGGTCCTGTGGAAGGAGGGATGCACACTCCCTTATGCCAGAACCCCTGAAGCACCTTACCAACCGTGATAGGCAAGAAGGATGCCCACTCCCTCCTGCCTGCAGGCCCCCTGAACCCATGACCCAACCCAGTTGTCGATACCCCTGAACCCCCCATCCCTGAACCCCCTGAACACATACACCCCAACCACTGATACCCTTGAACCCCACACCCTGACATCCCCTCAAGCCCCAACCCCCGACCCCCCCATACCTTTTGTAGTAAGGCCAGCTGGAGAGATGCCTACACCCTTCAGCTGGCAGGCCTGCCTCTTCACAATGGCAGGCCTTCACCTTCCAAGTGCATCCTGGGATGTACCAGGGAGGGGCCTAAGGCCCTGATTGGCCCAGGCAACTAAGGCCCCTCCCATTGTGTACATTGCCTCATATATGTACAAATAGCCTCTTATAAAATACCTACCTGCAAGAAAGCACATGTCATGGCACGATGTCACGCTCTTGCTTGTAGATGTGTATAAGTATGGAGTTTGAGTGGAGTATGAATGAAGCTCGGAAAAGACCATGGTAAGCCATTTTGATAATCCACCATTAAAATACTTGCATACTAAACCGGCTGAAACCGGTTTAATGACTGCATTAAAGGCAACCTTAAGCTTTAAGAATCTGGCCTTTATTCTATTATTTTATAAGGCTAGGTGCCCTATGATACAATTACCCTCTTACCATGTGCCTGATTTCCTCTTGTAAGCAAATAATAAAGGTACAAAGGTTCCAAAATTTAATTATTTAAACATGGTGCAACAGAGGGATGATTCAACACGAGCCTGTGTTATGACAATACTATCTGTGTCAGGAGTCTATTCTATTAAGCTGCTTAATTTTCTAACATAATTGAAAATAACCCTTAAAGGGCACTTGTCACTGCATAAAAATAACATTAGCATTCACACTTCGTCACCTGTCACCAACAGCATGACTCACCTACAACTAAATAATCACAGAACTGAATAATCACACAACTCATATTAGTAGAAGAACCAGTTTTGGTCGCAGCTTTATTAATTATCTTAACTTCATCTCAAAATCAATACAATCCACATCAAACAACCACAAACTCCCAATGCAGTTTTCACACCCCCAGGAAGCTATTCGGTGACAAAACTAGCTCCATTTAACTTCTTAAGCTATATAATATCATCTCAAAATCACAATATACAATATATATCAAAACAATAGCAACTCCCCCTCCCCCCCAATGTGGATTTCACAGCCCTGGAGAGCTATTAGGTGACAAAATTACCTCTTGTAACATCATTTAAACGTGACCCACAGTAAAGCCAGACCTTGCCTCCCCTCATAGCGGTGTTGCCTGCAAGTGTTACATTTAATTATTTATTAACTGCTGATGTCCCAACCGCTACTGGGTCCAATACCACCTTTTACACCCCCCTTTCAGCAACGACCTCCCCCTCCCCAATGCTCAAAAATGCCCAACCCTTCCCCAGCCCAGAAAGTCTGTCACAACAAATACACAACTCATGGGAGGGAGGGTGGGATAATTATTTACAAAGCCCTACCCTATCCTTCACTGTTTTCCTCACACTGTCCCTCCAACCTGCCAAAACACCTGACCAATCACAAAGCCACACCTCCCCCAATCTCCCCATTTACCTCAACTAATCACATGTGTATTTACATCTACCTGTTATCTCCTCCTTCCCAACCACCTACAATCCTTACTTCCCTGACCCTCAGCACCAAAACGAACCCGTTTCTTACACACACACACACACACACACACACACACACACACACCCCCTTTAATCTCTAAGTACTCTTCACAGGTGACTAGGCTCAGCTAATGTTATATTCTTTTGGTGTCTTTTTAATTATGATTCTGAACAAACAATGCAGCCCCCACTCCTCATGCCATAAATAATAATAATAATTTTATTTTTGTATACCGCCATACCCAGGGAGTTCTAGGCGGTTCACAACAGTTAGATGAAATACAGACAATGCGGTTGAGATTGAGGAACATAACAAAGCAATCATGAAGTCAAACTAGTTATATGTTTACAATTTAAGTGAGGGAAAAGATTATATATAGTACATACAGTAAGTATATACAATGCATTTAAGAGAAGGTGCATACAAGCTTTAGGAGGTGGGGAGTAACAATCTTAAAAAGAAAGGGAAGGGAAGGGGTGGAGGGAGTTAAGGGAGGGGTGCGTTAAGGATTTGGTTTGTTGAAGAGTTGGGTTTTGATCTGCTTTCTAAAGTTGAGATATGAAGAGGCATCTAGTACAATTTGGGCGAGCCATGATTTTAGTTTGGCCGCTTGGAAAGCGAAGGTTCTTTCGAAGAATCTTTTAAGATGACACGATTTCAATGAGGGAAAAGCGAACAGGTTTATTCTGCGGGAGCTCTTATTATTGTAATTCAGGTTGAAGTGTGGGTAGAGATAATCTACCATAACAGTGACCCATACCATACCATAACAGTGACCCAATCCTAATTAGAATTCTGCCGAAAATGATACAGAGCAGCAGTGGCGATCCAACTACAGTAATCAGAACTCATTGAACTTTCCTTCAAATTCATGTGAAATGCATTCAGGAAGTCATATAAAATGCATTTCACATGAATTTGAAATAAAAACAATATTTTAACTTAAAACTTGACAAAAAGTATTGTAAAATTACCTTTGGAATTGGGAACATTTTCATTCCCTAAGAATTGGATAATTTACCAGCAATTTGATTTATTATGTCTACAAATAGGATAGTTGCTTTTTAATGCTTATGGTTGTTTTCTTTTCTTGTGCTCTGCAAAAATGATTTACACAGGAGCAGTAAAAACATGACAGTGTGAAGGGATTAAAACTGAATTTGCTATTTTATATTCTGTATCAGCTACATTTAGTAAAATATGTTTGTCCAATCTACTTGAATTTTATGAGCGTCATGTTTTTATTTTTCTTATTAGATCATTTTCATTATCTTGAAAATCTATTAGCTAACGTTATATAGGATATATGGAATTGAAAAGCACTTATATTGTTAAACAAAAATGGTTACACTGAGGGCTCCTTTTACGAAGCTGGGTTAGCAACTTTATCACATGCACCTTTTTAGCGCGCACTAACCCTCGCGCTAGCCGAAAAACTACTACCTGCTCAAGAGGAGGCGGTAGCAGCTAGCGTGGCCGGCAAATTAGCGCACGCTATTACATGCGTTAAACCGCTAACACGGCTTCGTAAAAGGAGCCCCGAGTTTCTGTGAACGCATAATCATATTTTCCCCAATCTTTTCCTTTCACCTATACTATATAATCATTAAGATCACTGAAAATTAAAGGATAGTACTTGTCTTTATAATTATTTTAACACAAAATGAAGCCCTTTTTAGCTTTAAAGCAGGAATTTTCCCTATTAAACACAGATTTCTTTGCTTACTTGTGATGATCTTGTCAAGGCTTGACTATTGCAATGCCCTGTACCTTGGAATAACTAAGACGAGGTGCAGGGCACTGCAAGTTGCACAAAATGCAGCAGCCAGATTGATGATCTGTAATCAATTTCTACATCATCAAATGTATATAAATCTTTCCCGTAGAGTATATGCTCAGAGACATGAAGCTCTATGGAGACAAGCTCCGTCGCGGAGCTCACCCTCCAATCATTGCATATGACTTATATATTTAATTCATATAAGCAGGTTGTTTCCTCTTCAATGTTGTATATAAGAATTAAATATATAAGTCATATGCAATGATTGGAGGGTGAGTTCCGTGACGGAGCTTGTCTCCATAGAGCTTCATGTCTCTGAGCATATGTGAACAAATATAATGCGTTTGTATTGAGTAAGCCTTTTTGAATCCTATTTATATACTCTACAGCAGGACTGCCCAAGTCTGGTCCTCGAGATCTACTGGCAGGCCAGGTTTTCAAGATATCCACAATGAACATACATGAGAGAGATTTGCCTGCACTGCCTTCTTGGTATGCAAATCTTTCTCATGCAAATTCATTGTGGATGTCCTGAAATCTGGCCTGCCAATAGATCTCGAGGACCGAACTTGGGCAGCCCTGCTCTACGGGAAAGATTTATATACATTTGTACTTGTACCCATTCTACTCCCCTCTGAATTTTGTAGACCATCTCTTTTCCAAGCTGAAGAGCCCTAACCTTTTTAGTCTTTTCTCATATGAGAGGAGTTCCATCCCCTTTATCATCTTGGTCACTCTTCTTTGAACCTTTTCTAGTGCTGTTATATCTTTCTTGAGATAAGGAGACCTGAATTGAATGCAATACTCTTTGTGAGGTTGCTCTATGGAGTGATACAGAGGCATTATAACATTCTTAGTCTTGTTAACTATCCCTTTTTAAATAATTCCTAGCATCTTGTTTGCTTTTTTGGCTGCCAAGCACAATGGGCAGAAGGTTTCGTAATATTGTTTGCAATGACACCCAGATCCTTTTCATGGGCAATAACACCCAAGGTGAACCCTAGAATCCGGTAACTGTGATTTGGGTTATTCTTCCCAATATGCATCAATTTGTCCACATTAAATTTCATCTGCCACTTAGATGCCCAATCTTCCAATTTCCTAGTATCATCTGCAAATTTAATCACCTCACATGTCATTCCAATTTCCAGATCATTAATAAATAAGTTAAATAGCACCGGTGCCAGTACAGATTCCTGTGGCATTTCATCTTAGATACCTCCAGGACACAACTGCAGAAATAGACGTTGCTCAACTTTTGATACAGTGGAATACAAATATAAATGTTAACAAGGCAAGATACAGACAAGTTGTATAAAGCAAAGAATCATAAAATATTATCTATACAATACAACAAGCTGACCCCTGCCTATCTAAAAAGAGATCTGGTTAAGTGCTAAATACAAGTCAGCGCTTAGAAACATGAAGTCAGATGAAGGTCAAATGGCCCATCCTGTCTGCCTATCCACAGCATCTCTCCCTAAGAGATACCACATGCCACTCCCACACTTTATTTAATTCAGACACAGTCTTTGTCTCCACCACTTCTACCGGGAGACTTGCATGCATCTACCACCCTTTCTGTAAAAAAAGTATTTCCTTAGATTACTCCTAAGCCTATCACCTCTTAACTTCATTTTATGCCCTCTCATTCTGGAGTTTCCTTTCATCTGAAAGAGATACACCTCATGTGTATTTATGTCACATAAATATTTAAATATTTCTATCATATCTTCCCTTTTGTGCCTTTCCTTCATATTGAGATCGCCATACGCCTTATGATGAAGACCACACACCATTGTAGTAGTCTTCCTCTGGACTGATTCCATCCTTTTTATATCATTTAAAGGTGCGGCCTCCAGAATTATACACAATATTCTAAATGAGGTTTCACCAGGCATCAATACCTCCTTTTTACAACTAGCCATATCTCTCCCTATTATTACTACTACTATTAGGCATCTTAAGGTTGGACAAATTGGTGGCCAAGATGTTCAAGTAGACAATTTTTGAAAAAAAAATTTGGACAGCTTCTATGCTTGAAGCACATGTTGATAACTTCACCACTTAACAGTAATACAAAACTTCTCTGTTCCTTATATTGAGGTGGGGTTAATTTGGGGAAAAGAAAGAAGACCATCCTCAAAAGCTTTCCCAGGGTCCCGCTAATAGTTTAAGCAGTCCTGGATATACAGGTATGTCCAATTATGCAGCTCAGACACTGAGGCTTATTAGTTTCACCCTTCCTGTTTGTCTGAGCAATACTATGAGTAGCTAATGTTCTTGAGCTTTGCAGGATGAGCATACTTTATAGGTGATGAAAGTCGTGTAAATATATGTAAAAATAATTCTTCAACAAAATAGAGTTAAACAAGTAAAATATGTCATTTTAAAAGATTTTAATTTCTCGGTCATTACATAATTCATTAAAGTCTAATGATTAGAGGAATAGTGAGATATATTCACTTGACTAGCTTGGGTATGTACTCTACGGAGGTAAACAAATTAATTTGGCAATAAATATTAATAACCTCTGAGAGCCCTGAAATAAAATTATGCCACATCATGTACAAAATGTACCATGATGATAAATGGTATATTTGATATTTTAAATTCAATAATGCACAGGGCACAAACAAACATTAAAAAATTCTCAACTGCATTAGACGATGTACTGGTGTGCTACACAGAGAGCGTATGTGAAATACTTTGAAGTTTACAGAGCAATAAAAAAGCAATTCTATAAATCGGTGCCTTGGTCTAGACACCCCAATGATGAAAAAAAACAGGGGCAAACAACACCACAAATACAAATATACAGGAACCAGAGTGGAATTGTCCAGATAAGAATGATGTGCAACAAAAAAGTTGTCCTCCGATTTGTCTGGTTATATGAATATCTTTATTGTTCAAACATCAAAATGACACATTCTCCAACTCAACGACTCGACATATACATGTTTCGGCCATCAGGCCTGCCTCAGGAGTCTTAGAAATCGCAAATGAAAACATACGAATTATGTTTGTTCTCAGACAGATTTGACCAAAAACCAAAAATGGAGTGTCATCTACATTACATTACATTACATTAGAGACTTCTATTCTGCCTGTACCTTGCAGTTCTAAGCGGATTACAATTGAAGATGGCTGGACATTTCCAGGAAGTTACAAATTTTAAGGAAAGATACATAGAGATGCTAGAATAAGAGATAGGGTTAGATACATAGTGGAGGCTAAGAGGGTAAATTTAAGGAAGGGGGGACATTTGAGGAAACTTGTAGGGAGGGAGGAGATTAGGGTTGGTTATATGGTGGGGTATACAGGGAGGGGGATGTTATGGAGGAGGGGGATAAGCGGACAAGATAGTTTCTTTGAATAACAGAGTTTTGATTTCTTTTCGAAAAGATTTAAGGTCACATGTGGTTGTCAACAGAATAGAGATGGAGGGGTCTAGCTTCGCCGCCTGCGTTGCTAGGAGGTCATCATACATCTTCTTGCATTGAATGCCCTTGAGTTGTATGAAAAACTGCTAATGATACGAATGCTGTGAACTTATCCCATGCGTTTGCTCCCGACACTCATAGGAACTCAATGAGTGTCGGGAGGAACACGGGCCATTCAGTACGGCTTTCTGCGCTAAAAACTGCTAGCGCAGTTTAACAGAAGAGGCCCTGAATCTTTGTTGAAACTTGCGGTATAGAAGAATGTATATGGCATAGTATGGACTCTTAGCACCAATTCTATAACAGCATCTCAGCACCAAACATCTGTTATAGAATTCGAGCATAAGGTCAGCATTGGTGCACCCATCAGTACGCTTCTGTGTATGCTTACTTCAATCGCAAAATGACTGCTATAACCTCCCATAGCAGTCTTATGAGGCTGTCCTTGGAAGTAGTGGCAGGCAGTTTGATTCTGGAGCTGGAATGAGAGGAAGCAGCTGGGGGATCACTCAAGCCCTTACGAGGCAACTAGACCACCAGGGTTTGATTGGTAGGTCCAAAGGGAAACCCTATATGTATGGAGCCCTTTTTGATTTTGGAGGGGGGGTGGCAGACTGAGTTCAGAATGAAGCTTCTTTTTTATTTTTTTTAAATTCTTTATTGATTTTTAATCAAAAACAGTGTCATACAAATGAAAGAACAAAAGATATTCCACACATTCCACTATTATCTATACAGGTAACATAAATATCATTCAATAATTTCATTTTCCTGCATATAATAATATCATAATATATCCTAATATACAATAGAAATAAAGAATAAAGTTACCCAAATATCACTATCAATATTTATTCCCCTCCCTCCAACCCCCCACCCCCCTGGATGTGTAAAGATAAATAAACCAAAGAAAAGAAGAGATATGATGAAAATACATTATTATGTTTTTACAAATTTATTCAATGGGCTCCAAATTTTATTAAATACCTCACTAAAACCCCTACATTCTGCGTTAATGAGGCTTCTTTTTGATTTGCAGGAGATGGAGTGGGGCCCACTTTTGTTTGGAGGAAGGGAAGTTTTGATTTCAGCCAGTGGCATATTTGGCTGAAACAAAAACAAGGCCAAATTCGAATTTTGCTATAACTGAAACTGAAATTCGGTCAACCTATAAAGGATGTCACAGAAGTTGCATTTTGGAAACAGTTTATTAACACATTAGATACATTAGTTATATTAGTTAATAGTATATTAGGTACATTAGTTAGAGTGGGAACCCACTGAGACAGTTAGGGAAAAATGCTTGAGTACCTGAATAATTTGTAATCTACATAAAATTGTAGGATATGCGGAATATAAATTATTTTTAAAAAAGTTTATTGATATCACCTGACTTTCCATGGCTTGGCATGTTTCTGTGTCAGGGGTTCTTTTTTGTTTTTTCAATTCTTTATTCATTTTTCATCTTCCATCAAGTACACAATATTACATTAATTGAATCATACACATCACTTGAAATTCTTTCTATTGTCATCTTTAATACATAAATTATCCCCCTCCCCCACCCACCCTTTTCACAAATATTGCAATCAAAAAAAAAATAACATACATGTGCTATACTCATAGATATTGATTCAACCTATATTATAACTATATACCACCCCCCTCCCATAATTATAGTTATACTTTCAATGTAAAAAGGTGTCTAATCATTACAATAAGTTGTCAATGGCCCCCAAATCTTCTTAAAATTATTATAATTCCCTTTTTGTATGGCAATTGTTCTTTCCATTTTGTATATATGGCACGACGAATTCCACCAGAAGGTGTAATTAAGCCTTGTGTAATTTTTCCAATTTCTGGTGATATGTTGAATGACGACTCCTGTCATTATTAATAAAAATGTATTATTATTTGATGAAATTTGACTTTTTATTCTCATTGACGTCCCAAATAGGATTGTATCATGTGTCGGGGGTTCTTCATGTCCTGAGCACAGAACTGTGTGATCTGTGCAATCTATCAGCACATTGATTAATGTTCTGAAAGATATACTGTCCCAAGAATGGCAGTCACATTTTTCCCACCTATCACAATGGAATAATAAACTTTGCCTGAAACAAAGAATCACAACTGGCAATGGTCTGTCAAGCTTCCAGAAGATCATGGTTGGCAGTTTCATAGAAAGAGAAAAAAAAAGGGGGGGGGGGGGCTTTGTTCTTCCCTAAAAGGTGAAGGCAACTACAGAGAAAAGCTGAAACTGATGGTGAGTTATTTTCTAATAATGCACTGACTAAAACATGGGACACCCTCTTGGCTATATATTGCATCTTTCTCTCTTCTACTTTTCCCTGTCCTATGTACAATAGAGTTCTTTTCCCAGTTTCCAATAGATTTTATTGCAACTGTTATTTTTTTATTGTTTTGGGGGTTTTTTTTGTAATGAGAGGCAGTATATATGGATTTCATAGGGAAACCGATCCAAGATGGCCAAATACTAGTAGGTCTGAGCACACTCTCCCCAAGCTCGGCTTACTTATCTTACTTTTTTTGGTAAAATTCTACCTTGTTTAGCTATGCCGAAGAGGAGAGGAAGGAGCGCTGGTGGAGCCTCACAGCGCTCTCGAACGGCTGTCTTCGGCAACATTGAAGAGCTTGTCCGGAGAATGCAGCAAACGCCAACAACATCGTCGGGGAGTTCCCTGCAGGAGGCGCGCAGTGGTGGCGAGTCTGCGTCGTTCTCCATGGGGCCAGAAACATCTCTAAGCCCCGACGTGAGAGCACCTCCCCCACGCCCTCAGTCCACCAGTTCGCCGCGAGCGGAGGCACTCCCGGAAGTTGGAGTTTTCCTCCTCCCGGAGGCTCAGGAGATCAAAAGGGGAACTGTGTTGCCGGGGCCCTTGCTGCTGCAGGGAAGCCCGATTGCGGAGACTGAGGAGGAAGCGGAGGGGGAAGCAGGAACCAAATAGGACGTTGGAAGAGACAGTTTGCCAGTGGGTGAGCTAAATCAACCTAAGTTACACTATCTTCAAATAGAGAAGCCCCAGGAGGTAACATTAGACTCTTTGTGGGATTTAGTGGCTAACTTGGCAAAGTCTATAAGTCCACAGTTACAACAATTTGAAAATAAATTTAACAAACATGAGACTGAAATTAAAGATTTGAAAAGAGAAATTGAGGACTCTAAGACCTCAATACAGAATGTATTTCAAGATACAAAGGTTTCTAAACAAACTATTGAGACATTAATTAAAGATAATACTGATTTAAGAAGGAAAATGGAGGTAATGGAAAATTTTTCCCGGAATAACAATCTTAGGCTGGTTAATTTTCCTAAGGTGCCTATGATAGCCCCTAGAGAAATGCTTAAGCGTTATATGATTGAAATATTGGAGCTTTCTGAAGAAACATTACCACCATTTACAAAAGTTTATTACCTTCCAAATAAGAAATTGCAACAGCAACAACAACAACAGAATACGGGACAGGACTCTATGAATTTATCTAATATTCTGGAAACATCGGATAAAGAATTGGCGGAACCAGCAACTTTACTCATAACAGTAGCGCTCGCGCCAGATAAAAACTGGTTGCTGAGACTTTTCTTTAAGAATAAACAAAAAGAATTTCTAGGTTGTAAAATACAGATGTTCCCAGATTTGGCCAAGGAGACCCAGCGGAGGAGACGTGAATTTTTGCTAAGGAAACCTGGTGTTATGGCTCTAGGGGCTACGTTTTACTTGCGACATCCATGTAAATGTGTAATTAATTATCGTTCACATAAATTTGTCTTCTTTGAGCCATCTCAACTGACAACCTTTCTATCAACTTCAAGTTTGGAGAAAGGTGGAACATGAGTGCTTAGATTAAGGAAAGGTGTATTTTCAGTCTACTAGTAATAATTTACTTAATTTAATTTATCTCAGTATTACTTGCCCACCATCCACCTTGGATCCTATTTGCGGACTTGAGTAGAGATTTAGCTTATATTTGATGTTTGATTGAAGTATTATGTTTAATTATTAATTCTTTAGCTGAATTTCCTTTCTGTACAAGTTATGCTTGATTATATTGAAAAAATTCAATAAATATATATAAATATAAAGAGAGGCAGTATATGAAAACTTAATAAACCATAAACCAGCCTAGATAACACACAAATTTCACACCTTTTTTCAAAGCAAATGCAAATTTGTGTTTGAAGATTTGTTCACTATTAAATCTTAGCTAGTGTTTAAGCCCTTACATTAACGGGTGCTAGTAAAGCCTCCTTCCCTCACATGTCCCCTATTTTCAGCCCCAGCTCCAAACCCATTTTTACCCCCCTCCCCCCCCCCCCCCCCCATGGTCAACAGCACCTCTTCCCTGTACCCCCGGTTCCTCTTCCCGGCTTCCCCAGTTAGCAGCACCTCTTCCCTGCTCCACCGGTCCCTCTTCCCTGCTTCCCCAGTCAGCAGCACCTCTTCCCTGCTCCCCCGGTTCCTCTTCCCTGCTTCCCCGGTCAGCAGCACCTCTTCCCTGCTCCCCTGGTTCCTCTTCCCTGCTTCCCAGGTCAGCAGCACCTCTTCCCTGCTCCCCTGTTCCCTCTTCCCTGCTTCCCAGGTCAGCAGCACCACTTCCCTGCTCCCCCGGTCCCTCTTCCCTGCTCCCCCGGTCAGCAGCACCTCTTCCCTGTTCCCCCGGTTCCTCTTCCCTGCTTCCCCGGTCAGCAGCACCTCTTCCCTGCTCCCCCGGTCCAGCATGTAGCCTTGTGAGCATTGCGGCCGGCTTTTGCAAACCTCGCAGGCCACTCTGCACTTCAGTAGCACATTCCCTCTGACACGATCGCGTACGTCAGAGGAAACATTCTACTGAGGTGCTGTGTGGCCTGCGAAGTTTGGTACAGCTGGCCGCAATCCTCAAGGAAACAGCGCCCGATCCTCTGCTGCGCTTTGGGGAGAGTCTTCAGCGGCTCGAAGCCCCTCTTCCGGCAGCCACCACTAGCGCCGTTCCGCACCACATCAAGCCGCCGAATACGGCCATGCAATCGGGGTGGCAAGGACACAGGCAGGGAGATTTGGTGAGTGAGGGCGGGAGGAGAAGAGTGGCCACAGTGTTCCCTGCCGCCGTGTTCTAAAATAGAATCTGGCCAGGGATCAGAAAACATGGTGGCAGGGAACACAAAACCCTAAGTGCGCATACACACGTGGGGTTTTATTATATAGGATCTGAAATCCTATTTTACCCCCCTTTTTTATGCCGGCCAGTGCGCTGAATAATCTATGCTGCTTCGACAGCCATAGAGTTCCTGTGAGCATCGGAGCAGCACAGAGCATTCAATACGCCGACAGGCGCTAAAACCTCTTCCGCGCTTTTATAAAAGCGGAGGGGAGTTAGAGAGTTAAAAGTCTTTAAAAAGGCAT
Source organism: Geotrypetes seraphini (assembly GCF_902459505.1). NCBI lineage: Eukaryota > Metazoa > Chordata > Amphibia > Gymnophiona > Dermophiidae > Geotrypetes > Geotrypetes seraphini. The sequence continues at coordinate 527,863,479 of NC_047084.1, read as the reverse complement.
ACTTCTGATTCTTCACATTCACACCCTTTTATGAAATTATTCCCTAGGGTATATATTATTTTTAGTCCATGCATAAGGGGCCTTATTATGTGCGCTAACCTTTTTTGAAAAGGCTTTACCCTTTTGTTCTTATTTGTTGAAAATATATCAACCTAGCAAAAGAATAGTTTATCATTTTTCCTTGGAATTATATGGTTTTAATGCAATAAAACAGATTTGGATAGTCTCAATTCATAAAACAAAAAAATGGCTCTGTCTGAAACATGATACTCAAGGTGGCAAAAATATATTAGGTTCATTTTTCTCACGTACGTTGAATTTAGGGCATTAATGCTGATCCATTCTGTGGTGGAATGATATTACTTCACTTAAAATAAATCCTCTTCTGACATGTATACTTTTTTTCCTTCTTCATATAAGCTTAGTCTAACTGAGTTCCTGTGCTGGAACACAGAAGAGAGAGAAAAAGTTGAAAAAATTGGGGGGTTTTGGGGGGTGACAGGGATTGAGAGTCATGTGGGGGAAGGTGATTTTATTTTACACAACAAAAAGGCCTTTTCTACAATTGTGAAACACTGTACACACACGAGTGTGCTGACAAAATGGCACGGATAATATTATGTATATTAGTATTAGACCCCTAGTATGTTAGGATAAAAACATGTATCGTAAACTTGTACTGTAATTAGGGCAAATCTAGTGCAAATTGTAACCTGTTAACTATATATTATCAGCCTCTTTTACAAAGCCGTGCTAGTGGCTGCCGTGTGGCAACAGCCCCGATGCCCTTTAAATCTCGATGGGCTTTGGGGCTGTTATCGCAGCCGCTAGAGCGGCTTTGAAAATGAGGCCGTATGTATGTTTAACCTGTAACTCGTTCTGAGCTCTTTGGGGAAAACGAGATAGATAACAAATGAAAGAAAGAAAGAAATAGTATTTAAACACAGAAACAGAGCAAAATGAAGGCAGAAAAAACCTCAATATGGCCTATCCTCTTTGCCCATCCAGGCCATATACCAGCGGTCTCAAACTCGCAGCCCGTGGGCCGCATATGATCCACCAGGTACTATTTTGAGGCCCTCGGTCTGTACGCGATTGTCCACTCTACAATTGTCCGGTCACTGTAACCTTATGCAAGCGCTTTCCTGCGTCTGTGAGGTGGAGTCCAATCACATGCAGACACAGGAAAGTGCTTGCATGAGGTTACAGCAGTGAGGCGGGCAACATTCCAGAACTTAAGGTAACCATTGGAGCAATGGTTGAAGGCAATGATTGGAGGCAGTGCAGCTTGTGTGTGTGTCCAATGCTGGAGGAGGTGGGAGCTGAAGGCAGTTGTGGACGCCTGTTATAACGGTTATAATCTTTTGTTAATTCAAAGGAAAAGGAAAGATGTTAAACTTTAACTATGAGGGATGCAGTTTGCAGAATTGTGGCCAAACTGTACAAATCTGTCCAATACTGGCCTTAGTTCTTTAATTTTAATTTAATTTAACCACTTTCTTGTTATTGCATTTTTCAAAAAATTAAATAAAAAACTTTGAACTAAACAAAAAAAATAACCATTTTTTTTGTCTAATTAGAGATCTTCTGTGTTTATCCCACGCTTTTTGGAATTCCATCACTGTTTTCCTCTCCACCACTTCCCTCAGGAGGGCATTCCAGGCATCCACCACCCTCTCTGTGAAAAAGAATTTCCTAACATTATTCCTAAGTCTTCCTTCCTGTCATAGGCAGCAGAGCGCTTTTTTGTTTGGGGAGCCTGCAAGCTCTGCCCCAGACCCCACCCCCATAAAAGTACTAATTGTAATACCATTTTTCCATTCATTTTTCATATATACACACAATATAATCTTAGTAACAATACATAATGGTAATTCTGTTTCCAAAGGTGACCATTCCAGGTCACAAGTACCTGTCAAGATCTCAAAAGAGTAAAACAGATTATATGCAGCTTATTCAAGAACTAAGCAGTGGATTTTCCCAAGTACACCTCAATAATGCTTATGGATATCTCTTTTAGGAAATTAGCCAAACTTTTGTTTAAACCCTGCTAAGCTAACTGCTTTCACCATATTCTCTAGAGTATAATTACACATTTGAGAGCCAGATTCTATAAATGGCATCTACCGGTAGGTGCCTAGATTGGTGGCACCTACCAATGAGAATGCCTACCTTACCCTCCCTCCCCCCCCTTTTACTAAGCCATGGTAGAGGTTTCTACTGTGGCTTGAAGCGCTAATTCTTTAATGCTGCTCTGACATTTATGGGAATTCCTATGAGCGTCAGAGCAGCGTCGCAGCATTTAGCACTCCAGGCTGCAGTAGAAACCTCTGGCTTAGTAAAAGGAGGGTTAATTGGTTAATAGGCTTAATCAGCACTATTAATCAGCTTTAATCGAAAGGTAGACATATCAATATGTTGCAATTCTATAACAGTATGCCTTCAAATTTGTAGATGTACTAGGAAATAGCAGATGTCTAGAAAGATAGGCTTGGGTATGGTTTCCACTTAGGCTGCCTATTACAGAATCACCCTTTGCGTGAATAAATATTTTCTCCAGTTTGTTTAAAATTTACTACTTAGAACTTTCATTGCATAACCCCTAGTCCTAGTATTTTTGGGAAGAGTAATCAAGCAATTCATGTCTACCTGTTCCATTCCACTCCATATTTTATAAACCTCTCTCGTATCTCCCCTGATCCGTCTCTTCCCTAAGGTGAAGAATACTAGCTGTATTTTTTTCTAATTCCACTCTGGGGCTCATTTTCAAAAAAGAAAAAGTATCCAAAATGTGTCATAAAGGGGCAGATGGACATTTTTATCACCAAACCCTTCCAATTTGCTAATTTTGAAAGGTATTTTATAGTTAGATATCTATGGTGCTTGTCCGCAGCATATCTAAATCTCAAGGGGACGTGTTAGAGGTATGGTTTGGGTGGTATTAGGGTGAGCTTATGATTTGGACATTTTTTTCTGCAATAATTGAACATCTTAGGAAACGTCCGGGGCACAGTTTGGATGTGTTGGGCTAGATCTGTTTTAATAGTGAATAACATAAGAACATAAGAATTGCCGCTGCTGGGTCAGACTAGTGGTCCATCCTGCCCAGCCAAAAAGGTGCCGAACTGACCAGATGACCAATGGAAGGATGAAGACATGATCCTCCCCCCCCCCCCTATTACCCCATGGATGGGTCAGGGGCTTTCCTAGAATTTGCACAGAGTGTTCTAGAATATGGCAGACTATGCCAAATTTGGCTGTGAGGATTTACACCAGGTTTTGGTGCCGATGCTGGTGCACTAATAATAGGATAGCACATAGCGCTTTTTTTATTTTATTTTATTTTTTCAGCACCCAGTTGGGGCACCATTTACTGAATTTAGCTCATTATCTGAAGAATTAACTAATACTGTAGACCAACAAATGAATGTTATTAGTGACAATTGTTTTTGAAAGCATGACTGGCTATTGAAGTTATATGAACAAACAAAATAGAGGACTAATAATAACAAGAATTCTTGCTATTCTATACCGCTCTCAGAAACCTGTAATGTTCAAAACACATAAGTGTCTAGACACCACTCGTACAGGTAAATGGTATCTTTCATTGAGCCGGTATTTTTATGTGCAAAGCTACAAATGTGCAAAAAGCTGTATTAAAGTGCTACGTGAAATAAATAACTTTAAAAGGTATCAAAAATTCGCACTTAGCTTTTGTATGAGCTTGATTTGTAGTCAATCATTGTAGTTAACAAAAAATGGCTAAACGCCCTACGGGACCCGTTTCGCCACAATGAAGGGCTTCTTCGGGGGTCTTGTATTTATGAATGTGCAACTTTGTTTCGGTTGACACATATCAAAATGCCAGCGCCATTTTTTGATATGTGTCAACCGAAACAAAGTTGCACATTCATAAATACAAGACCCCCGAAGAAGCCCTTCATTGTGGCGAAACGGGTCCCGTAGGGCGTTTAGCCATTTTTTGTTAACTACAATGATTGACTACAAATCAAGCTCATACAAAAGCTTAAGTGCGAATTTTTGATACCTTTTAAAGTTATTTATTTCACGTAGCACTTTAATACAGCTTTTTGCACATTTGTAGCTTTGCACATAAAAATACCGGCTCAATGAAAGATACCATTTACCTGTACGAGTGGTGTCTAGACACTTATGTGTTTTGAACATTACAGGTTTCTGAGAGCGGTATAGAATAGCAAGAATTCTTGTTATTATTAGTCCTCTATTTTGTTTGTTTGTTTATTTGGATTTGATTAAGAGGACTTAGTCCATTTTCGTGGTTAAGCATATTATTGAAGTTATATGGACAGTGTGAGAGTGTGGCGCAGTGGTTAAAGCTACAGCCTCAGCAAGGCTAGGACCGCTCAGGTCTCACAAATGTAGGACAGCAAGGTTAGGAAATCACTCAACCATAATAGAGAATTACCCAGAGTGCTCATTTAAATATTAATAACCCTGTTGTAATACATTTGCTTGGCAGAGAAGCTAGGAAGCTCGTGAAAGGCAACGGTAAGCCATTTTGATAATCCGCTGCTAAAATACATGAATGTTAAACCGGCTGGAACCGGTTAAGCGACCACGTTAACATTTTGAGAATCTTCCCCTATGTGATAAAAGTTTTTGGATAGATTTTTGTGATTGAAACAAAAGAATGACGTGGAAAGGTTTTAAAAAAAAGTTTTTATACTTCTACGGGACATCCTTGAAAATCCAGAAGGTGAAGCATGTCAAAGTTGTGTCCCCCATCCGACGTCAGAGAAAGATAAATGTTTTGGAGAATGAACCAAAATAAAATATACGAGAGTACGAAAAACTTTTGTACAAAAAGAGAACAAATTTGGTTAAATTTAAATAGAAGCCCAAGATCGAATGACAATAAAAGTGCAGTAATTCTGGTGAAGGCAAAATTTATCTACAAGATGCACTATTGAAGATCCGGCTTCTACTAGCCAGTTGGTTTTGAGTACAACATGGTGATACTATATTATAGTTTGATATTTTTGCATTAGTATCTTTTAAGAAGATTTTTTGCCTGACAGTGTGGCCACTTAATAAACAGTCATTAAAGGAATAGGTGACCTCCAAATTCTATATATGGTGCTCATAATTGGGTGCCGATCTAAGATGTGCACCCAATTAAACTGGCTGAGCCAATTAGTGCTAATTATCGTTTGCTAATTTGCACTAACCATCGCCAGTTTGGAATTGGGCATGCATTTTGTTTTGTACTATTTTAAAATAATGTGCACCTAAATCCCATAATACAAAAGGGGCATGGCTTTGGGAGGTGCATGGGCAGGTCAGGGGCATTCCTAAAATTTGTCCGTGGTGTTAGACATTACCAGGGATATGAGCCGAATTGGAATTACACCTAGTTTCAGCATCATTTACTGAATATATCCCTAAATATCTGGAAGGTCATTTTCAACAGGGCATCTAAGTCTGACTTTGGACATTTCCCACAAGAAGTCCCAATATCATGTGGAAGAAAGTGCCATTTTTGAACACATAAGACATCTATCTTTTTTTTTTTTTTTTTTAATCTTTTTTGCCATTATCAAAAAAATTTCCAAATTATAAAAACATCCCCAACAAACCATTTGCATGTAGGAGAGGCCAGCACTTTTAATGGACTGGTCACACAGATATGCCAGCAGAGTTATGGGGTACCCTAGGGGGCATTGCTGTGAACTTCACATTAAGGGTGTCAGGTACACATCCCACTAGAACCCCCTTACATTATATGGTGAGCCCTCTAAAGTTCCCCCAAAAGCTACCTGTCTAACACCCCAATAGCCCTTATGTTGCAGGTGTCACTTATACTGTACAGTATGACAGTATAGTGGGTTTTTGGTGGGTTCACACTTTCCACCAGAAGTGTACTGGCTAGAGTGGTATATGGGCCTGGTTCCCCTTCTCTGAAGTTCACTGCACTGCCTACCAGGCTACTCCAGAGACCTGCTTACAGCTCTACTAGGACTGACCATAGTATCTGCAGCTGTCAGAGACAGATATGTACTGTTTCATGCAGATATTTGGGGGGGAGGGGTAAAGGGGGTTAATGACCATTGGGGGAGTGTGGGAGGCCATATTTTCATCCCTCCAGTGGTCATCTAGTCAGTTTGGGTACCTTTATGGTCCTTACATGTTTTAAAAACATGTCTAGCCCAAAACATCCAAATTGTGAGCTGGACATTTTGGGAAACATCCAAGTGCTAAACCCGCTCTAATCCTACCCAAAATATACCTCTAACATGCCCTCTTAATATTTAGATGCACTGGAGAAAAAACGACCAGAAATACATGTAGAAAGTCAGTTTCAAAAATGCCCACTAAGACATTTTAACTAGTAAGACCAGTTTATGCTGTTTTATGGGCATCTATTTTTTTTGAAAATGAGTCCCATGGCCTCTGAGATGAACTAAGAATAATGGGGAAGTTGGATTTTTTTTTTTATCCCTTGAAATCTAGGTGTGTTATATTGTTCCTTTAAGGAGGATTTAGCTGATAAAATGACATACACAATTTATTCTTAAAATAATAGAGATTATTTTTATCAGATGCATGAACATGTTTTGAAATGTCAAACCCTAAAGTAATATGTACTGTATATCAAGCTAATTCAATCCTATTACTTAGAGGCAAAGAATATTAATATTAGCAGAGGGCTTATACTTTAGCAATAATTAGCATTCATATAGTTCATACTGCTCTTTACAAAAACGCATTGCGTATCCAGATTACCACTCAATATGTCCTTTTCCTTTGCTCTCTGTATTTCTCGGGCAAACTCATCTTTTTTCCCTAATTTGTCACGCTTCAAATGCCAGAGCCACAGCAATCAAATTACTGTCAAAAATTGCATTACAAAATGCCATGTTCCATTCAGTACAAAGTAAACTCAATTTTTCTATTACATTTTGTTCTTTTGTTCTATCCTGCCCCCAGTCTATTGTGAACATTTTTCCAAAAACATTTTTTTATTTTATCCTGTTTCTTGTATGGTACATAATGTGTTTTATTACACTGATTCTGTAATAAGCCATATACAGTAGAATTGCTTTGCTGTAACAGAAACAAAGAATTGTAGCATTGACTTCACCTTACAAAGTGCTACACTAAACAATTCTTAATGTGTAAATTGTCTTGAATATTTTTCTGTTGTAAATCTCAAAGTCATATATAGAGTCCTTTTAGATTCCACAATAAATCCATGCATCCTAGTTTTCCATAGGCTATCCAGATAAGGAATATCTAAGACAGGACAGGCACAGTTTCCCAAGTATTTTACTGTGTGTGTAGCTTTTTGTAAAACAAATATAAGAACATGGGAAATATACACATAATTCACAGTATGGATAAAAGAACAACCATTTGCCAAAGGAACACTTTTAAAAATGAGTGCCATCTCTCAAGGTTCTGAACATGAGACCAATATTTGTATATATAACTGCCTATTTTACAACCTATTATTATGTGTAAGCACTTAGGGTTGGATTCTGTATAGGACGCCTGGTCTCGGCAGCTGCCTAAGCGGCTTTTGAGAATCTCATATGGGCATCCTATACAGAATCATGTCTGTCCTGACAGATGCTGAACCCTGCCTAACCACTCCGATTCTCTAACTGGCATCTATGTAACAGGCGCCGGTTAGAGAATCATGTTGTCATTGATCTAATTGTGGCAAGGGAATCTCCCTGCCGCGATCAGCTCAGTGGCAAGTGCAGCGGCAGGGAACCCCCCAAACACCCCCTCTGTGAAGTCGTGCAGCAGGAGGGATGCTTATTCGCTCCTTCCACCTCCCTGAAGCATCCCCCCTGAAGCATCCACCAGCAGGAGGAGTGCCTAATTCCTCTTGCCGGAACCCCCCTGAACCTCCCCCCAGTCCAACCGCAATAGGCACTCCCTCCTGCCAGAACAACCCCCCCCTCCTCCTATGAGAGGGGCCTTAGGCATCTGAGCTAATCAGAGCCTTAGGCTCCTCCCTGGAAAGGGGAAGGCCTGCCATTATACAGTCATTTTCCAGTGGCAGGCCTGCCAGCCAGAGGAGTTTATGCCTCCCTCCAGCTGGATCTTCTGTTATACAAGGTATGGGGAGGGAGTTGGGAGGTGGTCTCCCCTTTAGTGTAGTGATTTTCCACTTTGTTCTGTTGGAAAAATAAGGAATGAAAAAAGTGGAAAATCACTGGACTAAGTGTATAGCACTCGATGAAGACTGACCCAGCTTTCTTGCTTGAGCTGAGAATTTTTTAGCAGCCCCTCGTAGTGCAAAAGGCTCCATGTAATTAACATACTGTGATGTTATGAATTAAATGCCGGTCTAAGAGTTTAAAAAATGACAGAACATTGGTACTTCTATCAATCTGCAGTAAAATATCATCTGAAAGAGATACCATCCTAGTATCTATACTTAATGCTCTCATGATAATGATCAAAAAGTCCCCTTTTCCAAGTAGCTCTACACATACATTTGAGTTTGGTTAAATAGCAAACATTGGATAATGGCCTATATATATTTACTACAAATTCTAGTCTTCAAATAAGGTTTTTTTTAGGCCAAAATATGCAGCAGACTACATTAAACTACTTAGAACAGATCCTTCCAAAAGCAAAGAATTTATAATTGCTCTTATCCCCTTTTTAAAGCCAAAGCTAGCAGCCTTAATAAGTCATGCAGGATAAGCTCAAGTCTGTTGGAGGACACGCTTACTTTATACACAGTCTCATCTAATTTAGTCTCTGAGACTGCATTAAATACTCATAAACTAACAGCATGCTATTAAATCATCTAGTGAATCTGTCAGTCCCTTGTTGATTAACCCAACCTAAGTCAAATGATTCATACTATTCATTTCTACTGTCTGCAATTTTAGGATAAAAAGATGTGGAGCAAACTACGAGTTAAATAGACTCCAAGAACATACAATAAAATCCTGATTTTTAGAAGAACACAACAGGTTTTTCACTATCTCAACAACAAATGTGTCTAACCACTAATAGATTAAATCTTGGAGGGAGGAAAAGACTTCAAGTGTTCCTGGTAATAGGCTAAGAAAGTTACCATACCTAGGAGCCATCATCAGTCATAAAAGCCTCCTACTATTTATATTTTTCTTATTTACTCTTATCCTCAGTCCTTGCTAGGTACTAATAAGTGTTATGCTTAACTTTTGAATGTAAATCCAATGCTTGGACTGAGAAATTATGCTCAATGTGACAATTTCATGCGAGAATGGTCATGTTTCACTTTCACAATTCTTCAGGAGCAAACCCCATGCAAAATCATTCTGCATGTAGTCCAAAGTTCTTCACAGTGAAAAGCTCTTCTAGCTGTTCACTGGCTTTTGAAAATATAAATAGGAGGTTTTTATGACTAATGATGTTATGAATAAGTATGTTAATTAGGCCAGAACTTTCTTAGCCTATTACTAGGATCACATTTAAGTCTTTTCCTCCCTCCAATATTTAATCTATTAGTGGTTAGACACATTTGTTGTTTTTGAGACTTTTTATATCTCAAACAGAAAACAACACTTTTTTCCCCTAATCAATGCAGCATCCTTAAGCCAATGAACCTGAGTTCTCCAATAAATTTTATTAACAAATAAAGGATTCTTCCTCACGTCTTTCATCAAAATTCTGAAATTCATGTGTGAATCGGGTTGACTGGTTTATTTTATTTATTCAATTTTCTATGCTGTTTTTCCACAGGCGCTCAGAACAGTTTACATGAATTTATTCAGGTACTCAAGCATTTTTTCTGTCTGTCCTGCTAGGCTCACAATCTATCTAATGTACCTGGGGCAATAGGGGCATTAACACCCCCCCCTCCTTTTACAAAAGCACAGAAGAGGTTTTTAGCACCAACCTATCCATATAATGGCTCTGAATATGTTTTTTCTAAAGTATATTTCTGATCTTTAAAAAAAATGCTAATGCTGCCATTGAATATTTACCCAGTATCTGCTTTTAGTCACTTTTTTCATATATCAACAAAACAACCCAGAAAGCTTTTCTAACCATGAGAAATCTCCGTAAAATCAGAAAATTCTTTGACCAAGCACAATTTAGACTAATCGTCCAATCCCTAGTCTTAGGTCTGCTGGATTATTGCAACTCCCTATATCTTCCTTGTCCAGCCACTATGATAAAACAACTCCAGACCATACAAAACACCGCCCTCAGATTGATCTACTCACTCAAAAAATATGATCACATAACAACTGCCTTCTTAGACTCTCACTGGCTACCCATACAAGCACGAATCCAATTCAAATTCTACTGCCTGATATTCAAAGCATTACACGGCTCTTCCCCCTCCTATCTAAACAACCGCTTAAACCAAATCTCCACCTCAAGACACAGAAGAACCTCGAACCCTTTCGCCTTCCCCCCACTCAAAGGCACACAACGCAAGAAAATGTTTGATAACCTTCTGGCAACACAAGCAGCAAAAATCAACCATTCCATCTCCAATCTTATGACAATATCAGACAACTTCAAAACATTCAGAAAAGAAATCAAAACCCTGCTTTTCAAAAAATTCATCCAAATATTTTAACCCCTCCTCTTTTACCTCCAGAAGATTCACCTACCTTCAGATAACCTTCCCCCAAATTACCCACCTTAACACCTTCCAATTAAACAAATACCATAAATAGATTGTAACCTACCCTCTCTAACTGCATTTCATATGTATTTTTCATACAGTTCTTCACAGTCAGTTTAATTTCCATCCTATAAATTCACATAGAATTTTTCTTTTTTCAACCATCTTTATTTTCTCTTCTTTATTAATTTCCAGGTACTTTAGTTAGATTGTGAGCCTTCGGGACAGTAAGGGAATTTTTTAAGTACCTTCTTACTTCTCATTTATAATCTTAATGTATATTTTCTTCAAACCGCTTAGAACCTAACGGATGTAGCGGTATATAAGAAATAAATTACATTACATTACATATTGAACATTACATTACATTAGTGATTTCTATTCCGCTTGTGCCTTGCGGTTCTAAGCGGATTACATTAGAAGATGGCTGGTCATTTCCAGGCGATGACAATACGATTCTTTACAAACTTTGCATACCTTACTTTACATAACTTTTCGTACATAACTTTAACTTTAACTACATTACCCCTAGCAGTACTGAATATGCATAACTTTTACATTATTTCCATCAGTGTTAAAAAAAATATGATGACTGCTGGGTTTAAGTATAGACTTAACAGTGTATATTTGACATTTGGAAACATGACGGCAGATAAAGGCTTAGTGGCCCATCCAGTCTGTCCTTCCCCACCATCCATTATTTTCTCTTCTCCCTAAGAGATCCCACATGTCTGTCCCATGCTATCTTGAATTCAGATTACAGTCTTTGTCTCCACAACCTCCACTGGGAGACCATTCCACGCATCTACCACCCTTTCTGTAAAGAAGTATTTTCTTACATTGCTCCTGAGTCTATCACCTCTTAACCTCATCCTATGCCCTCTCCTTTCAGAATTTTCCTTCATTTGTAAAGGACTCACCTCCTGTACATTAACACCACAGATAAATGTCTTTATCATATCCCCTCTCTCCCGTCTTTCCTCTGGAGTATACATATAAAGTTCTCTAAGTCTGTCTCCATTTGAACATGCAATACTGAACAATGTTTTACAAAAGAGAACTTATAAGACTGTGGCACGTGTGTTGTAAAAACACTGTTGATCCAATATTCAAAGCAAGTGTTATATGTGACACACACACGTATATGTATATTTTGAAAAATATGAGATAATATTCAGCCATTTAAATTGTTAAATGTCCAGGTATGAGTATAAATAAGGCCAGGTGAGGGGAGAATGGAAACAGCACTAAAAAAAAATTTAGCTATCATATTCAGCTGCTAAACATCTAAGCCAGGAGTGCCCAACACATCGATCGCGATCGACCGGTCGCTCGGGAAGGCAATGCTAGTCGATCACGGAACCCATCCCGGGTTCCGTGATAGACTCATGTTGCCGTCCCGATCGACCAGCCAATCAGCCTTCCTCTCCCTGTGGTTCCCCACCGGTCATCACTTCATGCACACCCATTCTCGCTGCGTCCTTCCTTGCCCGACTGCCAGAACCCGTCTTCCTCGCACGCCTTTGTCCCGGCGCGCTTTTGACCTGATACCCTTGCTTTGTCCCGTAGAAAATCTTTGATAGACTGGGGGATGATGTCACTTCCTTCGGGAGAAAGCGGGAGGGAGGTCTAGGGAAGTCACGTCACTGGAGAGCTGAGCGCCAGCTGCCCCTGGCGGAATCAAGCCGCCAGACTGGAGAAAGGCGGTTCAGGAGCAGGAGGTGCTCTGCACAAAAATGCAAGAACTGCTGCTGCTCTGGCATATTGAGCCTGAAAATGGGAAGTTGAGGAGGGGGGGGAGCTACGCATTTTTGTAAGTGCCGTGCTGAAAGGAGACTGGAACGGCTCTCATGGAAGGATTTATAGACTGGCTTTTTCTTTTCCTCGGCCCTGGGCGTCCAGAGATTTGGGCCTGCAGAAGCCTCGCGCTGACCAGCATTCCTCTCCCCGACGTCAATTCTGACATCGGAGAGGAATTTCTGGGCCAGCCAATCGCTGCCTGGCTGGCCCGGAACTTCCTCTCCCACATCAGAATTGAAGGGGAGGGAACCCTGGTCAGCGCAAGGCTTCTGCAAAGAAAGCTTGGGGCGGTGGTGGCTTGGAGGCCTGTTTCCCTGTAGCGGTGGAAAACCTAGTGGCTTGGGGGAGGGCAGGGAGAAAGAAACAAAGGGGCAGGCAGGGAGACAGAAAAAAGGGGAGACAGGGAGACAAAGAAAGAAGGGAAACAGAAAGAAAGAGGGAACAGGGAGACAGAAAGAAAGTGGGCATGGAGAGAAAGAGAAAGAAAGAACAGGAGACAGGGAGAGAGAAAGAAGGGGGCAGGGAGAAAGAAAGAGAAAATTGGGGGGAGGATGAGGTCTGGGGGAGAGAAAGCATATAGGAGGCTGAAAGAAAGGAAGAAATATTGGATGCAGGAGTGGGCTGAAGTCAGAAGATGTCAGAAGAAGTGCAGCCAGAGTGAAGTGAGAAGAAGTCAGAAGAAGAAAGTGCAACCAGAGACTCATGAAATCACCAGACAACAAAAGTAGGAATAATGATTTTATTTTCAATTTAGTGATCAAAATGTGTCCATTTTGAGAATTTATATCTGCTGTTTATATTTTGCACTATGGCTCCCTTTTACTAAACCTCAATAGCGGTTTTTAGCGCAGGGAGCCTATGAGCGTCGAGAGCAACGTGGGGCATTCAGCGCAGCTCCCTGCACTAAAAACTGCTATGTGGTTTAGTAAAAAGGGAGGGGTATATTTGTCTATTTTTGTATGGCTGTTATTGAGGCGACATTGCATAGTCATTTGCCTTGACCTCTTTGAAAAAAAACCCGGAATATGAATTATAATTAACATTTTCTCTGCCTTTCAGTGTGCTTTGTGGGGTTTTTTAAAAAATTATTTTATTGTTGGTAGATCATTTTGACTTGGTCATTTTAAAAGTAGCTCGCAAGCCCAAAAAGTGTGGGCACCCCTGATCTAAGCTATCTACATACTTTAAGCCTGCTATCTATAGCCTATAGGACTTTCTTTTGAGCTCCTCACAACGGAATCTCTTTTTAATCCCCAATTCTAAAGGGCATAATTAAAAATGTACCTAAGTCTGAGGTTGGATGTTTTGTGCAAAATGTCGACAAACCCAACAGGAAAAATGTCCAGTTTCAAAGCTGCCAAACATCTATCTTTTATTTTTGAAAATGAGCAAGGTATAAGTTTTGGTTCTTAAGATATCTACCTTTTTTGCCCGTTTTTAAAAATAAAAATGTCCACGCATAAAACGTACAAAAGCAAGTTTTGTAGACAATCCACCAACTACCTTGATGGGGATTCCCTCTGCCAGGATCAGCTGAGCCACGGAGCCCTACACCCCCTTCCCATGGCATCCCTCTGACATCCCGACATCCCCCTGATATCCCCCATATCCCCATGACATTCCTAGGCCCCACTACCATATCCCTGGACCCCCTCCCCCAGTGCCTTTGGTAGATCAAACGGCAAGAAGGAAGCTCATTCCCTCCTGCCTACAGGGCCACATGTGTTGCAATGACCAAGGCTTCTCCTCCTACTGCATCTTGTGGGAGTGGGAGTGGGATGGGCCGAAGGCCCTGATTGGCTCAGAATGGTTATTTTGAGCCAATCAGAGCCTTTGGCCCCTCCCAATACATCTTCAGATACAGTGAGAGGTGCCGAAGGTCCTGATTGGCTAAAATACACCATTTTGAGCCAATTAGGGCCTTCAGCCTCTCCCATTGCATCCAGCACATGGTCCTGTAGGCAGGAGGGAGTGATCATCCCTCCTGCCATTTGCTCTTTCAAAGTTACGGGGATGGGGGTTCCAGGGATGTGAGAGGGGATCCCATGAATGTTGGGGGATGTAGGTGGTGGAGATATAAGGGGAGGTACGGGATAGGGGGATATTGGGATGTTTGGGGGGATGTCGGAGATAAGGGAATGTCGGGATGTTAGGGGAAAGGGTGTAGGGATCTGTGGCTCAGCTGATTCTGGCAGGGGGAATCCCCATCAGCTGATCCACCAGGAATCCCCCAAAACCGGCTCAGCTGATGGGGATTCCTTCTGCTGTGATCAGCTGATAGAAAGCCTATGGAGAGGGTCACTCTTTGTGTGGTGGGAGGGGGTCGTGACCACTGGAGGAATAAGGGGGGGATAATGCCTTAAATCCTCAGTGGTCTTCTTCTCAGTTTGGGCACCTTTGTGGAACTTAGACACAACTCAAACAGGTCTAACTGCCGGCATCTAAGTTCCCTCTAAGAAAATTTTGATTATGGCAGGGGTACGTCCAGATTGAAGACCACCCGATTCCTGCCCATAACACACCTTCCAGCATGCCCCTTTGCTCTCTGGATGCACAGCAGCTTAGAATTTCTGCCACACATCCAGAGAATTGGTTTTGATTATCAGCACTTGGACGTCCCTGCTATTAGAACGTCCAAGTGCTGACTTAGGCTGGTTTTTGGACATTTTAAACTTTTGATTATGAGCCCCATAACCTATGATGCCACACGACACATCATTTTCTCAGTCACTGCATCCACTCTTTGAAATGCTCTTCCTTCGCACCTCTGTATGGAAAGAGTGATCTAAAAACATTCCTATTTAATGATGCTTTTGCTTCACCTTTTTTGAAGGTCCCTACAGATTATCTGTGGTGACATCCAAAGCCTATCTTATACTTCTCCCTTTTTCCTATCAAATATTGCATTTCCTCCCCTCCCTATCTCTTCTAAATTATCTCACTTCTTTCTATACTTCTTCCTTGATATGATTGTACACCACCAAGATACAGAAGGAATAGGCAGTAGATCAAGCTCCTATTAAACTTGTTAAGCCCATTTCTAGTGTGCTCAGGAAATAGGGCAATTTCCAGCATTTCTCTTTCAGGTCATGTGATGTTTGCATTAGCATGTGTAACCTGATAAAAACTGATGGAAGAGACATTAAGGACTAAGGGCTCCTCTGTTAAGAATATGCTAACTAATTACTGTGTGGTAATTGGAAAATGTCACCTGGATAATGTGGCCATGCCCATTCTCCGCCATACACCCACCTCCTCCAGAAAATATACCTCAAAATATAAATTCTGCGTGATTAGCATGCGCAAAACAGGTTACTTACCACAAAATGCTTTAACATGCATTTTTGTGTGTGGTAAGTGTGTGTTAAAGCTTAATGTCAGTTCCAGCTGAAAACTGATTCATATAATGTTATCAAAAGAATTAATAAAGAGTCGTAATATTAAACAAGAGCTGTCTGTTCTTTCTAACTAGGCTTTTATAGAGGTACTAATGCTAGTCCTGGAAAGTTCAACTCTTCATAGCCATCCAGTGGTAAAAGTCATGTGTTACTGTCAACAGTGTTAGGTCCTGGGGCATTGATGATTTTCATATTCCGTGTATTATCTATGGAAAGTTTACTAGATCTCAGTCCCAGGAGGGAAGCCCAGGACATAGGTTCTAATAATTTAAAATTGGATACAAGACTGTGGCACCAGGGAATTAAAGCTTAATGCATGTTTCAAGTTTCCAGGAAGTGTAATGGAAATAATTGTTTAATTAAGCTGCAGTCCTTGTTCAACAAAGAATTTAATCACTTTGAGCCTCTTGGGATGGATTCATTACTGGGCTTGCTAGGAGAAGTGAGGTAGAATGTGTTGATGGTGCAAGGGTTGAAACAGAGAGGAGTGTCAGATTCTAGCTGCCAGTCTGAAAATGTAGCAGTACAGTATAAACTCATGGCATTACACAAACTGCACAGTGATTTTTTTTTTTTTTTACTTAAAGATGAATGATTCAAAGTTTGATTTGAACTTTTTAAAAAGTTATTAGAGTGGTACCTTGGTTTACGAGCATAATTCGTTCCAGAAGCATGCTCGTAATCCAAAGTACTTGTATATCAAAGCAACTTTCCCCATAGGCCATAATGGCAATGCTGACAATTCGTTCCAGAACCCAAAAGGTGCCGAGGAAGTGGCGAGGGGTGGCCCAGGGGTCTGTACCTGTCGGGTGCCAGATGTCAGGGTAGGGTCCATCCGCCAGCCGTTGAAGAACCCCGCAGTGCCGCTTCGGGGGGGGGGGGGAATGCCTCGTCTGTCTGCTAGCCGCTAAAGAACCCCTGAGCTCACATAGCGTCATTTCAGGGGGGATTCCTCTTCGTCCGTCAGCCAGCCTTCCACTCCGGGTGCCTTCCGCATGTTGGAGAGCCTCTATCTGAGCCCACGTAGCTGAGTGCCTCCCACCTGCACGTTCCTTATGATCACGCACAACGTCAATGATTGACGTTCTGCGTGATCATACGGAATGTGCAGGTGGGAGGCACGACTGCATGGGCTCAGATAGAGGCTCTCCAACATATGGAAGGCACCCGGAGTGGAAGGTTGGCCGGCGGACGGAAGAGGAATCCCCCTGAAGCGGCGCTTCCTGCAGGTGTAAGTGCTCATTTATCAGGGCAGTGCTCATTTTGTGAGACAAAAGTTTGCTGAGTGTTTTGCTCGTCTTGCAAAACACTTGCAAACCGCGTTACTTGCAAATCAAGGTTCCACTGTATTTGGATTATATGATGGTCATGTTAAAAATAAAGGTCCCCTTTAATCAAGCTGCATTAGGGTATTTTATTGTGGGTCACTGCAGTAAAAGCTCCATTGCTCATAGGAATTCTATGAGCATTGGAGCGGGACCTGGGAGTAATCATTAGTGAAGATATGAAGGCTGCCAATCAAGTAGAGAAAGCTTCATCCAAGGTTAGTCAAATGCTGGGTTGCATCCGGAGAAGTTTCGTCAGCCAAAAGCCCGAAGTGGTAATGCCACTTTACAGGTCCATGGTGAGACCACATCTGGAATACTGTGTTCAATTTTGGAGGCCACATTATCAAAAGGATGTGCTGAGAATAGAGTCGGTTCAGACATTGGCCACTAGGATGGTCTCAGGACTCAAGGATCTCCCATATGAAGAACGTCTAGGTAAGTTGCAGCTATACTCTCTTGAGGAACGCAGAGAGAGGGGAGACATGATAGAGACGTTCAAATATTTTACTGGCCGTATGGATGTGGAAGAAGACATCTTTTTCCTTACAGGACCTACAGCGACAAGAGGGCATCCTCTAAAAACCAGGGGTGGGAGATTTCATGGTGACATTAGGAAGGGTGGTTGATCGTTGGAATGATCTTCCACTTCAGGTAGTAGAGGCCAACAACGTGCTCGATTTTAAGAATAAATGAGATAAACATGTGGGTTCACTTCGAGGAAGTGCTTAGGGGGGGTGGGTTATTCGAGTGGGCAGACTTGTTGGGCCGACAGCCCTTGTCTGCCGTCATACTCTATGTTTCTATACTGCAGCAGTCTGAGATAAAAACCCTAATGCAGCTTGATATTGCTCTTGTTGTTAGGTGCCAACGACTCGTGCATGAATCCTAGTGACTTGAATTGCTGATCTAAAACGAAATTGTTTTTATGCTAGTCCGGAAAGGTCCTCCAGCATCATCCCCATGGTTGTTTTCAGCGTGTCCAGCCATCTGATTTGCAGGTCGCCCTCTTCACCTGGTTCCTTCGATCTTCCCAAACAAGATGTCCTTCTCCAGTGATCTCTCTCTTCTGATGATGTGACCAAAATAAGGCAGTTGTAACATCATCATTTGGGCTTTGAGTGACATAACTGGTTTGATCTTTTCCAGAACTGATTTGTTAGTTCTTTTGGAAGTCCACAGCATGCCTAAAATCCTTCCCCAGCACCAAAGCTCAAATGAGTCAATCTTCTTTCTGTCTTGTTTCCGTAGTGTCCAGCTTTCACTTCCGTAACTGGCCTCCTTGCCTTTGAATACTTTGTCGAGAGCCTTCACTGAAGAGTAACCAAGTGCTAGTCTACGGAGTATTTCCTCCCTGCTAGTTGCTTCTTTATTTACAAAAGAGCCCAGGAGATTGAAATTAGAAAATGACCTAGGGACAAATTTTTTCCTGTCCCCACAGGAACTCAATTTCCCCATCCCGTCCTCATGAGTTTTGTCACTGTCCCTGTCTCTGTCCCTTCCCCATTCCTGTAAGTTCTGCCTTAACCACACAAGCCTCAAACACTAATGATTTTGAAGTGTTTGAGGCTTGTGCAGATGAGGACAGAGCTTGCAGGAATGGGGCAGGGACAGGAAAAGAACTCGCTGGGACTGGACGGGAAAATAAGTTCCCGCTGGGACAGGGAAAAATTTGACCCCCGTGTCATTCTCTAATTGAAATCTTTTACAACTTCTGTTCTATCGCCTTCATGCTCAAAATCTTCATCATTTTCTGTATTCATGATCTTTGTCTTAAGGGGGCTAAATCTCTATCCATTTAACATTTTGAAACATAAAAAAGCAAACTAGTTACCTTTTGGAAGAGAATTTGTGTATCAGTTCCACTACTCTTATGAGTCATAATAAAACCATAGATAAGTATTTATTGAGTCTCTGACTCCAACCAAAGAAGCAGAAAAAAAATCATTTAACAAGCAAGCTATAAATCTTCATTAGGATCATCAACCTAGATTAATTTCTCATACTATAAAACTCAAAAATAAACATCCATTTAAGTCTCTATGCACCCAAATAGGAATTTGCAAAAAAAAAAAAAAATTACCCATTACAAAGTTAGTCATTGACATTGCTCTTCCTCTTTCTTCCTTTAAAAATACATCTCAAAAGTCCTATGTATCAGGGAAAGTTATGCAAATCTCCTTTGTGCATTGTATACACCAGCCCCTGAATAGAACTGCATAATATATTATCAGCTACATAAGAAATTGCATGGTTCTCCTTTCTCTCCTTCTGATATGCAAAGTCCTTCTCCTGACTTTGCCAACATCTGGAAGAGGGTGGAAGAAGTCTACTGAGCATACTGCAGATGCATAAGTCAGCTTGAATGAAGGGTGAGAGGTCAATAACTCTTCGGTCCACACACTGTATCATTTACATGTAGCCACCTCGCTAATTTTGTGACACAAAATTATTTATATGCATGGTTGTTTTTATTTTTTTCCCTAGGGAACAAAATAAATCCCTTTTACTCAATGGTAAAAATGAAACAACATACAAGCAATGTTCCATCAATTGCTTTGCCTTCCAAAAGAACACAGCACATGGTTGTTATGGTTCCCAAAATGAAGCAGCCTCTTTGCTATATAACAAGAAAAACAATTGCACATTCCAGTTCTGTTACTATTGGCACAGGGAACGATGAGATTATATATTTAAACATTACTTCTTAGAACATATGAACTAGAGAAATCATAACTGTTTATAGAACAGTGTGAACACATGAGCCAATATTCAAAGGAAGTTATACTTTCACTAATGGCTGCTGAAAGTGTAAATCCTTATTTTGGGCCAATAATGGGTAATTTTAAGCACATATACTAAGAACATAAGAATAGCCTTACTGGGTCAGACCAATGGTCAATCAAGCCCAGTAGCCTGTTCTCACGGTGGCCAATCAAGGTCCCTAGCCCTAGTACCTGGCCAAAACCCAAGGAGTAGCAATATTCAATGCTACTGATCCAGGGCAATCAGTGGCTTCTCTCCTGTCTTTCTCAATAACAGACTATGGACTTTTCCTCCAGGAACTTGTCCAAACATTTCTTAAAACCAGTTACGCTATCCACTCTTACAATGCATTCCAGAGCTTAACTATTCTCTGAATGAAAAAAAATTTCCTCCTATTAGTTTTAAAAATATTTCCCTGTAACTTCATCGAATGTCCCCTAGTCTTTGTAATTTTTGATGGAGTGAAATATCGATCCACTTATACCCGTTCTACTCCACTCAGGATTTTGTAGCCCTAATTGTTTTAGTCTTTCCTCATACGAGAGGAGTTCCATTCCCTTTACCATCTTGGGCGGTCTTCTTTGAACCTTTTCTAGCACCACTATATCTTTCTTGAGATAAGGAGACCAGAATTGAACATAATACTCCAGATGAGGTCGCACCATGGAGCGATACAGGGGCATTTTAACATTCTTAGTCTTGTTAACCATCCCTTTTTTAATATTTCCTAGTATCCTGTTTGCTTTTTTGGCTGCCGCCACACATTGGGCTGAAGGTTTCATTGTATTGTCTACGATGACACCCAGATCCTTTTCTTGGGCGCTAATCCCCAAGGTGGACCCTAACATACGGTAACTGTGATTCAGGTTATTCTTCCCAATGTGAATCACTTTGCTTTTGTTCACATTGAATTTGATCTGCCATTTAGATGCCCAGTTTTCCAATTTCCTAAGGTCCGCCTGCAATTTTTCACAATCTGCTTGCGTTTTAACAATTTTGAACAGTTTAGTGTCATCTGCAAATTTAATCACCTCACTTGTTTCAATTTCCAGATCATGGATAAGTGGCAAAGTTCAGTTGTGGATTAGAAATTGCTTATTGGATAGAAAACAGAGGGTAGGGTTAAATGGTCATTTTTCTTAATGGAGAGTAAACAGTAGAGTGCCGCAAGGGTCTGTACTGAGACCGGTGCTATTTAACTTGTTTGTAAATGATCTGGAAATTGGAATGATGAGTGATTGTAAAAGGAATGGAAGTCCTCTCGTATGAGGAAAGACTAAAATGGTTAGGGCTCTTCAGCTTGGAAAAGAGACGGCTGAAGAGAGATATGATTGAAGTTTACAAAATCCTGATTGGAGTAAAACGAGTACAAGTGGATCGATTTTTCACTCCGTCAAAAATTACAAAGACTAGGGAACACTTGATCAAGTTACAGGGAAATACTTTTAAAACCAATTGTAGGAAATTTTTTTTTCACTCAGAGAATAGTTAAGCTCTGGAATGCATTGCCAGAGGATGTGGTAAGACCGGATAGCGTAACTGGTTTTAAGAAAGGTTTGGACAAGTTAAATAGCACCGGTCCCAATACAGACTCCTGCAACACTACTGTTTACTCTCCTCCATTGAGAAAAATGACCATTTAACCCTATCCTCTGTTTTCCATCTGATAACCAATTCCTAATCCACAACTGAACTTTGCCACCTATCCCATGACACTTTAATTTTCTCAGGAACCTCTCATGAGGAACTTTATCAAAAGCTTTCTGAAAATCTAAATACACTATGGGGCTCATAATAATAAAAAAAAGTCTACAAAGTGGCCTAAAATGGGTACTTGGATGATCAAAAAGCCTGATCGTCCAAGCACCCATAACCAAAGCTGGTTTTAGACGTATCTAAAACCAGCTTAGGCCTTTCCCCTGACTCTAAACGCATAGAGCGAAAAGAGGCTTTTTTAGAGGAGGGGAAAGGGCAGGAGGTGGGCGGACATTTTCCCTGCGTTTAGGGCCTAGGCCAAAAGGGGACTTAGACTTTTTTTTTTAATATGCCCCTCCACATCAACAGGCTCACCTTTATCCACATGTTTATTCGCACCTTCAAAGAAGTCAAGCAAATTGGTGAGGCAAGATCTCCCTCGGCTGAACTCATGCTGACTCTATCTCATCAGATCATGTTTGTCTATGTGTTCCACAATTTTATTTTTTATAATTGTTTCTACCATTTTGCCCGGCACTGAAGTGAGGCTTACTGGCCTGTAATTTCCCGGATCTCCCCTGGAGCCCTTTTTAAAAATTCTATAACCTAGCATCTAAATGTTAGTGCTGTTTGCATGCTAAAGTTATAAAATACTAAGACATGGGCACGTGAAGGTTACAGTAATTCATGTAATTGGGCTCTCAGTGGTATTCTACAAGCTTACCCCTAAATTCTGTATATGGTTCCTTAGATTGTGCGTGCAAATGGTGCCCACAGCCAGTTTTCGTGCACAACTTAATTGTTTAGCAATGCAATCATTGCCTATAATTGGCAATTAATACTTTATAATAGACACTAATAGGCATTAATCGGCACATGGTAGGCATATTCTGTAAAGTGCTATGTACCAGTTTTAATGTGCGAATCTGAAAAGGGGGTATAGCCAGGGGGAGGAGCCTAGGCAGATTGTGGGCATTCTTAGAATTTATGCATACTGTTATAGAATACACCCAATGCACACACATTAGGTGAAGGTATTTAGGCTTGGTTTCCTTGGTCCAAATGGATGCTTCTAAAAGTTATACAATGCACTGACACTTAGGGCCAGATTCTGTAACTGGCACCTAAAAACGTTAGGCGCCTATAACATGTCAGTCATGCTTAGCTGCACATAACTTAAACTTAGGCGCCTGTAATGTAGGCCAGGATTTTAAAGGCCTACATTATAGGTGCCTAAGTCCTTTAGAGCAGGGGTGTCCAATGTCGGTCCTCGAGGGCCGCAATCCAGTCGGGTTTTCAGGATTTCCCCAATGAATATGCATGAGATCTATTTGCATGCACTGCTTTCAATGCATATTCATTGGGGAAATCCTGAAAACCCGACTGGACTGCGGCCCTCGAGGACCGACATTGGACACCCCTGCTTTAGAGAATCATGCCTAGTGGTGCCTAAGTCTTTCTCCACCCCTAAACACGCCTACTGTGGTGTTAGGTGCTGCTAGATGCCATGTGATAGCCACCTATCTTTATAAAATAGGCTTAAAAAAGGCACCTACTTTGCATTCATGCATAGGTGACCTGTTCTAAAAGTACCACCTAGACCAGGGGTGGATAACTCCGGTCCTCGAGGGCCGTAATCCAGTCGGGTTTTCAGGATTTCCTCAATGAATATGCATTGAAAGTAGTGCATGCAAATAGATCTCATGCAGATTCATGCATAGACAGATCATATTGAGCTGAAAATCCTCTTATCAAGCTGATGCTATCAACAGACTTGAAGGGTTAGGTTTGGGGTGAAGTGAGGTTGGGCTAAGAATATAATTTGAATGGTTGTGCTAAGCAGGCAAAGTTAGGACTTCTATTTATGCATCCTACATACCCCAGTCATGGTGTATAGCTTGTTGTGCCACCGGGGTTTTTGTGCATTTGAGAAGCTGAAATCTATGCCGTTGGTTGTTTCACTACCAGCAGGGCCTCCCAGAGTGGATAGGTTTCAGCGGAGATGTCAGACTAACGATGTACCACCCCATCTGGGCAGCAACAGATGGGCAGTGTTGGAGGCAGAGAATTGCGTTTGAAGTGACAATGGTGACAACATCAAATTTATACTGCGCAGAAGGAAGACCTGGCAATCTACTTCTGTATTCTGCCATGAAAACTTGATGATGTTCATCAAGTCACTAGGAATCAAACATGAGTTGATGGCACCTAACATACCTGGTTAGTTATGCAGACAGCTGCACTGAATATTGCTGGCACTCACAGGAACTCCCAGATCTTCCCCGTCTCTGATTCTGAAACACATCTCTTCACCCAGACTTAAGAAGGCTGATTAATGCCGATATTCAGCAGCACTGGCCTAGTTAAATGCTACTGAATATTGGCAGCCAGCTTAAATTGCTTTCAATATCGAGTCCTAAGCTCCTACATTTGTGCTCCTAAATTATGCTTCTATATGTCCGTCCCAATTTCAGCCTACTTTAGAAGCCTAAGAGCTCCTTTTACGTCACAGCATTTACCTCGGTGGCTCACAATAGAAACCTCTACTGCAGTTTTATGAAATCCATCATAAGTTATTAACTGCAAATTCATCTTAATTTATAGTAGAAGCTTAAAAGTTATGGGGCTCATAATCAAAACTTAAACAAGTCTAAAAACCAGCCCAAGTTGGTACTTGGATGACCTGTCTTTTAGTGCTGATAATCAAATCGACTTTTTGGATGTGTCATGGGACCTTTTATGCCTCTGAATGCCGCCGTGTACTCTGGAGGAGTGGTTAGGGCAATATGTGGGCGGGGTGGGGGTCGACCTAGACTTAGTCATCCTGCAGGGATAATCAATTGTTTTACTATACATCCTGGATGAAACTTAAATGTTATGAGTTAGACCTGGGGTGCCCAATAGGTCGATCGCGATCTACCGGTAGATCGCCAAGGCAAAGTGAGTTGATCGCGGAGCCCATCCCGGGCTCCGTGATAGACTCACTTTGCCTTGGCGATCTACCGGGCTGATCAGTCTTCCTCTCCCCGATGTCAATTCTGCCTTTGGAGAGGAAGTTCGGGCCAGCCAATCGCTGCCTGGCTGGGCCGGAACTTCCTGTCTAATGGCAGAATTGATGTCAGGGAGAGGAATGCTGGTTGGCCCGACGCAGGGAAGCAGGGAGAGCTTGGGGCAAGAGCTTTGGGGCCTGTTACCTGTTAGCGGCGGCAGCAGCTTGGGGGCCTGTTCACCGATGGTGGCAGCATTGGCTTGGTGGAGGGCAGGGAGAAAGAAAGAAAGAAAGGAGGCAGGCAGGGAGACAGAAGGAAAGAATGGAAATAGAAAAAAGAAAGGGGGCATGAAGAGAGAAAAAAAGAAAGGGAGGCAGGAAGAAAGAAGGAGCAGTGAGAGAGGAAGAAAAAGTTGGGGGAGGGAACGAGGACTGGAGGAGAGGAAACATACAGACTGAAAGAAGGAAAGAAAGATTGGATACACAGTCAGAAGAAGAAAATGCAACCATAGACTCATGAAATCACCAGACAACAAAGGTAGAAAAAATGATTTTATTTTAAATTTGGTGATCAAAATATGTCTGAATTTATATCTGCTGTCTATATTTTGCACTATGGCCCCCCTTTAACTAAACCACAATAGCGGTTTTTAGCACAGGGAGCCTATGAGCGTCGAGAGCAGTGCTGGGCATTCAGCGCAGCTCACTCCGCTAAAAACTGCTATTGTGGTTTAGTAAAAAGGGAAGGGGTATATTTGTCTATTTTTGTATGGTTGTTACTGAGGTTACAGTGCATAGAGTCATCTGCTTTGACCTCTTTGAAAAAATCCCGGAATAGGAATGATAATTAACATTTTCTCAGCGTACAGTGTGCTTTGTGTTTTTTATTTTTATTTTATTGTTGGTAGATCATTTTCACTTGGTCATTTTAAAAGTAGCTCACAAGCCCAAAAAGTGTGGATACCCCTGAGTTAGACAATGTAAATACAGATATAAGTGCAAAAAAGGTATTCAAAGTGACCAGATGACCACTGCAGAGACAAAGTAAAGACTCACACACACTCCCCCAGTGTTCACTAACCCCCCTCAACCCCCCCCCCAAGATCAGAATAAAAAAGTACATATCTGTCTCCAAAACATCAGCACCTGATATAGGAAAACCATGTAGAGCAGCACAAAGGTGTCTTAAATAGCCTGACGGATGGGGCTAGTGAACCATAGAGAGGAGGACCTAGGCCAATAAGCCACTCTAACCACTACATTTATGGTGGAACATGTGCATCCCCCAAACCCCCCCCCCACCCTACTCTACTGTCATATAGGTGGTACCTGCAGCCATAAAGTCTATTCGGGTTGTAGGCAGGTGTGTATAGTGGGTTTTGGGGGGGGGGGGTTTGCGGCGCTCACCATAACCTATATGAGAGTTCTGGTGAGATGTTTATCTGGCACCCGTTATGTGAAGTTCACAGCAGTGCTTTCTAAGGTGGTCCACTGTTCTTTTATTATGTCTGGGAGGCCAGTCCATTACAATATTGGCCCCTCCCATGTCCAAAGTCTTGTTTTGGGACTTGGATGAAGTTTTGGTTGAAAATGTGGTATAAACATAGACATCCTGGCAGTCTGGACAAACAATAGCCTGTATGTCCCAAATAGACGATTTTCGGGAAAAAATAATATTCTAAACGTATTTTTCGCAAACGGGCATTTCCCCACTGCCGACTTTGGGCATCTAGTGCTACACGCCCAAATCAGGCTTAAATGTATGTTTTGATTATGTCCCTCTATTCTTATAAATTTAGGACCTCCGTTCAGTTGCCTAGATTTATGAGACGAGGTTATAAACCTAAATGTTGAAAATCAGTGCTGAGCTCCTAACCTTTTTCCCCTGCCCTAAATCTGCCCCTTTTCGCCACTCCTTTTTATGCTGCTAAATGTAGGAGTTTAGTGAAATTTTGAGAATAAATTTGAAAACACAGCCCTAGTTGAGTGTGGCACAGTGGTTAGAGCTACAGCCTCAGCACCCTGAGGATGTGGGTTCAAACCCTGCGCTGCTCACTTAATCCTCCATTGCACCAGGTACATTAGATAGCTTTTGAGCCCATTGGGACAGATAGAGAAAATGCTTGTTTAGAACAGTCACTACACTCTTGCATTGTCTGAGAGAGAAGAACCATCAGCTAATCTGTGATGTGTATAAACTGTATGTACTTGCATTGCAAGACCTTGCTCAAATATCAAGTTAAAATTTAATAAAATGTTTTGCTTGTCTTACAAAACACTTGCATTCCAAGTTACTTGCGAGCCAAGGTTTTACTGTACAGAAATTGAAGAACGGTTCAAGAAGCTAAAAAAAATGTAGATTTTAAGAAAACATTAAAAGTAACTTGTTGCATTCTATCTACAAATGTGAGAAAAAGATTGGTAAATGCAATCTGGTGAAGAAGGACTGTCTACATCTGTGATGCAAAGGTTACCGTTATTTATCTATCATTACACCTCCTATCTATCTGCTTTGAGTGTGGTTGTAAAGCTACAAAAATGTGGTCTACAAGTCCCAATCCCTTTCCCTAAATTTTCAAAGAGGCTAATTTATAAACATATCTTACAGAATTAGGAGCATAAATCCTTTGAATGTTGGGTCCCCTGCATCCAACAGGGGAGATAGATGGCATGACTGCCAGCAGTGGGAGAGTAAAACTCCAACTGGATCCAATTCTCCTTCTCGCCATCCTGAACCCATGCCCAACGTACCAATGGGGTAGCTGAATAATAAATCACTAGGGGCCCCTTTTATCAAGCTGCGATAGAGGCTGTTAGCATGAGTCAGCGCGGTAAATGTTCCAACGTTCTTATAATTCCTATGAGTATCAGAGGACTTGCCTCCCCGTCCATTCTAAAAACCTCTAGAACAGCTTGATAAATGGGGCAATAGGTTATGCAAACCCATCTCTCCATCTGCTTTAGGCCTACAAATATATCAGATCTGAAAGGGCTCTGTTATGCCATATAAAACTGGACAGTTTCCTTTTAAAAGCACAAAAACTCAACCATTTGATTGAATATGAAGAGTGTTCAGTTCTTTATGCCTTGCATTAAACCCCTGTGCCATGATGCCTCAGGTCTGCTATTGCATTTCCACCCTATAATTTTATTCTCTGTAACTCTGATTAGCAAGCTGCTAAGATAATTATAGAGGGCTCATAACAACTCCTGACAACTTAAATATTCTAAGGATGTTGTCCTTGATTCCATTTCATCATCCAGTAAGTTGTGTTTTCTGTAACTTACTCATTGAAGTTGTGGAAGTTTAAAAGTGAAACCTCCAAAATATCAAGTTGAATTCTAATTTAGTTTTCCATTAACCTGCAAATTTCTATTATATTCAGAAAGGACAAAATAGTGAGAAGCAAGCTATAGTGAGTTCTACAGGGGAGGAAGCTCCAGCACAGCCTAGTAGAAGGCAGGGGTTCTGGGAAAGAGACAGGTCTCCAGTGGGCTTAATAAAAAACAACTTCTTGGTCTGTTCTGTGGAAGGGTGAGGCTCCTAACTGAGGCTTAGTTAAAAGCAAATTGTCAGTAGCTTTGAGTGATAAATTACTATGCAGTAGGCCAGACCTTGACAAATTTTCACAAAATATAGAGCCAGCCCAAAAACATGGGCGTCAATAGCAGAGACCTATCTTGTTTCTCCTCCCCATCCATCCAACATTGTCCCCAGTGAAGAGGGGGCATTCTCCTTCTAGATCAGCAATCAGAAACTGGCTTACTAAGAGCTCTTGTTCTATTTTGTGTCTGTGGGCAAAAAAATGTTAGTACATCAGTTTCTTACAGTGCCTCTGAAAATCACTGGCAAAAGCTATTAATCTTCCTTTCACAGCATGCTATCAGCTATATTCCAGTCAGTGGCGTAGAAAGGGTAGGAGGCGCCCCGTTTCCCGCCATACCCTCCTCTCTGTGCGCCCCAGCTCCTTCCTGCCCCCCACAATCACATTCTCCCTCCCCCCGTACCTCTAAATCTTCACCAGTGTGAGTGGCTTCTCTAGCATGCTCCTCACGCCAGCATTGGATTTCCCTCTGACATCACTTCCTGGCCCCATGACCTAGAAGTGATTCAGAGGGGAACCAGGCTGGCACGAGCAACAGGCAGGAAAAGTTAATCACGCTAGCAAAGATCTACAAAGGTACAGGATACCAGAGAAGGATGGCACGATAATGGGGTGCTTTGGCAGGGCAGAGCAGAGGGTGCCAGCACCCCCAGCGATGTGGCGCCAGGGGCTGTCCCTCACCCCCCTTTACTACGCACCTTCTAGATAAGAGAAAGACACAATTGCCTGTTTCACATGTCACCAAAGTCTGGGTCCTCACCAATCTGTCCTCACATATGCCTCCTCCCCACAGACTTCATCCAGTTTCTCATATGCTCACACATACCTGCCCCCAGCTTTCACCCATTCTCTCTCTTGCTCATACCCTCTCTTCAACTTTCACTCAGTCTCTCACTCACTCTTCTGCCCTCCAAATCCTATCCAAAACTCACCTTACTTAAAGATGTCATCTGCAGACATAAGCACTATTGTTGTTGTGTGCAGGTGGATACAGTAAGTTTTGGGTGGGTTATGTAGGACTCACCAAACCATATGCGGGTTTAGGTAAGATGTGTACATGGGACATTTTAATGTGATATTCATGCTAAGGGGCACCGAGGGACCAATTTGCAGGCCTAATTTGCAGTCAAGAGAGGTCTGCTGTCTCCCTGGAGCCAGGATCCAGGATATTACCACTAGCCTAGACAAAATTCTAAAACCTAATGATCATTTTCCCATGTTTCTCATCCATGTAGGCACAAACGACACTGCTAGGAATGCCACAGAGAATATCCCCAGAGATTTTGGAGCGCTGGGAAAGAAGTTGAAGCAGATAGGAGCACAGGTGGTCTTTTCATCAATTCTTCCAGTAAGAAACAAAGGCAGAGCTAGAGAAGAGCGTATTCAACGGACTAACGAATGGCTCCGAGAATGGTGCATAGAAATGAACTTTGGATTCCTAAACCATGGCGAGACGCTCCAGGGATTACAAGGACCAGACGGACTCGACCTAACCAGAAGAGGTAGAAACGTATTTGGACATCGATTGGCCCGCCTACTCCATAGGGCTTTAAACTAGGTAAGTTGGGGGAGGGTACATACTTATATCCTAGAGCAGTAAGAAACCACCCTGAGGAGGCAAGTCGCACTCACACTACCAAGTCTAAGGTAAGTACCAATGATATCCACAATAATTCAGGGAGAAATATCACTGATAATTTAGGAGCCACACTAGCTCGTAAAGGAATCTCTTCACAGATATGGAGGGCTATGTATGTTAATGCACACAGCTTGGGCAATAAAATTCTAGCATTAGAGACTGAGATAACAAACGCCGATCTTGACGTGATAGCGATATCCGAAACCTGGTTCACGGAATTGCATGGGTGGGATATGGTTATACCAGGGTACAACCTACTTCGTTGCGACCGAGAGGGTAAATTGGGAGGAGGAGTAGCGCTATACACTAAGGAAAGCATCAAAACCACCAGAATCACAGATGTTAGATACACCGGAGAATCCCTCTGGGTGAACCTGGCCAGAGGGAATGAAAAATGCCTATACCTTGGGGTGATATATAGACCTCCCAGGCAACAGGAGGACAAAGACATGGAATTAATCGAGGACATAGAGAACATCACACTGCGCGGGGACACAGTAATGCTAGGAGACTTCAACATGCCAGATGCAGATTGGAACACACTCTCCGCGACTACGGGTAGCAGCAAAAGAATATTAACCTCCATAAAGGGTGCATGTCTCAAGCAATTGGTATTGGAGCCCACCAGAGACCAGGCATTACTAGACCTAGTTCTCACCAACGGAGATAGCGTCATGGAAGTCTCAGTAGGAGACACACTGGCCTCCAGCGACCATAATATGTTATGGCTCAACCTCAAGAAAGGTTTCCCTAAGACAAACACAGCAACAAGGGTTCTCAACTTTAGAGGCACAGACTTCAACCGCATGGGAGATTTTGTCCATCAGGAGCTTTATAAACAAGCAATATCTGACAATGTGGAGGATATGTGGTCGTCTCTGAAGTCCATCCTACACGAAGCAACAGACCGATACATAAAGACAGTAAGTAAACGCAGGAGAAACAAAAGACCCCAATGGTTCAGTAAAGAAATTTCAGACCTAGTTAAACAGAAAAAAGACGCATTTATCACCTACAAACATTTAGGCAGAGATGGGGCGAAAGAGGACTATCTAGACAGATCTAAAGCTGTCAAAACAGCAGTCAGAGAAGCCAAACTCCGAATGGAGGAAGAGCTAGCACGGAAAATTAAGAAAGGGGATAAATCTTTCTTCAGCTATATTAGTGACAGGAAAAGAAACAAAGATGGGATAGTACGCCTGAAGCAATCGGACGGTAACTTTGCGGAATCAGATTCTGAGAAGGCAGAACTACTAAACAAATACTTCTGTTCAGTGTTCACCCGCGAAGCGCCGGGAGCTAGTCCACAGCTGCAGACGGGAGATAACCAGAAAGACCCGTTTCAAGATTTTGAATTTACGCCCAGTAGCGT
Organism: Geotrypetes seraphini; assembly: GCF_902459505.1. Lineage (NCBI taxonomy): Eukaryota > Metazoa > Chordata > Amphibia > Gymnophiona > Dermophiidae > Geotrypetes > Geotrypetes seraphini. Next base: position 527,832,260 of record NC_047084.1, on the reverse strand, counting down.
CTATGATGAACTATCAACACTCAAGGTAAACAAAGCCATGGGACCGGATAACCTACACCCCAGAATGCTCAGGGAGTTAAGGGAAGTCCTGGCAGAACCATTATCTGTTCTTTTCAATCTTTCCCTAAGCACAGGAAGGGTCCCCTTGGACTGGAAAACCGCCAACGTAATCCCACTCCACAAAAAGGGCTGCAGGACAGAGACAGCAAACTACAGGCCAGTGAGTCTCACGTCTATAGTGTGTAAACTCATGGAAACACTGATCAAACAGAATCTTGACACAATCCTAGACGAAGAAAAACTGCGTGATCCACACCAACACGGGTTCACCCAGGGCAGATCCTGCCAATCTAATCTGATTATCTTTTTTGACTGGGTTACTAGACAACTGGACGTCGGAGAGTCACTGGACGTGGTATATTTGGACTTCAGAAAAGCATTTGATAGCGTCCCTCATCGAAGATTACTGAACAAGCTGAAATCGATAGGATTAGGAGACACTCTAACTACATGGGTTGGGGATTGGCTGAGCGGTAGACTTCAGAAGGTGGTGGTGAACGGTACCCCATCCGAAGCATCGGACGTGATCAGTGGAGTGCCGCAGGGCTCGGTCCTGGGCCCGATTCTATTTAACTTATTCATAAGAGATATGATGCAAGGACTTAGAGGAAGGGTATCACTGTTCGCCGACGACGCCAAACTTTGCAACATAGTAGGCAAAAGCTTATTACCTGATAATATGACACACGACCTACTGTTGCTGGAACAATGGTCAACTACTTGGCAGCTAGGCTTCAATGCTAAAAAATGCAAGATAATGCATCTGGGTAAGAGAAACCCGCGTAGAACTTATGTACTAAATGGTGAGACCTTGGTTAGGACCATGGCGGAACGCGACCTAGGGGTGATCATTAGTGAGGACATGAAGGTTGCCAATCAAGTGGAGAAGGCTTCCTCCAGGGCAAGACAAATGATGGGGTGTATCCGCAGAGGTTTCGTCAGCAGGAGACCTGAAGTTATGATGCCGTTGTACAGAGCCATGGTGAGGCCTCACTTGGAGTACTGTGTTCAGTTTTGGAGACCACACTACCGAAAGGACGTGCTGAGGATCGAGTCGGTTCAGCGAACGGCCACCAGGATGGTCTTGGGGCTCAAGGATCTCACGTATGAAGAAAGATTAAAAAAATTGCAGCTGTACTCACTTGAGGAAAGAAGAGAATGGGGAGATATGATTGAAACATATAAGTACATCACGGGACACATTGAGTCAGAAGATGATATCTTCTGGCTCATGGGACCCTCGACCACCAGAGGGCATCCGCTGAAAATCAGGGGAGGGAAGTTTCATGGCGACTCCAGGAAGTACTTCTTCACCGAAAGAGTAGTGGATCATTGGAACAGACTCCCACTCCAGGTGATAAAGGCTAGCAGCGTGACGGATTTTAAGAGAAAATGGGATACTCACGTGGGATCTTTAAGGGAGTAAATTCAGGGGAGGGGATACTTGGAATGGGCAGACTTGGTGGGCTATAGCCCTTTTCTGCTGCTTTTTTCTATGTTTCTATGTTTCTATTCACTGCAGTAACCCCTAGATTGCCCCCCTGCTCTGCTCAGATGTGTCTCTGTGCCCAGTCTGCTTGCTAAGGATGCTAGCTGCTGGCTGCTAATACATCTCAATAGTTTGTTTGTGTGCATTTTTCTTTTAGACAGTTTTGTTTCCAAAAATGGCCCTAAAAGATAGACGCACTGAGCCCAGAAATGTATAAAAAATGGTCATTTTCAAAAGAAAAAGAGAGGCATTTTTCTGATTTTAAAATGGTCATTTTCTCTACAGTATTTTTGGACATATTTCCCAAAATGTCCAAACTTAGACGACTTATTGAATATGTCACATGGCTGGAGTGCTCAAGTGGGCAGGGGGAGGGCTTGGGGTTAGAGGGAGTTTCACTAGACACCAGAGATTTAATATTTTTTATTTGACAAAAGGAGATTGAGTTGAGGGAGGGGGTGGTCCACTAGAATTCCAGGTAAATCTTTCATTTGTGGGTGAGGGGAAGTCAGTTCAGGTCAGGAAGGGAGATGGGCTGCTAGTTCACCAGAGGGTAGGGTTACCAGAGTTTGAATCTGGAAAAAGAGGCTGGGTGGTCCCGCCCCCATTCCACCCCGGCCCCGTACCATTCTGTCCCCCAACCCCAGCCCCATGCAAACCTTGTCTCTTCGGGCCGAGTCTGGAGTGCATGTGCGCATGTGCAAATGCGACGTGATGACATCACACACATGTGCACATGCGTGTGATGTCACCGCATCACAGCCGTGCATGCGCAAATGCGCTCCAGACTCGACCCCCGACCTCAATAGCTTTTCAAAACCCAGACAAAGTGCCGGGTTTTGAAAAGCCGTCTAGATGCCCAGACAGTCCTCTAAAAAGAGGTCATCCTGGTACAGATGTCTGGTAAAACTATCAGAGGGCCAATGCAGGTATCTGAGACAGGGTGGTTGAGATGGGGAAACAGAGAAATTTTCCCGTGGTAATCAGGGAGCCAAAGATTTGTTGTTGTTGTTACAAACCACAAGATTGATTTATTTACAATAAAAGAAAAACATACATATGCTGGCTTTAACAGAGCTGCGGTAAAGGTTTCTACCATGTGCTGGCGAGCAGGGCCGGATTTAGATGAAAAGAGGCCCTAGGCTATTCCACTTATGAAGCCCTTTCACTTCCCATTTTTAAGTTTGTAAATTACATGAGAGATAATAAAATACATCATTACTGTGATATATATCAATATGTTAAATGAAACATGTTGTTATTGGTACTAACCTTTATAAAAAATGTGACACGGATAATAAATAAAAAAAGTCGAGAACACTTATTTGGACATTTATTCTCAACACCATATATAGTACTTGTAACAATAACAAGTACCTCCCATCCCCCTGAGCAGCATGTTTCCATGGAAACCACCCCTCCATGCCATCCTGCCTGCCTGCCTTCCATTAAACCCCCCCACCCCCCTCCGATGCCAGCCTGCCTGCCTCCCATCCCCTTCCACTGAAACCCCCCACCCCACCCCGGGGACAGTGGTCGTGCTGATGGGGCGGTGACAAGGATGGTGGTCGTGGGGATGGGGTGGTGACGGGGACAAACTTTTTCCCCATGTCATTCTCAAATGTGGGACACATTCTGCATTGGCCCCTATGTCATACAGGTGTAGCAAGAAGCTAATTTTGGGAGGGTTCTCAAAAATGGAATGGGGTCCCAATATTCCCTCCTCCTCTGCATGGCAATATTACCTTTTCTGGCAGGTATACTGAGCCCAACCAGATGAAGACATTTCCCACCTGAGTAGGGTCTGCAGCAGCACTTAATTCACTCAAGTGAACTTTGATTGCTAATGCCAGCTCTCCCAGGCATGCTCAGTTAGAGCTGAATTGAACTTTCAACTCACTATACAAAGGGATTACACAAAAGGAACTGAGAAGACTTCAAATTGTACAAAACACAGCAATAAAACTCATAATGAAAGCAAAAAAATTTGACCACGTAACACCACTACTGATAAAGCACACTGGCTCCCCATCTCATACAGAATTAGAAATAAAATACTACTCCTCACATTCAAGGCCTTAACAACGAACTCTCCCGGTTTTATCAACAGACTATTGATCCCATATATACCTTCCAGATCACTTTGGTCGCAATCCCAGCATCTACTTACAATACCTTCCTTACGCCACATAAATTACGATACAATCCAATCCTCCATTTCTTTCAGTAACTGCCCCCCTCAATCTGGAATTCTATCCCAACCCTTATAAGAGAAGAACCCCAACTAGACCGTTTCAAATCAAAGTTGAAAACTTTTTTATTCACTGATGTTTTTGAAAACTAAAACTATGCCTTCTAGGCTCATTCAGACAGGATTCCCCTTCCCTTTGTGTTACCCTTAGGTGTCTCACTTTCCTATACATTTAATGGGGTTCCCCCTCTTACCTCTTGCATGTTAGTAACCTTCCTTAAATGTTAATTTGTACCAATAGTTTGTATAATCTTCGTATTTTACAAATGTACACCACTTAGAATGTAAGATAGGCAGTATAACAAGTCCTAAATAAACTTGAAACTTGAAAAATTTGCAGCCAAAGTACACCTGCTCAATTAAGTGCTGCTGCAGACTTCAGGTAGGCAGCATATTTGGCTGGCAGGGCTTGGCAACCCTGGCAGTCATAAAAGCAGAGGAGTCTTGAGTCATAGATGAGGTGGCCTAGCCCCATGGCTATGCCACTATTATGTCCCCAGAGGCTTCAGGAGACATTATTTCTTGCCCAGATATTCAGCAAGCATGATAACTTCTAAGACGGTTATTTATTGGTTTCATTACATCATAAATTCTACATTTTCTAAAAGTAGGTTCATCTTATATATAAATTGAGTTTAGCTCTTTGTTTACTTGCATATTCCAGTAAACACAGAACATGGGTCTCCAGACATCTGTGTGGATAAGTCATTTGAAAAAAATCAGAAGAGCCTTACAATTTATATTGTGATCAACCTTGGGAAGCAGAGCTAATTTGTGCTTCGATGCAGATTTGTGGTTTATTTTATTGTCAATGTTTTGCCACAACCCGCTGAGAACTTTGGATCATGCAGAAAATAAATACAGTAAATAAAATGATGCTGAGCCTAGAATAGGAAGCAAAAGAGACAGCCCAGATAGGCAGATGCCTTGCAGCATTTGTAGGGGAAAGAGAGAGAGCAAGCCGAATATTCTCTGCGCAAAGAGAGAAAGAAATGTAGGAGAAGCCAGCAGAAGAAATGGACTGAGAGAAGAAATGGAAAGATAGATCAAGCAGAGCATATAGAGTAGCCAGGTACTCCAGACTTTTAGCCAGGCTTCCGCAGCATGTAATCTCTCTCTATTCCAAAACAAAGATGAACACAGCAGAAAAGGAAGTCATAAAATGCTGGTACACCTGAAGATTACTTTCCAACCCAATTTTAAAACCGTGAATTATAAGAAGAGACTAGTGGCACATCCAGACCTCCAAATTTGGGTGGGTACAATTTCCTCTCAGTAGCCCATCTATCCTTGCTTTCCACTCCTGCTACCTTCCTGCCCCGACACCCATTAACCAAGCTGAACTAAATGAGCAAGAAGGGATCCTGAAGTCCTACCAGCTGAAGAGTTCATCAAAGGTAGGGTTACCAGAAGTCTGGATTTCCCCAGACATGTCCTCCTTTTGAGGACATGTCCGGGGGACCAGACGGCTTTTCAAAACCTGGCACTTTGTCCAGATTGCTTTCCTCCACATCGCGTCGGGCAGGAGGGCATCCGCGTGTGTGGCATGCATGGACGTCCTTCCCGATGAGAGCAGGCAGCAGGGGGTGGTGCTGGGACGGGATTGGGTGCAGGATCGGGGCATGATGGGGCGGGATGGGTGGAACTGGGAGGGCCCTGGGGGCGGGTCTAGGGGTCCAGATTTTCCAAACAGGTTAGGTTGCATAAGTTAGATCAGTGGTCTCAAACTCAAACCCTTTGCGGGGCCACATTTTGGATTTGTAGGTACTTGGAGGGCCGCAGAAAAAATAGTTAATGTCTTATTAAAGAAATAACAATTTTGCATGAGGTTAAACTCTTTATAGTTTATAAATCTTTCCTTTAACAGTTAAAAGGAAAGATATATAAACTATAAAGAGATTTACCTCATGCAAAATTGTCATTTCTTTAATAAGACATTAACTATTTTTTCTGCGGTCCTCCGAGTACTCTATTTTTTCTGCAGCCCTCACATTTAAAGTTTAATATCTTTTCTTTCTCAAAACTGGCACATTTCAATCATTAAATTGAAAATAAAATCATTTTCCTACCTTTGTTTGGTAATTTCATCAGTCTCTGGTTGCACTTTATTCTTTTGACTGTGCATCCAATATTTCTTCCCTTCTTTCAGCCTCCTGTATGCTTCCTCTCCTCCAGATCTCATTCCCTCCCATAACTTTTTCTTTCTTTCTCTATGTCTGTCTTTCTCTGATTCCGTGTCCCATTTTTTGCTTTGTTTCTGGCTCGCTATCCCCCCTTCTTTCTTTCTTCCTTCCTTCCTGCCCTCCCCCATGCCACCGCCGCCGGGGAATAGGCTGCTGCCGCTGCCGCTGCTGCCATCGGGAACAGGCCGAGATCTCCCTCCTTCTCTTCTCCATAGGCCGACCAACTCTCGCTGCCCGACGTCAATTCTAACGTCGGAAAGGACGTTCTGGGCAGTCGGTCAGCGATTGGCTAGCCAGAACGTCACCTCGACATCAGAATTGACGTCGGGCGGCGAGAGTTGGTCGGCCCCGAAGAGAAGCACGGAGATCAAATAACACGGTGTCGGCCTGAGAAGGGAAGGGAAGCAGGTTGGGCACCACTGCTCTAGACGAGCAGCACTTTAGGGAGAACAGTGGACCACCCCCCTTGGTACACCACTGGAGCAGTGGCGTGTCTCGCTGGCTCTTCCGTGGATAGCGCAAGAAGCCGCCAACCCGCGGCTTTGAACGGAATGAGCCGGCCAGACACGCTGTTGCTCCAAAAGGAAGATAATGATTCAGTCCAGACCGCGGGCCACAAATAAAATCTGGAGAGCCACATGCGGCCTGTGGGCCGTGTGTTTGAGACCGCTGAGTTAGATAGTTCCAAGTCTAATAGATGCTGGCACTGTCATTTAGACATTGGGACACTGGATCATCTGTTGTCCTTTGATACTTAACTTTTGGAGGTCAATATGGGGTAGAATTAATAACATTTTGGAATCATCGATTCCACTATTGTATGAGGTGGTCATTTGCGGTACAATATTACATGTTAAGCCCCTTATATATCAATATAAAGGTTGCCTTTTCCTTATAATGACTGGAATAGCCATCCAGATGATCACCTGAAACTGGAAGAATTATGATTGTTTAAATTTTTCGTTCTGGTGGGCAAGTCTTTGCTCCAGTTATAGATTTTTTTTTTAAAATTCTTTATAAATTTTTAATCAAAAACAGTGTCATACAAATGAAAGAACAAAAGATATTCCACATATTCCACTATTATCTATACAGGTAACATAAATATCATTCAATAATTTCATTTCCTGCATATAATAATATCATAATATATCCTAATATACAATACAAATAAAGAATAAAGTTACCCAAATATCACTATCAATATTTATTCCCCTCCCTCCAACCCCCCACCCCCCTGGATGTGTAAAGATAAATAAACCAAAGAAAAGAAGAGATATGATGAAAATCCATTATTATGTTTTTACAAATTTAGTCACTGGGCTCCAAATTTTATTAAATACCTCACTAAAACCCCTACATTCTGCGTTAATTCGTTTGTATCTGTATGTAGTACACACATTCACCCACCAAAATGTATAATTAATTCTATCATGGTTTTTCCAATTACTTGTAATCATTTGAATGGCTATACCTGTTAGGATCATAAATAGATGTCTCTTATATTTATCTAGAGTGGGTTTCACGTGTAGAATTGTTCCACAAATTATAGCCTCATATGACATTGGAACATTTGAATCTAGTACTAAATTTATTTGTCCCCAAATTGACTTCCAATATATTAATATAAACGGACAAGTTATAGATTTGAAAAGATGAACACTGATAATTTGGGACATGGTACTATATTTAAATCGATATGGGGTCCATTGATATCTTATGTTACCTCTTTATAATTGATTATTGATTTGAGTCAGTTTTTTGTTTATTTAGGTACATATCCAGGGAGGGGTGGGAGGGTGAGGGGATTATTTCTGTCTTAGTTTTGTTTTAGGGTACTTACATTTGGGGATGGGTGAATGGATGGGAAGATGTCATCAATTAGAATAGGGTATGTTTTTTTGTGGTATTTTATGTTTTTGTGTTATATTGGTCGGTGGGGTAAAATGGTTGATTAAGAATATATGTAAGTTGAATGTGCTTTTATTGTATTATTATATGTTACATTTGTTATATTGCACTATTTAAGTTTTGAAAACCAATAACGAATTTTTTTTTAAAAGAAGAAAATCTGGTAACCCTAATCAAAGGCATCCTGAGGTTCCTCCCCCACCCCCACAGCTCAGCAGTTGACAGCGGTTTTAGTGAGGTGCCCAACATCAGCACTAGGCGCATGCTCAGTTTTTACCTCTAATTCAGACCTGAAACATAAACGTGTATTCCTCATTCCAGAAGGGGGATATGCATGTGTGCCCAAAAAGACTGACATTGAGATTTAAACTTATTACCCGTGACATCTAGGTTTCAGAAGAATGCTCTTATTGAATAGCACACTTCTGGAGGGATTAGAGGACGTTGCTTCCTTAATCCCCCAGTGCTAATGCCCCTGTCAAAAAAAAAAAAAACCCTGATAAGAAATACCAGGCATTGTGAATTACAGAAAAATAAATGTTGGTTTCTAAAGCAGATGGGTAGAAAAAAAAAAAAAAAAGCACAATCAGTCAACTGTGCTTTTTTCTTCCCTGCTTTATACTTTATGCTTTTTGGATCCCTCTCTTCTGATGCGCTTTCTAAAATGGCTGCCATAAGGTTAAATTTCAGTCATATAAGCGTTTATGTGCCCAAGATGACCCATTGATATTTTAAACATTTATGATTCTAAAATGGCGCTCCTACATGTAACCGGTACATAAATATCCATTTTATCATGTATTTTCATAATGGGCTCTACATTGGCAGATCTTGTTCTAAACTACTAGCAGAATCTACCTCTTAATAAATAAATTCAGCCTCAATCTTAATAGGGACTTTGTTTAAATTAGCCACATGGCCTGGAACGCTATATGCTCCGATTCTGCTCCAACACTTGCAGAATTTCTAGGAGCGTTGGAGCTGCGTCGGAGCATTTAGCACTCCCAGCTGCAGTAGAAACCTCTACCACTTCTTAGTAAAAAGGGGGGGTAAGTGAGATTTCATATCCTTACTATGTTGCAGCAATAAAGCCATGCCAAAATATAATATACCTGGCAAATACTGCAATTTCCTATTAGTATCAATTAAAAGTGAATAGTCAGTTTTATCTTTTTCTTTGCTGTGTATAACTTTTCATTACAGTGTGATTTTATGGTTCTGTAAAATCTATGGTGTAGGCCTTGTCCCTTTCCGTGATTACCATATGTTTTATCTTCGACAGTAACTGCTGTGCACAGCAATCCACCACCATATACAGCAGGCACTGTCTAAGACATACTATTAGCATTCCAAAAATGACTCTTCAAAGAGCCAGTCCTTTAGTAAAGTAACTGTTTTCAATTAAGTGGATATTATTGTATGATGCAATATGTTATGATATGATATGATATGTTATGATATGTTATGATGGCCAGATAGATCCTTTATGTAATCTGCCTTGAACCGCAAGGTAACGGCAGAATAGAAATCACTAATGTAATGTAATGTAATGCTATGATATGACATACTGAATTCCTTGATTCAACTTTTTGGGGTATACTGTATATTCAAAGGGGTTCAAGTAGGTAGGAAAAGCTCCTACATACTTAAACCTTGATCAGTGATCCAGGATATGATATTTTGTGATACTTAACTAGACATCACCAATGAATATCCTCAGCCCACCATAGCATTATCCAGTTAATGCCAGGTTGGTCCATGGACAGCATCAGAGCAAAGCCGGAAGATATCCAGGATTATTCTAGGAATAAGAAGTGGATTTCCTCAAGCCATCTTAATAATGGCCTACGGACTTCACTTTTAGGAAATTATCCAAACCTTTTTTAAACCCTGCTAAGCTGATTTCACCATATTCTCCAGCAATGAATTTCAGAGTTTAATTACACATTGCGGGGAAAAATATGTTCTCTGATTTGTTTTAAATCTACTACTTAGCACCATCATTACATGCCCCCTAGTATTTTTGGAAAGTGTAAACAAGTGATTCACATCTACCCTTTCCACCCCATTCAGTATTTTATAGACCTCTTGTCATATCACCCGAGTTATCTCTTCTCCAAGCTGAAGAGCCCTAGCCACTTTAGCCTTTCCTCATAGGGAAATCATCCCATCCCTTTTATCATTTTCATTGCCTTTTTATGTACCTTTTCTAATTCCGCTATATCTTTTTTGAGATACAGCAACCAGAATTGTACACAGTGCAGTATTCAAGGTGCAGCTCAACCATAGAGCAATAAAAGGGTATTATAACATTTTCATCTTTGTTTTCCATTCCTTTCCTCATAATTCCTAACATTTTATTTGCTTTCTTAGCTGCTGAGGGTTTCAACATATCCTCAGCAATGACACCTAGATCCTTTTCCTGGGCAGTGACTCCTAACATAGAACCCATCACGTAGCTATAGTTTGGATTCTCTTTCCCATGTGCATCACTTTTCACTTGCTCACATTAAACACCATCTGTCATTTTGATACCTAGTCTTCCAGTTTCACAAGGTCCTCTTGCAATTTTTCACAATCCTCTTGCAATTTAATAACTTTGAACAACTTTGTGTCATCAGCAAATTTAATTATCTCACTAGATACTCCCATCTCTAGATCATTGATAAATATGTTAAAAAGCAGTGGTCCCAGCACAAACCCCTGGTGAATCCCATTATTTACCCAGCTCTATTCAGAATAATGATTATTTAAACCTACTCTGTTTTCTGTCTTTCAACCAGTTCTTAATTAATAATAGGACATTACCTCCAATCCCATGACTTTTAATTTCCTAAGGAGTCTTTCATGAGGTACTTTGTTCAATGCCTTTTGAAAATCCAGACACATAATATTGACTGACTCACCTTTATCCACATGTTCATCCACCCCATCAAAGAAATGTAGTGGATTGGTGAGGCAAGATTTGCTTTGACTAAATCTATGTTGCCTCTGGAGTTCATAATCAAAAAACTGCTTCAGTACCTGAATAAATTCATGTAAACCGTTCTGAGCTCCCTTGGGAGAATGGTATAGAAAATTGAATAAATAAAATAAAATGTCTAGAAAACGGCCTATGTCGGCATTTGGACATCCTATTCATCAGGTTGTTCAAGGGTCGATAATCAAAACCCTTTTCCTGGATGTCTAGTAAGATGTTTCTCTCGCTATGAGTCCATAGTTAAGACCGAAAGTGATGAATTGGATTAAAAACTGATTGGTTGACAGATATCAGAGGGTGGTGGTTAATGGAATTCACTTAAAGGAAAGAAAGGTGAGAAGTGGAGTGCCCCAGGATTGGTGCAGGGGCTGAGTCTATTCAACAAATTTGCAACAGAATGGACATCCAGGAGGAAGTAGAAAAATGAAATATGATCTACAAAAAGTTAGAAAAATCATCTATTGTTTGGCAGTTAAAATTTAATGTGAAAAATTGCCGAGTGATTCACTTGGGAAGTAAAAAGCCTAGGGAGCTATTGTGCTAGGACAAGAATGGGCAACCATGGTCCTCAAGAGCCATAACCCAATGAATATGCTTGAGATCTATTTGCATACAGTGGAAGTAGAACATGCAAATCAATCTCATGCATATTCAGTGTGGAAATCTTGAAAATCTGACTAGATTGTGACCTTTGAAGACCATAGTTGTCCACCTCTATGCTAGGATGCGAGAAGCTGATATGCACAGACAAGAAGAAGGATCTTATGGTGATTGAATCTGAGGATCTTAAGGCAGGTACAATACACGTACATAAGAATTAATATAATGCTAACTTAAAATACAATCCTATTAGGCACTCTTATAATATCAATCCACTCAAAGCAGCGCGAGAAAGCGAATGACTGAAATGTAGTTGTTAAGGCACATCCCCCATCCTGAGGAAGATACGAAACGCGTTGGCGGGGCATAATGTAACAGCGAAATTGCACTAACAAGCTAAGTTATCTAGGGGATAAGAAATTTTCAGTATACTACTTGAAAATGAATTAGAAAGAATGATAATGTATTGAAATGAATGAAATGACTAAGAAAACATATGAAAGAGATTTTAAAAAATCCAATGAATTGAGATCCTGGAAATGACTTTGAAGATGTTATTAGTATATTTATTTATTTATTAAAGAACACAGAAACAGTATGAAAAATTAGAAGTAGAAACAGTGTGAAGAATACAAAAAAAAAAAAGAGAAAAGAAGAGATTAGAATAGAATAGAGGACACATTTGGGTGAACCAGTGACGAGTGCTGCCACACTGTACTGCAGGAATCAACAGCGGACAAGTGGCATTCTGATATTCCCCTTGTGTCTTTTAAAAGTATTATAAGCTGCTTCATAAGGCGTGATATAAATTTAAACAACTTAAAATACAAAACAGCTTAAAATAAAATCCTATGTGGGGACAGGAAACAGTAGTAGAGGGATAGCTTCCGGGCCACCGAAGGCAGCGTGTTTACTTCACTCATGCTGCCAGTGGCCCGAAGAGTGAAAAAGCGACTGCAACAATGGATCTTAGGGGGGGATGGAACCCCAGACTGCTGTGCAAGATGCCCAAAAGGTCTCCTTAGGCTGCCATTGGCTCACAGGCTTTGCAATGAAGACAACTGTCCTATAAACTGGATAAACACAGATTTATTGCCTGAGACATGTCAAGCAGCACAATAAGTGTCTCCATTTAGCCATGCTGGGTGGTGTGCTCCAGTTATAAGTAAAGAACAAGAAGTTCCAGTTAAAAGTAAAGTGTTACTATCTCTTTAAAACCGGCAAGCTGTCCTGTGACGCTGTTGCCACGTAATTACGTGAGTACAGTGATCTCGGGTTCGGCTTTATTTAATTCCAGTAAAGGACGACGACGCCATCTCTGAAGACAGAGTGGTCGTATTTGCTGGCGGTTCACTGTAAGGGTGAGAAATGAAGTGCTGTTTTTGTGACTTACTAGTAACGGATAGGGGTCACTCGGAGAGCAATAATAATTTATGTATATTAATGTTAACTTTTGCTGTTTCCCTAGGGGTTATCCTTGATAAAGCTAGTCCATAGCGAAACATGTCGGTATGACAATCCCTTGGCCAGAGACCACATGACAAAAGCTAAGTATAGCTTTTTAAGTAGTTAATCTAAACGAATCTAAATGCAAAAGTAATAAAAGAAATAGAATTTTACAAGTATAAGATAGGACCCGATGAAGAGTTGACACGTAAAGCTTGGAGCAATGAGATGGTATTGAGCTCCAAGTGGTGCCGCTGAGGATCCTGTAAATACATCAGTGCATGAGGGCATATCAGGGTAGTGGAGTGTCTACTACCTTGGGAATTATAATATTGATTGAAGACCCTTGTGGAGTGTGTGATTTGTGTTATTAAAAAATTCCATGTATGTGTCAGCATACTTTCTAGGGACAATGTTGATTTCTTTTGATAATTTAACAAGGTCTTTTTATTAATAAAAGCAGAGCACTACAAAAAGAAGCAGACGCTCTGCAAAAAGTATCTAACTGTAAGACAACAAATAGAACTACAGGAACAAAGCTTTATACTTTAATTTATTGCAAATTATTCTGCCACTGGCATCATAAAAAGTAGAAGCGCATATAAACTAAAAGATACTTGTATGAAGACTGTGATATAATTGATCTCAAGAAGAGTATAAGTTTTCCCAAGTGAATTTTAAATCAGAGTACAATCACGAAAACTATGACAGTAATTAAAGAAGGGAATAGGAGTTTTAATTGTCAGAAATCAGACAGGGCATAATAGCATCTCTGTGGAGTCAATGTCAATAGAATCAAAGCTATAGAACTGCTGTCTAGCTGTGTTATTGTAACTTTTAAATGTGTAACATGAATCTAAACTGAATATTTGGTTAACTCATGTCTCCAACGTTATTTAGTTTACACAATTACTTACTTTTATCTATTTTTGTATGGTTTGCCCATGGAAATGATCTGTTTACAAAGTTACTAGTTGTGAAGTTCCTCTACTGTCCTGCAGATGACTTGGTTCCTTGAAGACCTTCATCCTGGTGAATGTCTGGCCTCCACTGAGTTGACTTGTCACCCTAGCATGCTTTTTGCTTGTCTCTTCCTTTTGGAGGCCATCTCACTCCATATAAAGCCAGCCCAGGTTAAATCTTTTTGCCTGAGCTTGGTTTACACTATTTAATGTTGTCTTGTGCTTTGTCTGCTTGCTTCAGTACAGATCCTATTCACTTTGTTTACATCTCTTGATCCTAGTGTGTTTTGTCCCTGCAGGACCTCAGGCTTACTCCTGCTTTGTTCATCTTTAGTGCTTTTGTCTCCAGTCTTCTTTCAGGGATTCTCTGATTTCTGGCTCTCATCTTGGATTCTGACTACAGGAGCAAAGGTCTGTCAGTCAATAGCTCCTGAGGGCTGAAGCCAAAGAGAAGGTGGCTGTTAGTGGAAGAACCCTACTCTTCTCTGGACCAGGAGTACCATGCCTTGTGTTAGTGGACCTAGTCTGCTCTCAATTAATTATTGCTCACTGTGATAGCAAACTGTGCATCAAAATAAGGGTTAGGTTAGGAGGCCAAGTATTCCCAGATTTGTTCACAGGGCTAAAGTGACCTGCCAGATTAAAATGTGCCTGTGGATGCACCATATGGAATACTAATGCACAGACACTGAAAACAGAAACAAAGAGTGAGGCTGTTTCATATCTTCAGTGGCTGTATACTGGAGAAAATTTGGGCCTGCATGATCAGCTTGAAGGGTAGAGACTCTTGAAATCCAAGGAATAATTTTGACAGTGGCATTTATTAAAACAAATTCACAAAGGATAAGTTAAATAAGGAGAAACATGGAATAAAAGTGGAGGACCTCCCTCACAAATACACCTAAATTCTAAAACACAAAAAGAAGCTACAGGATAGGAAACTCGTATACCTAAATTTCTGTATATATGAAATAAGACTTTGAAGCTAGTCTCATACTGTTTCCTATTGAATCCTTATAAACCTCAGGGAAAGGCTGGGGAAGCTGCCTTTAACAATATTATTCTGAAAATGGAAACAGTGAGAAAAGTGTCTGTAAATCTGCAAAAGAGGAAAGCAGTTTAAACTATTCTGCAAAACCACTGAGGTTGCAGAATTAATTTCTTCCTTGGACACACACCAACTAGCTCCCTGATGGTCTGAACTATAGATAACAAAGCCGCATATGCATCTGTATTATCTACGTTCAGCAGCTAGGGAAGCTTTAAACCTAAAACAGATCCAAAAATAACAGAAATGGGACCAGAAAGTGGGGAGACTGAAATGGCATTCAACTCACTGAGCAAAGGGTCACTAAATCTGACATTAACGCCGATTTATAAATTCAAACTTCTTAGGGCAGGTATCACTCAAGCAATAGCAGAACTGAATTTAAAGACCGTGTAACTCAAAATGAAGTCACTATAACAGAGCAACTTGATACTTCAGTTAAACTTTCTACTAAAACCCAATCCCTGGTAAAGAATTCCAATGACTTAAAAGAACAGAACAGTAAGGGGAGGGAGGGTAATTGTTTTTTGAAGGAATTTGTAAGAGTTTTAAGTGAAGTTAAATGAAATTGATTGTATATTGTATCACACTTATTGAAATTTTTAAAATGAATAAAGATAAATAAAAAAAAAGAACAGAACAGTACTGAAAACAAACAGGGGTGTTCAAAATTTTACAATATTGTCCAAACCATCATACCATACTCAGAAGATAAAATAGAAACAACCAGAGCCCCTCCAAAATAAAAGTAATACAGATTGCTTCTAATGAATAAGATGAGAAGTCAGGTCATTAGTCACACTTCAAATATATTTAATATATCACACATGGGGCTCCTTTTACAAAGCCACGCTAGCGGATTTATCGCATGCACTGGATTAGCACGCGCTATAGCGCGCGCTAGCCAGAAATCTACCATCTGCTCAAAAGGCAGCGGTAGCAGCTAGCACTTGCTATTCCGCTCGTTAAGGCCCTAGTGCGGCTTTGTGAAAGCCCCAAATGTATTTAATATATCACAAAATCATGATCTCTAAGAAGTTTACAATGTAAAATAAAGTAATACATAGAGAAATTAGAGAGAATGGACGAATAGAAAAGAGTAGGATAGCCTAGGTTACAAGGCTTATTGCATACAATATAGGGGTCCGTTTACTAAGGCGCGCTAACATGATTTAGCACATGCTAAATGCTAAGTCATCTATTATATTCATTGGGTGCCTTAGTATTTATCGCATGCTAAATCAGTTAGTGAATCTTAATAAAAGGACCCCTTAATTGGTACAAGAGTATCTCTTATGGTATGCATTATCCCACAGAAGTTTCCAGCTCTTACCAATGCAATGCAGGGGCAAAAACATTTGGTCTTCTCTTTTACTCTCAGCTAGGAGTCAGGCCTCCTCATTTCCCACCTGAACCATCACAGAACTGTATATTCAAATATACCGCTTGGGATTAGGTGGCACCTTATAGATAAAGGGTGTTGCCATGTAGGAGCAGCTATGGATCCCTCGTGGTAACACTAGACTCTCAGCAATAAGTACCATATATACTCGAATATAAACTGGGATGCATGCAAACAGATCTCATGCAAAATAGATCTCGGGCCTTACCAGGTCAGGTTTTCAGGATTTCCAAAATGAATATGTATGAGATGTATTTGCATACAATGGAAACAATACATGCAAATTGATCTCATGCAAATAGATCTCATGAAAATTTATTTGGGAAATCCTGAAAACCTGACTGGATTATGGCTCCTGAGGACCGACATTGGACAATCCTGCACTACAGGATGGATAAGGAGACATTATGAAAAGAGAACTTTTCCTATGGACTTAGAATTCCTAGATTTGATTAACCTTTCTTCATGATTGTCATGTTTTTAAAATATATATGGTTGGGACATAAATTATAACTATAAAAGGACTCATCTGTGGTTTTAATGGTATAATATATGAAGTGTCTGGCAGGCTTTATTGTTTTACAAGAAACAAAGATTAGCCTTTCAATCTATCAACTTTTAATAAGTATCTCACTTACTTTTCTTGACCTGTGTACTTTTTTTAACCTATTCAGAAGAAAAAAAAGTCATTCGACCAAGATGACTTGGCAGGTTTATAAGCTAGTAATTGGAAATCAATGAGCTTTTAAGCCATGGGCAGAAAACATAAAAAACATGCTTAGCTGAAAGGGACAAAAGATTATTTGTTAATAGCATAAAAAGGTCAGAACTTTAGTAATTAAATTAAACCTATAAGAGTTTATGAAAAACACCACTTAGTTTCAACGTTCTTATAGGGAAAATGCTTTGAAATTATCTTCTGCTGAATATGTCAAGGTTTTCTATTCCAATGAAGATATTTGTGAAGAAAAGCCCTCTCCCCACCCCCACCCCCACCCCGAAAAGGAGTGAACAATCTCTGAACTGAAATAAAGCTACATCAGTGAAATAAGTAACAAATATCAAGAACAAGAATCAATCCTCATGGATAGATTGATGCACCCAAAAGGCATTACAGTCCACTAGCAGACACTGTTCCTTCTAAGCTGAGTGGGAATCCTCCATCTACAGTCCTGCCGGTGGGGAGTGTTGTTTCACCATCACATGTTCAATAGGGAGGGATAGTGCTTGACTCCAGGGAACCTGCCTGTTCCTAGTAATTGAAAACACAATATTAAAGAACCACTCCCTACTGGCAGCAATACAGTTGGAGGACTCCCGCACAGCTTTCAGGGAACTGTGCTGGCAGATAGCGGCCCCTAATACCATTAGCCCACCCTAACCCTTAATAAATTTACCCCAAACATAGGTTATCTCAGTAACGAAACGGATGTTTAGTTCTGTGCATCTGAAAAACCCAGGTAATTTGCATAAATGGGAGCAATACTATAACTGGCCATCTCAATTAGGCCTTATCAATGAGCACTAATTCTGCAGTATAACAGCATCTGGCAGGCCCTAACGCACCTTTGTAAAAGGAGTCCTTAAGTTGGTATAGTAGAATACTGTATATTTATATGTATCGCTATAGTTAAAGGTGATCCTAATCTATGAAATTTTCTGACCTTCAACTGGCATTTGCCCAACATACAACCTGCATGTCACAGCATAAATGTAGTAGCACCTGTTCTAAACTTGCAAGTTATATATACAATTCTCGTATAAATACTTACATGGCTTGCATGTGGAAATGGTATCTCTCTTCCAAAATCACCTCCAAGACATAACATGGAAAAAAAAAGCAAAATAAGAGTTGAATAGGTGAGCATTTCTTAAAGGAAGATCTATCCCTTAAATGACCTCTTAATGAAGGTACTTGAAGGAACTTCAGGCATACAAAAAAGAAATTATTTGAATTAAATTTGCTCAAACGCTTGCTTCAAAGTGTTTGAGTACAAAAGGACTTAATAAGGACATTGGCCTTTCAGTTGTAAGCATTGTTATTATCGCCACTGTTTCCTCTCTAAGCTGAGCAGAGCTTGCCCGTCCCTCACTATTGAAAATGTGATAGTGAAACAGCACCCTCTACTGGCAGGACTGTAAGTGGAGGACTCCTGTTCAGCTTAGAGGTAACAGTGGTTATCACCGCCCCACACTTTTTTTTCTCTTTGCTGGTCTGTAATGTGCAATTTAACCTGGGACTCATACAAATAGCTAGTGAGACAGAAGCATGTGGTTAGCCTGACATCTTTGAACAATTTTCTGGGTGAACAAAGCACAGAAAGGTTTTGCTCTGAAGTTACCTTTAGTAAAACTGCATTAGACTCCAGAATGCATTATATTAAAATCAATACTAATGAGGTTATTAGCTTAGGGTTACCAAATGGATCCAGAAAAAGGAGAACAAACTGAGACATCTGGGTTTAAGTACAAACCGGATGTCTCAATCTGTCCTCCTATTCCTGGAGCCACATGGTAACCCTAAGCTCTTTTGCCCCATCACAGGGAACAGCACTGCATAATGCAGGGACTTGAATGCTAGGTCTGAGAAAACAGGTTGTGAGCTCGCCAGGACAGGGAAAAATGTTTGAGTACCTGAATAAATTCATGTAAACTGTTCTGAGCTCCCCTGGGAGAACGGTATAGAAAAAAAATCCCTGAAATAAATAAATAAATACAAGGGTTAGCTTGGTCTCTTCTGAAGTAGCTTCTGTGAGGAATTTATTGCCTGTTTCTTCTTTTTTGCTGTGAGCATAATAATAACCCATAACAAGTTTAAAGTTTTATTAAATTTTGTTATGTACGCAGTATCGACTGCTTCAGTGCGTATAACATTTTAAAAAATGGGGGGCAAAACAAAATTATTTTATACAATTACATACAAATCCTATACATTCTAATGTATGACTGGTATGGAAGGAGAAGGGGATGAACTACAATTTGTAAAGAGAGAAAGGAAACATTTAGGAGAGAACACATATGGTGGGTAACACAAAAAAAATTTGTAAATTATGTTGTCTATTTTTGTAAATTATGTTGTCTATTTTTCAAATGCGTCCTTGAACAAGAAACTTTTTTTTTTTTTTTTTTTTTTAAAGTTCAATAAGTTTTTATTAAGGTTTTACAAAAGAACAGAAAGTAATAGAGCTGAACATCAGTCAAACATTGCATCGGTACATATACTAATACATAACAAATCCATAAAACAATGCCCCAAAACACGGGATCGATAATATGAGGGATTGTTATTTCCAGGAAGAGGGAGAAAAGAAAAAGGGGAATATAAGCAAATCAGTATAACTTACGTTTGAATTTTTCTAAAGAAGATTCATTACGAATATATATTGGTAAATTATTCCAAAGCTGGGGCACTATAACCGAGAAAATAGTAGATCTCCTGGTCCCTATTATTTTTTTTTTTTTTGAAAATATGTTTATTAAAGGATCAATGCATACGAGAAAATACAAAATATGACCATACGAAAAAGACATCATGTACAAAAGTCAAGGGTTCATGTAAAGAATAAACAAACACAGATAAATCCACAACATATCATCTCCCATGCAGATCCAATTTTGAGTGGAACCCTCCCCCTCCAACCCCTCCCCCCCCCCCACCCTGTGCACCCATGATCTCTAACCAGCACTAAAAGGAACTCCAATAATCCAAATAGGTCCTAGATTTCCAGCTCGCAACCCCCCGGCGGTGCTGCCGCTCCCAACCAGCCATCATAGACATATTGGCCTGCCACTGTTGGACTGTTGGCCGTGCGGTGCCAATCCAGTAGCGAAGAATTAGTTTCTTTGTGATTCCTAAGGCCACTAAAAGAAAGCGCCTTCCAGGATCGCTAACACCCGCTTCCACCAGGGGACTTGTGACACCCAACAGCAACGTCTTATAAGACCAGTCTATAGATAATCCTATAACTTTCTCCAGCTCCCGAAGCACAAAGATCCACAAGGGCCCTGCATGTGAACATTCCAAAAAGTGATGTACCAAGGTGTCCCGACGAGCCGGACAACGGGGGCAGAAGTCATTTTTAATGAAGGGATAGTCAATAGATGTTGTTGTGTTGATCTAAGTGTCCTGGATGGAGAATGCGGTATCAAGAGATGATGCAGAAAAATCAGAGCATGAGTTTGTTGAATTTTAAAAGTTAACAGTAAAATTTTAAAGGTTATTCTATGTGTGATTGGCTGCTCGTAGAAGTGGTGTAACGTGATCGTATTTTTTTTTTTAATTAGTGATAATTTTTATTGCTGTGTTTTGTATTATCTATAATCTTCTTATTTATTTTTTGAGTTATGCCCTGAAATAAGGTATTACAATAGTCGAGCCTAGAAATGATTAGTGAATGTATTAGAATGTTAAGGGCGCGTGTTTAAAAACTTTTGATAAAGATCTAATGAGACATAACTTATAAAAACTTTCTAAGACAAAACAGGGAAGGTAATAGATCTGCACTCATGTCTGAGAAGAAAAGAATTGCATCGGTGCATGCGCTGTGATATTATTCAGTACATAAAATCAGTATTGCAAATGTTTAATGCACTAACATTTTTGTGACGCCAATATTTATGTGCAGAATAATATTCCATTCATACCACCGCACTTAAATCTTCACACCAAAATTTCTTTTATGAGCGTCTTCTGTGAAAAATATAGAGCAATAACTTTTTTCTCAACAGTAAAACCTCCCCACTAAGGTCTAAAACCTATCCTTATAGCAGAAACAAACACTTTTAACCTGTTATCAGCCTACTACTTTTTACCTTCACAAAGCTTAGCACCACTCCATCGGACCACAATATGTGTTAACATGGCCGCAGCATCTTTCCACTCCCTTCTTAAAAACCTGACCCCGACGTACAGCTGACGGTGATGTCATCTCCCCTACCGTCAGCTGTCACGCCTGAGCTTAATCTCCCTTAAAGTGAAATAGCCATATAATGCACTTTTGACAGTTTCCAGATCCTAAGTAGGCTCCACAACCACGGACCCCTCATATCAGAGTGGTCCATTCTAACTCAAGGTTTAACCCTTTAGGAATCACCGCATTTAAATGGTAAATCCATCTCTGTTCTATAAAATTTAGCTTTTCTTCCCAGTTGCCTCCCTAAAGATTCTATTACTCTTCATCGTATCTGTTCAGTGGTATGTTGATTTTGAACCTAGTGCTGAACCAATGGGGCTTGAAGGGCTCCAGTGATTATCTGAGATTTATGTTCATCGAGGCGTATTTGAATCGGTCTTTTGGTGTGCCCCACGTATACTAAATTGCAGGGGCATGCTATTTTATATATGACTTTGTTAGATCTACAGTTTGTATTACCCTGTGCTGTGATTATATGTTTGGTCTGGGGGTCCTGCCATTGGTGTCCCCTCAAAGTACTGTTACACCACTGGCAATGGTCACATCTTGTATGAACCCTTTGCCCCTCTACATTGGAATTCTTCCCGCCTGGTTGTCCTAAAATTTGACCAAGCAAACAGAGGTACGGTTTCAAAACTCCTCAGGGTTTGTAAAATAGAACAATGTTCCTTAATAAGGGCCACTCCTATTTATTGCATCAGAGTAAGGTAGGACATATATTATTCTTTCAACTTCCATCAATTTTTGTTCTGTGAGTCAATGTTCTTGAAGTAACAGCCCCCGCTGTGCTTAGCGGGCCCTTAAATAAGCCTTCCAGATAGCTCCCTCAGGATATCCCCGCGTTCTAAAATGATCTTGCTGCTCATCTGCCACTTTTTAAACTCCTGGATCGTGGAACATACCCTACTAGCCCATAGAAATTGTCTCACTGCAAGACTGTACTTTAGCCGGTATGGGTGGAAGTTGGTAAAATGTAAAAGTGTTTCGGGCCACTGGCTTTCTGAACAGAGTGATCGTGATCTTATTGCCTTCTTTACCAATTAAAATATCCAAAATTTCTAATTTTTTCAGTGTTATAAGATGCTTTAAACTACAGGTTCTGATTTCTGGTGTTAATCTACTGTATGAAAACTTCAAGCTCCTGTTTGGTGCCATTCCATAAAAAGAAGACATTATCCAGGAAGCGTTTCCATAAAGGGATATGAGCTTTATACTCCTCAGATGGAAAGATCTCTTGTTCCTCAAATTGTCCTGCATACAGGCTGTCTACTGAGGCGGTCAGGGTGGCACCCATGGCTAAACCCTGAGTTTGTTGGACATACATCCCATCATGTTCAAAATAATTTTGGATAATCACCCACTTTGCCAGTTGTGCTAAAAATTCCGTAGAAATTCTTTGTTCTCCTTCCCTAGCTCTCAGGGTATCTTCAATGATTTGTAAAGCACCTCTCTGTGGGATCCGAGTGTAAAGCGATACCACATCTAGGGTGACAAACCAAGTGTTTTCAGAAATATGGATGTCCTCCAACAGTAATCGCAACAGATGGACAGAGTCCTTCAGAAAAGAAGATACCTTCATTGCTTCCTTTTTCAAAAAGACATCTAAGAATTTTGATAAGGGTTCCAGCAAACTGTCTCTAGTGTTCAAAATAGGTCTTCCCGGTGGCTTATCCAACCCTTTATGAAATTTGGGTACAAATTGGATTCTGGGGTGTCTTTTGATATTTTTCTAAAAGGAAACAGTATTCTTTACTTGTCAGGTGACCCTGCTCATAATAATGAGTAATGTAATCAAATAGCTCTTTCATTAGTATCCCTCCAGGATCTTCAGGGAGTTGGCAATAGGCTGCCTCATCACTCAATTGGTGTGTTGCCTCAGCTTGATATAATTGTTTATTCTGTATAACAATGGTTCCCTCCTTGTCAGCCTTTTTAATGATCGCATTATCCATTCTTGCTTGCTCCATAGGTGCTTGATATTGATTATATGTCAGATGCATCTTATTCATGGATCTCTCTAGAGTGGTAATCCCTGCCAACACCAGGTCCCGGAATGTGACCAATATGGGGTCCATCAGCCCAAGAGGGGGACCATTTGGACTATTTTCTACTAATTGAGGGATCTTCTTGAAGTCCTATATCCTTTCCATCTTGGAAAAACAATTTAATTTGAAGTTTTCTCAAAAAACAATGGATAGCTATTTTTAACCTGAAAAAAATCAGGATAGTCTTATTTCACAAAACCTAAACCAAGCTGTAACACCTCCATTTGTGGCTGTGTAAGTTGAGTGGAGGAAATATTGATGATTAAAGATCTTGCCTCGTCTTCACTCCCCTGCCTCTGGGCGCCCCTTTTCCTCTGGTCTTGGGTTGGGTTCCCCTTTGGGATTGCACCTCATCCTCCAACGTCCATGTTGAGGAGTTATCCACTGACTCCCCCTTGTGGCATCAGACTCATCAGACGATGCTCCAAAGGTTACTTTCTTCTTCAGCGGTATCACAGAAGTTTTTTAATTCCAGGTATACTAATCCTCAGGGTCATATTCTATAAAATAATTGGCGCTGAAAAGGATGCTCATATTGCGATTCTATAAAATGCCTCTGAAGTTAGGCGCAGTTTCTAGAATCACTAATACCTATATGAATGACTAACATTTAGGCCCACCGATTTAGGCCAGTGAAAACCAGGCCTAAGTACCTGTGCTTAAGTTTTGCACGGATCAAGAGTATTCTTGAACAGTGCACCTAACTTTTAGGAATGCCCACGACTCACCCATGCCCCTTCCTTAACCATGCCCCTTTTGAGATCTGCATACTAGAATTTGCATGCACCACTTTATAGAATACACGTAGAAAGTTGTGTGCATTACTTCTAATTAGTGCCAATTATTACTTGTTAAATGCCAATTATCAACATTGATTAGCTTGTTAAACAATTAAGTTGTACACAAAAATCAGCAATGAGCACAAATATATGCACTATACAGAATCAGGTCCTTAACACAGAACCTTGTGTGCATGCATCTGGTGTACTTTTCGGACATGATCTGTACAAATCAAATTTGCATATGATTATTTTATGATTTATTTTATATATTTAAAAAATTTCTATACCATTTTAAACCAAAACAGTTTACAAAACTATTACATACATAAATATTTTTTAAATTCTTTATTAATTTTCAAAACTACAACAGTGCAATACAACCAATGCAACTTATAGTAATACAATAAAAGCACATTCATCTTTCTCATGTTCATAATCATCCTTCCCCCCTCCATCCACCCAAACAATTATCATTCCGTATGACACAAACATATATTATCATAAATATCCTATCTATTCTGAATAATGATATCTTCACACCCATCTCAATTATAAATATTCAAAAATCAATTTATGACATAAAGAATCCCTCTCCCCCCTGCCCTGGATATGTACCATAGTAAAGAACAAACTAAGTCAAGAAACAGTTACAATGAGGTAACATAAGATGCCAATGGGCCCCATATTAATTTAAATATATTATCATGTCCTAAATTTTCAGCATTTATTCTTTCAAATCTATAACTAGAGCAAAGACTTGCCCACCAGAACGAAAA
Source organism: Geotrypetes seraphini (assembly GCF_902459505.1). Lineage (NCBI taxonomy): Eukaryota > Metazoa > Chordata > Amphibia > Gymnophiona > Dermophiidae > Geotrypetes > Geotrypetes seraphini. The sequence goes on along the minus strand of NC_047084.1, from coordinate 527,807,412 downwards.
ATTTAAATGATCACATTTCTTCCAATTTCAGGTGATCATCTGGATGGCTATCCCAGTCATTATAAGGAAAAGACAACCTCTATATTGATACCAAAATGTTATTAATTTTACCCCATATTGACCTCCAAAAGCTAAGTATCAATGGACAATAGAACAACAGATGATCCAGTGTCCCAATGTCTAAATGACAAAAAAATTTAAAACAAATCAAGACAAATAAAAACAGAAGGATTCAATTCTTGCAGCAAATCATCAAACAAGGAAAATCAATACTCAAAGGAATGCATTTACAAATAATTGTATTTTAAGTAGCTTTCGGAAAGCACTCCTAACACTGCACTTCCGAATTTGCCCAACAAAAGTATTCCACAATTTTACTCCTGCCCATGATTAACTTACAATATCAGCGAGCAAAAATTGGAAGTTACATTTACATTAGAAGCTATACCCTCGGCTATCAGCTAACAGCTTTAATGCAAATTCACTGAATTCTCTCCCTCCCCCCCCCCCCACCCCACCCCCACGAGTGTAGCTGCACCATGTCTTCAATGGCCTTATGAAGCAATGAAAATGCTCCAAAGGTAGTCATTGATGAATAAACTTAGCCCAATTAAACAGTCTCACTTGCAATTATCTATTGTAGATAGAATGTTAAAATGAAATACTCATAAATAATTCTCTCTGTCCAAGTGGACTAAAACAGCAACCACAATTCTTTGCTCTGATCTGAAAGAATATGTTTCCGGCTGTAAACCAATATTGTTTGACATATGGTACAAGCAGTAGCTGTTTTTTAATTATGCAACTGCAAGTTGCAGAAAACCATATGGACTTTCTAATGAGATTGTTTTATCAAATTGACTATGTTTCAAATTAAAACATTATAAAAATCATGTTAATAAAGAGAATCTGGCCAGAACTAACAAGCTGTTTAATGAAGACCTCCGGTAATCATATCCAACTCTCAGTCAAACAGTTTTCATGAAAAAGCTATTAAAATGAAAACTGGGAAAATTACTGTCACAACAAATTAGATTGAAGTAGTAAAGAAATAGATGCATTTCTTTTTTCAGGGATGCATTTTGGATCATGTGAAGGGCAAGTCTATAAATTGGTACCTAAAAATGGGCACCAAGTGTGCCAGTTTGTTTCAGAATACCAGCACTTAAGTACTTGATTGGCACCACTGATAGGTTTCCAAGTTTTATTAAAATGTGATATCCCGCCTATCAAAAAAAAACAAATAAAGAATCAAGATGGTGATGGAGTAGGTCACGCTGGAAGATGATCCTGACTCGCTTCGGGGAAAAAGAATTTTCCTTACTTACGGGTTTTACCCGAGGGGTTTTTTCCCCTTTTTTTCCCCTCTGCTTCAGCTCTAATGCCGAAACGACAAGGGAGACAGAGGGTTACTCCTCCTATTCCCTCTGCCACTTCCGCGACAGATGCTAATATCATCCTTTACTGTACCTGCTAATACGGGCGTTTCTGCTGTTGGGGGATGGAAGACCCCCGACTTAGACAACGAAGCTTCGTTGAGCCCCTTTGGACTAGAGGTGCCTCCATAGCTCGGGGAGTTTCAATGAACACCGACATTTCAGCAGGAGGCATCGAGAGATTTTTCTCTGATGGAAGTGCCTGCGTTGCCTTTGACCCCCCAGAAGGGAATCCAGCTGAGCTGGGCACTGTGCCTAAGGTACTCAGGCATGAAGGCCCTGGCTTACAAGCAGCATGGTGGAAGAGTGGAGCAGATCTCGTCTGGTCAGATTGCAGGGGAAAATATTGTACCTGCTCTCAAACCTTTGAAAAAGTCTTCAGTAGTGACTATGGATGCATTATGGAGAGCTATTGAGAGCTTATACCAGATATGCTCCTTTCTCGTCTTGACTGCTACCAATTCTTCTAAACAGATAAATAAATTGGAGGAAAATCTTCAGCAACAAACTTCTAGAATGGACTCTTTTGAAAGATCACTCTCTGATGTAAAAGTTCAAATTAATCAACATCTAAGGGATATAAATATGTCAATAAGAAAGATGGAAAATCTGGAAAATGCAAATAGGAACTGTAACCTGCGTTTTTTAAATTTTCCAGTTTCCAGATTTTTTTCCCCCAAAGATTTGTTTCAAAAATTTTTGATGACAGTTTTGAACTACTCAGAGACGAATATTCCTCCTGTACAAAAATTGTATTATGTTAATTTGGTTAAAACCAAAGGAAATGTGCTGGTGTACTAGACCTTAAGAGGTTTCTAGAATCATCTCAAATAGAAATTGAATCTAGGACTACATTATTAGTGATATTTGTCTTTATACAAGATAAGGAAGCCATTCTTCATTTGTTTAATAGGTCAGAAAGAGTTTAATTTTTTGGCTCCAAAATAGTTATATTTCTTGATGTGTCTAAGTGGACGCAGTCTAGACAAAAGACATTTTTGCCTTACTGTCAATCTGTATTAAATTTAAGAGCAACCTTTCAATTGCGTTTCCTCTATAAATGTTGTATATCTTATCAGAATAATAGATATGTGCTCTATGAACTGGAACAACTACAATTTTTCTTAGAAGGGAAAGCTACCTCCAGAACCCCAGATGCTTAATAATATCTTATTGGTCATTGAATTAGATTAACAGTTTACTCCATTTTTCTTATTTATTTCCTATTTGAATCTACCTTCTCGTAGAAAGTGTTTCTTTCTCCTCTTTAAGTGGACTGCATTGGTAATGTAAATGATTTTAAGAACAAAAAGAGCAAAGACTGCATTGATGATGTACAGGACGCCAAGATTTTATTAAACAATCATCAAACACATAAAACACAATCAACAGAAACAAAAACAGCAAGAAATTATACAGGAAAACTTGAATGTATCTAATCTATTGGAAATGTCTGATAAGGAAATGATGACACCTGCAGCTTTATTATTAACAGTTGCTTTGGCGCCAGATAAAAATTGGCTATTAAGACTTTTCTAACAAAATTAACAGAAACAATTTCATGGAATGAAAATACAAATGTATCCAGACTTGGCTAGAGATACCCAGAGGCGTCGTAGATAATTTTTACTTTTAAAACCTGGAGTCTTAGCCTTAGGGGCAACGTTTTATCTTCGTCACCCAATCAAATGTATAATGAATTATTCTTCACAGAAATATGTTTTCTTTGAAACTTTCCAGTTGACAACTTTTCTATCGTTATCACAACTGGAAAAAGAAAAAGATAAGAGATAAGCTCTAGATATGGGGTATCCTTGCTCGGCATAATTGGTAGTGCTATACTTCTTTGAAATATTGCCTGTTAATCTCGTGTTAGGTTACATTTTGGATCTAATGAGGACTTGAGCTAAAATTTAAGCATAGTTGGTTTTGGGGTTTTTTTTGGGTTATATGTTTCTTAAATCGATACACTAAGTTCTTAGCTTGGATTTTGCTTTCTGTACAAGTTTATGCTTGATATGTATTGAAAAATGATAAATAAATTAAAAAAACAACAACACATAAAACAGTTTGTTTCCAAAAGGACTAATAAGACCCGACCCAGCACGGTCCGTGTTTCAAAGAAGCACTCCTTCCTCAGGGGTCCTAATGTAAATGATTTTACTTAATCTTCTTTATTTGAATTCTGTATTTCCTTCAAGGTTTATCTTTGAATGTATTATAAAATGCATTAAAAAATAAAACAAAAATCAAAATTGAGTTGAGACATGACATAAAAATGTGGGAACAAGGATGAACTGCAATATAAATAGAAAAATGGGGAAAGAAAACACGAAAGCAGGTAAGCATCAGGTGCTATTTTATATCACACGTTCCAAAATCACTGGCTCCTGGATTCTATAGGTCATCCACAGTTGGGAACGAATCCCAGATACGTGCGTTAACTAATTAGCCAATTAGGCACTATTGATCGATTACTGCAGTTATTTGGAGTTGATTAGCACTTAATTTGTGGGAATTAGGGGTTTCAAACATGTCTGCCCTATGCCCTATTACAGGGGTAGGCAATTCCAGTCCTTGAGAGCCGGAGCCAGGTCAGGTTTTCAGGATATCCACAATAAATATGCATGAGATAGATTTACATCTCAAGGAGGCAGTGAATGCAAATCCATTTTGTACATATTTATTGTGGATATCCTGAAAACCTGACCTGGCTCCGGCTCTCGAGGGCCAGAATTGCCTACCCCTGCCCTATTACAAAACAGCAATGCTTAAATTTCATAGTGCAACTCAAAGGAACAGAGCTATGAGAGGTATAAGGGAAGATTATGAGGTGTTCCCAGACATTAGGCACAATGCTAAAGAGCAGTGCCATATCTATGCCTACTGTAAGTGGGGTGCCAGCTTTACAGCAGGTTTCAGCAGGTGTACGGTAAATCCAGTGCCCAACATTCGTTGTGAGATCTGCACTAAGTTTCAAGTTTAATTAATTTTATGTATAACAATTTTTATTGAAAGAATCAAATAATCAGTACAATAGGATAATACAAAAATACATTCAATACAATAAGAATTACAATAATATTTCATACAAATTTAAATCATTCTTTCAAATTTAATTTCCATATGAATTAATTCAATCTTATCTACACCCCCTTAATTCCATCCCCTACCCACTATCTTCCCCTAAATGAAATCCCTCACCCTGGATGAAAGTTGACAAAAATAAAGAATTAAAATAATTTTTTACAGTGGAACAAGGCACAAGACAAGGATGTCCTTTGTCTCCATTACTTTTTGTGTTGACCCTGGATCCATTGATGTGTGAGATTCTGGCTAATCCAGATATTCGCGGTGTAGATATTAGATCTTCTGCTTTTAAAATAGCTGCTTTTGCAGATGATATTTTAGTACATTTAACTAATCCTAAGATTTCCTTACAATCTCTATTGGAAAGTTTTACTGAGTATGGTGATTTTTCAGGATTCAAATTAAATATGGATAAATCTGAAGCTTTGGCTACTAATGATAGTTTAAGATTAGAGTGGGGTCCTAATTTTTCTCTTAGTTGGATGGAAAATAAATTTAAATATTTGGGAATTTATATTCCTATAGATTCTAAATTTTTATATAGTTCTAATATTCCCAATTTGATGAGTTACACAAAACAAAAGTTATTAAAATGGCAGTCTTTGCCTTTATCCTTAGGTGGGCGTATTGCTCTTTTTTAAATGGTCATTTTTCCTAAATGGTTATATACATTACAAATGCTTCCCCTAGAATTGACAAATAAAGATTGGCGGAAATTAAGAACAGTTATTACTAAATTTTGTTGAGATGGGAAAAAGCCAAAATTATCTTTTGAATTTTTAATTAATTTTAATATACCGACCATCTACGTGCACCTGGCCAGTTTACAATGCTAAAAATGAAAAATTAAAATAAATTTTTTTGGGGGGAAATGCGAACATTAAATAGGCAAATTACAAATACAAACATGAGCTTGAGGGGAAAGGGGAAGGGGAAAGTTAATAATTACATCATTAAAAACAAATTAATTAATGGGAAGAGGGGGGAGGATAAAACACCAGGAATGGGGATCGCTTCTTAAAAGCGGTTCATGTTTATTTTGCTAGCTATTGGAAAGGAAATATTTAGCCGCTATGGTAAGCTACTATTATGCAAAGGGTGAGCATCTTTTCCAGAATACTAGTTTTCTACAAATCCTTTTGACACCTAACTTTGGGCACCTTTTATTTAATCCAGTCTAGGGTTACCAAATATCCGGATTTCCCTGGACATGTCCTCCTTTTGAGGACATGTCCGGGGGTCCGGACGGTTTTTCAAAGCTCAGCACTTTGTCCGTGTTTTGAAAAGCTTCTGATGTCAGGACGGCATCTGCGAACTCGTGGATGCAATGCGGTGATGTCACGCGCACACGTGCGATGTCATCGCATCACATCCATGCATGTGTGCAGCATCATCACATTCACGCATACACAGATACTTTCCCGACACACGGACAGGTTAAGTGGGTGGGACTGGGGTGGGGATGGAGTCATGGTGGAGCGTGATGTGGGCAGAACTGGGCAGGCCTAGGGGCATGGCCATGGGTCCGGGTTTTCCTTTGGGAAAATCTGGTAACCCTAATCTAGTCCTTAGTGCATAAATGTGAGGTGAAATATAGGTAGGTCATGGGTGTATCTTGTGATACTGCTAACATAGGGAATACTATAAGTTATGTACACCTCAAGACACAATTAGGTGCCAACAATTACAACTGAAATTGGCTTGGCATAAATGTTGGCACCTAACTTTAAACATACGAATGCAGACTTATGCTAGTACCGGTTTGCTATAACAGCATCTTGGCACCAAATGCATGGCATGGGGCTCCTAAATCTTGCTGCCCAAGTTTTTCTGTTCTTCACAATGACTCACTTTTGACAAGATCAGGCTTGGTACAAAAGAGGGGGGGAAGAGAACTCAACTGCAAGAGGTTTAGTAACCATATTCTCTAAACGACGCCAAATTAATTTTTAGGGCGGCACCTTAGAAAACCTAAGGATAAAAGTAGGTGTGGCTAATACTGGAAATGATCTTGGGTATCCTTAGGCGCCTCTGTAGATGTTATTCATGTCAAACATATGAATAACATCTCGAAAACCTTGAAAACCCTGGTGTACATTTCCAGTACCTACATTTGAGGTCGTCACGATTCTATAAATAGTACGCTGCGTGACTGAAACGTGATTGGCAGCCATTTTGTAGGTGGCTACCGAAATGAATACTGTTTATAGAATCCAGCCTTTAATGAATACTTTTTGCCCTTGGACTTTGAAATGGTCCAACAGAAATTTGTCTCTGCTTCTACTGTGGTAGTTTTTTTCTGATCAAAACAAGTCCTTTTTTTACATTTCTAATTTTACATACAGTAAAAATCAAGAAAATGAAGAGAATTACAATATAGCAATTTGAAATAATCCTTCAAAAAAATATATATATATATTTCAATATTGTTCACATCTAGAAATCCAACAAGACAACATCCAGGAATTACAAACATTCCTAAGGGAAACAATTGAATTCACAATGGGTGGGTAAATCCATATAGATCTGCTTCTATTTACTACCCCCAACCCATCCCAACCCCCTTTTATCAAGCGAAGCTAGTGGTTTTTAGAGCGGGCTGGTGAGTTAAGTACTCCAACGCTCATAGAAATTCTATGAGAGTTGGAGAATTTACCGCACTAGCTCAAGCTAAAAACCTCTAGCCCAATTTGATAAAAGGGTCCCTTAATCCTAAAAAGAAAATAAAAATAATTTTAACCAGGAAATATTCCCTTGAAGAATTGGTTTATCTAGAAGAAATGTTTCCAAATGGGAAGGATCAACAAAAACATATTTTTTATTCTTGTAAGTGATGTATCTCCTACATCCAAAAGTTTAGTTTTAAGCTGTAGAAACTGCTTCCTATGAAACTGTGTCTGTCTGGTCACACTAGGGAGCATATAAATTTGCTGACCTCAAAAAGGATCAGTTTTCATAGCAAAATATTGCTTCAAAATCACATTTTTCTTAATCTCAGAAGAAAATTTAACCAGCAAGGTAGCTCGGTTAGTAATCGAGTCTTGAGATGACTCTTTAAATTGAGAGACATCTATCAACTGAAACAATCTGATCTAAATCTCCTTCATCTCCTATCTGCCTGGAACTTCTTAAAACATAAAACATATATTCTCGACTGACAAAGAATCAGCCTAAGGATTTTACAATATATTCTTAAGATACATTTTCAGAAACCAAGGAAGTCAAATAATGAGTCACTGGAAAATTCAAAAATTCTAAGATAATGATTCTCCATTAATTCCAGCTCAGAGTGTATTAAAGAGTTACCTTTTTTACTGCTGAAACTGTAGTGGATTGCAAAATAGTAAGAGAGGAATCTATTTTCTGCAAGTGTGTTTCCACTTGAGTCAATCTCTTACCTTGTTCACTAAATTTAACAGACCCTTCTTGAGAAAAATTACATAATGAGGAAATGGTTCCCTGAAGAGAGTATTCTATTCTTATTACTATTTGCCATATATCCTGCAGAGATAGCTTTATCGAGTACATGTACCTTCTTGAACAAAATCTGAAGCAATCTATACTACTACTAGGATAGGAGCCCTATTAGAGCTCATCACTACATCAGGTAGTTCAGCTAAACCTCCCTAAACCACTCCAGAAAGGAAAATAGTATTATTTCCCTCAGGTGTGATAGTCCCCGAAAAGAAAGTCTTCACAGGTTGAGAAGGTAAAGTACACTCTAGAGAAGAAAAGGAGGCAACTGTGGGAAAGAGATATTTGCAAGTCTTGTTACTGCAGCAGAAATAACTCTATAGGTCGGTCCATTGGTCCACAAGCAGATGAAACTCCTGTTTTTCCAGCACTCATACACTGTCCCTATACAACTACACAAAGATAGACAAGAAACACAATTATTATTAAACTAAGTCACAATGAAGTACACAAGTAGATGGCACAGAGATCAGCCTCGACACAGCTGTGTTTCAGCAATAATCAGGAGTCACAACTATTTACTTCTAAATTATGCTCGAGGAGTCTGTTCACTGGTGATCTATTATTATATAGTATTCATCTTTGAGGACTATAGTGCTCGACCCATGACACTGGCTTATAGGCTGATAATAGTCTCCTGCTGCTCTGAACTCCAAAAGGGCTCCAAAGGGGTATAGCCTGCCCCTTTGCTCACATCCCTTCTGGCATAGGATCATGTCCACAGAAGGGCCCAGCTCAGCCTCAAATCCTAAGTTACTTCAACAGAGGGGGTCTGCAACAGTACCTGCTTGATTCCAGCACAACCAGGTACTGAACACCAGTCAGATGTCAGCTCCAGCATTCCACATAAGAACCCAGTTCTTATTCAGCTTAAATATCAAACTCTCAAAATATACTAGTAATCCCCTCCATTCATGAAATCGTCTACTATACAACTCATAAATCAATCTTTTCCATTATGGCCCAAATACTTTGGAACGCGATGCCCCAGGACCTCAGACTTGACACTTCCTTGATGAAATTTAAACTAGAAATGTTCTTATTCCAAGATGCATTCCATACTTGATAACTTACTCTTCTCTCCGGGCTGAAAAATATATACTCTTACCAATTGTGCTTACCCTTTTCTCCACACATAGGGGTTTGGGGGGGGGGTTTATTTGGTGATTTTTTTTACATTTTAAGCATTTTTTAACATTGTCACTAGTACCTGGCAAAAACCCAAAGAGTACCAATATTCCATGCCAGCGATCCAATGCAAGCAGTGGCTTCTCCCAGGTCTTTCTCAATAACAGACTATAGACTTTTCCTCCAGGAAATTGTCCAAACCTTTCTTAAAACCAGCTACACTATCCGCTCATACCACAACTCAGGCAATGCATGCCAGAGCTTAACTTTCTCTGAGTGAAAAAGTATTTCCTCCTATTAGTTTTAAAAGTCTTCTCCACTCAGGATTTTGTAGACTTCAATCATATCTCCCCTCTGACGTCTCTTTTTCAAGCTGCCCACTCTGTGTCTGGTTATATATTTCAAGTAGGGTTACCAGGAGTCTGGGAAAACCCGAACATGTCCTCTTTTTAGAGGACTGTCTGAATGCCCTGAGGAATTTCCAAAGCCTGGCAATTTGTCCAGGTTTTGGAAGTCCTGAGCTCTGAGGCCGCATCTGGAAGCTTTCGTACATACGCAGCTTTCACCGTGATGACATCATATGCATACGCACTTGAGTGTGACACCATTGAGTTGATGTTAGCGAGTGCGTGAAAGCTTCCAAATGCGGCCTTTGAGCTCGGGGAGGTTCATGTGGGGGCAGGGCTGGGGAAGGAATGGGGCAGAGCCAGAGGCAGAATGAGACGGGACTCGGGGGCAGAACGAGGTGGAACAGGGCAGGGCCAGACATCTTCTTTTTTCCTGATTCTCTTTAGGATGCCTCTTTAGGATGCCAATCTTGGTGGATGTTTAACAGGCGGCTGCAGATCGGCATCTTAAAGAGAATTGTGTCTACATTGTAGGCAGCATTGGAATACTTACGCCCACCCAAGGCCACTTCCAGGCAAAACCATGCCCACACCCCACCTTGGGCGTGCTTAAGCGTCCCTACGCATCTCCATAGAAGTGCAACAAATGCCTACAATGTAGGTGTCCTTCCCTTTTATTTTTTAAGCGTGTGTCCCAATTGCCTGAGAGACAGCGATACCATCTACCATCGGGACACACGTTTGTAGAATTAGGCCTATAATGTTATAGTGATATAATTTTTATGCATGGTCTTTATTGTTATTATTATATTTATATATGTATTATATTTATATATGTATATATTTATATATGTATATATGTATTATATTTATATATGTATTCTTTTATATATATATTTTAGAATGCACATGTAGTTCCTCTTGTTATTAACTTATTTATTGTGCGTTTAAGTTTTGGTTTTGATTTGAAATTTTGTTACAGCTTGCCTTTGCCTCTGACACAGCCATTAACAATGGCATTCTATGTGCCATCTCATTTGTATGCTCTTCTGGTCTGCCCTTCTGTCCTGCTGTATTCTGCTTTGCAGATCCCCTGCCTCTCTTGTGCTATGGATTCAACTTATATCTGAGTCTTGATATTCAGCTGCCAAACAAATAAATTTGTGTCTAGGTGTGGTCCAAATAGTAAGTATAATTTGAACTGTCTAAATTAGACATTTGGGGGAGGGGTAGTTATCTAGTGGCATAATGGCCCTAACCTTTGTTATTTGCAACATGGCATGTGTTAAAGGCTGGTTGCAATGCACTAACAACATTATTTAGGTTGCCTCTCGTTACATAGTAGTATTTGATTCCTTACTCGCCATTAAGAACTTTGAGATCTATTCAAGATAACAGAATGGTAATACCCTCTGTTTATAGAGCTAGATGGGAGTCCACTCGAAATAAAGCATTCTACTTTACAGTTCCAAACTTATGGAACCATATGCCACGAGAGTTGAGATTAGAGGCAAATTTAAAATCTTTCAAAATTACTGTAGGCTTCTTTTACAAAGATGCATTAGGACCTTAATTCATGGAATAGCGTGCACTAGCCGCTACCGCCTCCTCTTGAGCAGGCGGTAGTTTTTCAGGTAGCGTGCACTATAGCACGCGCTAATCCGGTGCGTGCGCTAAACACGCTAGCGCACCTTTGTGAAAGGAGCTCTGTGTTAAAAACATTTTTTGTCATGTATTTATTTATTTGTTGTTGGTTTTCCTTACACATTCAGGGGAGGGAAATGTATTTTGATTATTAAAATTACTTAATTATAATATTGTAAACACATAATTGTCTTCTTGTATTAATAATTGGAAGGAGGGGGAGAAAATATATAAATTGTGTATTTAATAGTGCATTTTATGAAATATTTATGTTCAAGTTATGTCAATGTTTAAAAATCAATAAAGATTTATTTTTAAAAAATACACATTTTTTTAAAAAAAAAGCATTCGGGCAAGATATATATGAGCAATCTAATATTACTCATATATTCTAAATGTTCTAGATCTTCAGTCAGCAGTCTGGTGAAATTTTAAAATTCAATGGTATTTTTATGATTTTATTTAGGAGTGAATGCTTTTTGGTATGGTTGGTGTTTGTATGGTTAGATTTGTTCTGCTCTACAATGGAGGTTCTTGTTTTTTATTTAAGAGTGAATGTTTCTTTGTATGTTTGCTGTTTATATGGATCAGGTCTATACTATCTAATAATGGATTTCTTTTTTATATTTCTTTTATTTTACTTTTATTATATTCTGTAAACCGCTTGGACCAGTGAAATGAATGAGCGGTATAACAAGATTAATAAACCATAAGTGTTCAAAACATGCAAACACTTGTAAAGCAGCTTATTACTATGTACAAAGCCAGCCTTAGTAATTCCAGGGCCCTGTAGACCAGATCACTGTCTCTCCCCCACCCCCCTAATCCAGGATTTAAGATTTCAAATGAAATGTCAGGGATTTACTAATTTATTTAAGCAAAATTATTTAATTGCTGACTACTACTGTAGTTTTAGTAAGATGGCATTGAGGAATAGCTAGTAACTTATTTCTTGTTTAACTGCACAAAGAACGTGCCTTGCGTTTAGCCACCCCTATATTTATCCCATTGGACTCTGTACCACCCATCTTGTCCCCATCAATATATCTGTACTTGGCCCCTCGGCTATATGATAAGCTGAATTGTAAAAAAGCATCAGCGTCATATCTATGTTATCTGAATGTTCTAATGTGTGCATATTGAGTGTTTCATTAGTATTATGCTAAACAATGAAGAGAGGGAAATCAAAGCATGCACCACACAACAATAAAAGAGAAGCACCAAGGGTCTTCAAATGTGGGGCAACTAAACTTCATTTTATTGATGGACCCAACATGGGTTGTGTTCCACTGCAACCGCCTGTGCCAGGAGTCAACCAAATAAGTCCATTCACTGTTATGGCAACAACCGCAAATAAAGCGCTATTTGATAAAACCAATATACCAAGGTTCTCTTTTGCCTGATAAGAGTCAGAAGTTAGAGGCAAAAAAGTGCCAATATAACATCTGCTGCTAATATACTGTTCACAAATTGAATAATCCAGCTAATGATGGATAATAATGGCGGACTACTCTAAAGGTTAGCTGACAAGGATCCAAAGGCCATGATGACTTAGAAAGTTTATATAGTAAAGAACTAATCTCATCTGAGGTAACATTTCTAAAAATAGACTAGTTCGTATTTACTGGTAACCCTAGGTTACAACTCAAAAGACAAATTTGATAATTATAGAAGTTTAGACAAAAAGGATTGATGAAATAAAATAATTTTCTCTTCAAAATAGGTAGCACGTTTAGTACCATCAGTCTGCTCAATCAATGGAGATGAATCACCAGGAACTGTAAGGTTTCTAAAAATTCTGAAAAGTTGTCAATTACACTGGTCAACAACAAAAAAAAAGTTTGTCTTTGCTACTAAACTAAACTAAACTAAACTAAATCTTGGATTTATATACCGCATCATCTCCACTGATGGAGCTCGGCACGGTTTACATGGTTAGGGAAGGAACGGAAATCCAATGGAATTATATAAGTAAGAGAGGAGAGAGGTTTAGGTGTAAGAATGCCAGGAACGGGACGGGGTTACGTTTTGGAGAAGAGCCAGGTCTTCAGACGATTACGGAATGGTAGAAGTGGACTCAAATTGCGGAGAGGGGAAGGGAGACTGTTCCAGAGCTGAGCAATTCTAAAAGGGAGGGAAGAGCCAAGTTTACCAACAAGGGAGATGCCTTTTAGGGAGGGGTAGGATAGTTTTAATTTTTGCGAGGATCTAGTGGAGGTTGGATTTGAGGAATTCCAGGATAGCGGGATAAAAGGAGGGAGGATACCATGGAGGATCTTGAAGGTTAGACAGGCACATTTAAAGTGGACCCTGGAAATAACGGGAAGCCAGTGGAGTTTGGATAGGAGCGGTGAGACATGATCAAACTTACTTTTTGAGAAGATAAGTTTAGCCGCGGTGTTCTGTATTAGTTGGAGTCTGTGAATGCTTTTCTTTGTTACGCTAAGGTAAATGGAATTGCAATAGTCCAATCTGGAAAGGATAATGGATTGTACGAGGACGGCAAAGTGTTTTTGGTGGAAGCAGGACCTCGCTTTTCTCAGCATGTGAAGGCTGCAAAAACATTTTTTTATCAGGGAGTTGAGGTGGTCATTGAAGGATAATGATGAATCTATGGTGATGCCCAGAACTTTGCTAGAGAACTCCAGCTGTAGAGAGGAACCTGTGGGCAGTGGGATTGAGGTGGGTAATTGATCAAGTTTGGGGCCGAGCCATAGTAGTTTGGTTTTGGACTCATTCAATTTCATTTGTACAGTGTGAGCCCAAGATTGAAGGTTGGTTATGCAAGAAGAAATGTTAGCTACGAGATTGGTGAGGTTTGCATCGGTCTCGATGAGGACCAGGATATCGTCGGCGTAGGTGTAGAGTGTTTCTAGGGGGGATAGGTGGAGAAGGTTCAGGGAGGACATATAAATGTTGAAGAGGATGGGAGATAGGGGGGAGCCTTGTGGGACTCCACAGGTCGGTTTCCATGGGGAGGAGGAGGAACCATGTTTGGTGACGGTGTAAGAGCGAGAACGTAAGAAATTCGAAAACCAGTCGAGGACTGTAGAACTGATGCCTATCTCGGAGAGTAGGAAGATTAGAATGTCATGGTGGACGACATCAAAGGCAGCAGAGAGGTCGAATTGAAGGAGAACGGCAAATTTTTTATGAGAATGAAATTGTTGGATCTTCGAGATAAGGGAGGCCAGGAGGGTTTCGGTACTGAAGTTGGGTCTGAAGCCGTATTGATAGGGTAGGAGGATAGAGAATCTTTCCAGGTAGGCTGAAAGTTGGGAGGAGACGATGGACTCTAGCAGTTTGGTTAGGAGCGGAATGTTTGCTATTGGGCGATAATTAGATGGGGCGGAGGGGTCTAGGTCAGCTTTCTTTAGTAGGGGGGTCAGTGCAATGCGTCCCATTTCAGGGGAGAAGAGGCCCGATAATAGGGCAGAATTTATGAGTATAGTGAGAGAGGAGATGGCCTGAGCGGGAATTTTCTCAAATAGATAGGATGGGAATGGGTCCAAGGTGCAATTGCAGGATTTCAGTTTCAGACAGAGTTTGAGGACCTGGGAATCGGATACTTGCTCAAAGGTGGTCCAGGATCTATTGACTGGGATGGGGGTGGGGACCTTTGTAGTAGGATCGGGGGAGGCGGCCACCAGAGGATTGTAGGAGACTGCAGGAGGGAAGGAGCTTCTCAAGGCGGTGACCTTTCCGTTGAAGAAGTTTGCTAGTTGATCCACTGATGGGGAGGAGGGAAGAATAGAAGGGTTGGTGTTGGGGGTTAAGGAGCGCCAGATATGGAACAGCATACTGTTCTGGTTTTTCGATCTGGAGATCTTGTCACCATAGAAGTCTTTCCTAGCTCTTTTGAGTGTATTGTTGTAAGATTTAATGTTGACTCTCCAGATTTGTTTATCTGTGGGGGATTTCGATTTTTTCCAGATGCGTTCCAGGGATCGACATTTTTGTTTTAGCGCCCTGTGTTGTGGGAGGAACCAGGGGGCCTTACGGGAGTAGGAGATGCTACTGAGAACTTAAGTGTTCTTATTTAATTTAATGGTGCTGATTTCAGATCTGTAATTGAAATTCAGGTAGCACGTCAGGTTTCTGAGATACACATTACTGATTTTTTAGACAGTTTGCTATATTAGCACAATATTGCGAATATGAACTGTGTCCCACCAAACTTGTGTTAAGGTGTTTACTCTGAAAACAAACATGAAGACAATAAGGAGGCATGTTACAGCATACTGTATATTTATGCCTCTCTTAACTCACACAAAAGTGATGTCAGCATGTTCAAAAATATTTGAGACACTTGCTTTTACACTTGTACTGCACACTGGTCTCTCTTTGCAAGAACCACCATCAGTCTCCCATCATACTAGAAATGAACTTTCCCTGATATCTGCTTTCCATTGCCTTGATATCTTGATGAAATCTTTCCCCATGCTCATCGCTGACATCACCAAAATTGGGTGGGAAGAAGTCAAGGTGAGAATGTAAGAAGTGCATTTTAAGTGACATTCTTGCACCCATTAGCTGATATGCCGTCAGCATGTTCTCCACAAGCTCAGCATAATTCTCTGATCTGTGATTACCAAGAAAATTCTGAACAACCAGCATAAATGCTTCCCATGTTACTGATTCAGCTGGATTCAGCTTCTGTTTGAACGCATCATCAAGGATCAGTCCATGGATTTCGGGTCCAACAAAGCAGGCTGCTTTGAAGAAGAGACCAGGTGAAGGCAGACATGAGTGAAGAGCAGCAGCTGTGGCAGCGGTTCATGCCAGCGGGCCAGATTTACTATAAAATTTAAAATGTCTGGCGGGCCAATTTTTAACACACTGCGGGCTAGATTCGGCCTGCGGGCCAGAGTTTGACATGTCTGCCCTAGTGAAAAGGAGGGACAGGGGAGAAATGATTAAGATGTTCAAATACTTCAAGAGTATTAACGTAGAACAAAATCTATTCCAGAGAAAGGAAAATGGTAAAACCAGAGAGCATACTTTGAGGTTGAGGGGTGGTAGATTCAAAAGTAATGTTAGGAAATTCTTCTTTACGGAGAGGATGGTTGATGCATGGCATGCGCTCCCGAGGAAAGTGGTGGAGAAGTAAACAGTGACAGAGTTCAAACAAGCGTGGGATGAACACAGAGGATCTCTAATCAGAAAATAATGGATATACATTGAAGGAACTAAGGCCAGTACTGGGCAGACTTGCATGGCCTGTGTCCCGTATATAAACATTCAGTTGAGGATGGGCTGGAGAGGGTTTCGATGGCTGGGATGGTTAAGATGGGCTGGAGTGAGCTTTGATGGAGACACTAGTAGATGGAACCTGAGCACACTACTCGTCAGGGCTCTGGGTTTCTGGCCCAGAAATATCTAAGTAAAAGAACCATTTAAACTAAAAAATTAATTTATGTAGGATGCATGGTTGGGCAGACTGAAAGGACCACTCAGGTCTTTATCTGCCATCATTTACTATGTTAAATACATAATCCAGGGCAAACAATGTGTAATTTAACATTAACTGATTGAAAGATAATGATATCTACATACATGAAAAATGAAAACAATAAGAAATATATTTATAAATGTATACAGTATATAACGTAATGTTTGAAGAAGCTTTGTCTGTCACAGTATAGCAATTCTTATTAGTTGCATGCAAACACACTCTGCATTCACAAATATCCAACTTCCCCAAAACAACAGGCAGGACATTTCTCCTAAGAAGTCACCATACAAAAAAAATATTCTGATTCTCATGTCATCTGTGTTGGTGTTTTTCTTAAATTCTAGTGCCATTTTGAGCCAACTTGCTTATGCAGCAATATTAGTCCAGCACAAGCGGTTGAAAGTAATTGAAAAGTTTAAAGTCTGTAAATAATTTAAGTGATGCATTTTTTTTTTTTTTAATAAAATGAAATTCAAACCAAATGGTTCAATATTTAATTTTGTTTTGCAGGAAACAGCAACTTTGCTTGATATACGCACCTAATAGTTTTTACAAAGCTGCGGTTTCTATCACGGGCCGGCGAGGTAAGTGGTCCATTGCTCATAGAATTCCTATGAGCGTCAGAGCATTTACCTCATTGGCGTGAGGAAGAAACTTCTACCACAGCTTTGTAAAAGGAGCCCATAGTTAACTGTGGAGTTACAAGTGAGGAGCAATACTACCCCTCACTTAAAATTATTAATACATGACGGCACTTCATCTTCTCCGTTACAGCTCCTCAAGCATGAAATTCCCTCTCTATTTACTTAAGAGAGGAAAAAAATTTGGATAAATTTAATAGCAAACTTAAAAGCTTTCTTTTTATAGACGTATTTAATGACTAAAAGGACTGTCTAGACGCTTCATTTTATTTTCATAACTTCTTTGAGATTCTTCGTTCTTTCCCTTCCTATTGTTTTCAACCATAAGTGTTTTTTCTTCTATCAACCAAATTGTATTTCTGTCCCCATCCTTTCCTCACGTTTTATTATGTTTGTTAAGTTAGTCTTCAATATGTTTTGTAAGGTTCAGTTTTTTTGTTACTTTTGTTTGTCCCCCCTATTTTGTAATTTTATTGATTTGTTCATCGCTTAGAATTTTGAATAAGCGATTAATCAAATTTTATAATAAACTTGAAACTTGAAACAAGTGCTGGTTCCTCCCCAGAACTGTGCCTTGGCCTGCCTCTGGTTGGTCAACTTTTGGTGGGGGGCTGGTCAGAGCCAATATTCAGTGGGATTAGTGCCGCCGAATATCGGTGTTTAGCCGCCAATAAGTGATTTGGGCCTGATTCTATAAACGGCACCTAAATTAATAGGCACCTAGAAAAGTGGTGCCTGCCACCTATCAATCAAATTTAGGTGTCATTTGTAGAATTGTGCTTAGCGACACCTAACTCTGCTTAGGCGCCAGTAGGAGTCATAATGTTAGGTGCTGGTGTATCAGGCCAGGGTTTTCTCGACCTAATTTACCGGCTCCTAACATCGATGCCTACTGGCGCCTATAGCTACTCACGCCCTAACCATGCCGAATTTTGGGTGGGCGTGGGTAGACACCGGTAATTGCCTTAGTTTAGATGCTTACATGGTGCCTACCTAGTTAGGCACCTATCCGAAAATGAATTGGTTTTTGAGTGGTTTATTATGGCACTTTAAATTACCAAGCCAATTAAAAATAAATTAACTTGGGCATCTAACTTGGTAGGCACACCAATCTAGGCACTTACCAGCAGACGCCATTTATAAAGTCAGAGCCTTAAGTGGCCCAAAGCCTCTCTGGATGCTAAAATCACTCTGAATATCAGCCCCTATAGTTTTTTCCATTAAGCAAATATTCCAATACTTAAACATTCTGTTTTCAGAGCTTCAGTGTTGTAGCATAAGATAACTTCACAGCAGCATAAGAATATTCACTAGACATCAACATTCCTTTCAATAAACTCAGTTAATACGTTTTTTGTCAAGATTCAGAAGAATACTCCTCCCACGAGCTTCCGATCAAGTATGTAGGTCCTTTTTCCCTTTATCTTTCCTCTCTATATTCACAATGCTAGGAAGTTCTTTTTTACCCAGAGGGTGGTGGACGCATGGAATGCTCTTCTGGAGGTTGTAGTAGGCGAGAGCACAGTAAAGGGGTTTAAGGAAGATAGGTACCTAAAGAATAAAGGGATTGAGGGATACAGATAGAAGCAGAGATAGGTTATAAAGGTTATAAAGTAGAGGTAGATTATAAAGGTCAAGAATTCACTTCACAGGTCAAGGACCTGGTGGGCCGCCGCGGAAGCGGGCCGCTGGGCGAGATGGACCTACGGTCTGACCCAGTGGAGGCAACTTCTTATGTTCTTATATGCTTCTGTGTATTGTTCAATGTTAAGTGTGTACACTTTGGTTAAAGAAATTAGTCATGTAGCTTTAAATTGTCGTTTTCTCTGTTGCAGATAGTGTTGGCTGGCTTTGAAGATCTCCAGGATCTTTCAGACCCTCCTCTAGACTCTTCTTCTTCCTTATGTTCCCACTTGACTTTAACCAATTCAATAAGAAAAACCTGTCTACTTAATGTGTGTATGCCTTTAGCATATCCTGCTTCAGCATGTCTTTATTTATATTTCCATCTCTCTTTTCATAAAAAATGAACACATAATTGTGAATCCCTAAACTAATTACCCCACCCCTCGGTAAGAATAATCCCACATCTCACACTCACCCAGGCTCACTATCCTTACTAATAATTAACTCTGGAACCCTTACACATTCTACATCTGCTATACTTTGTAGTTATACATATCCAGTTCCCAGCTCCACTTAGCAGCTCACTATATATAAATCCTTTCTGAAGCTCTGAGGCATCCAAATTCCCCCAATTTAAAACGTCAATTACATTTCCTCTCACATAACTCTGAACTGACTTAAACTAAACATTTTTTCCCCACTCAGGCATCTTACACCTCACTCACATCTCTTCTTGAAAGTAGGGCATTCATAAAAAATAATTAAATAATAACCCACATGGGGGGGGGAGTAGCTGGAGCAGTCTGAGGCTGGACTGCAGGGTTCCGCTGCAGGACTGATGCGAGGCCTGATGTTGGGAGACAGAATCGGGGCTGAAGGAAGGCAGTGGCAGCATCATTTCTTTTTTCCCTGGTGGCATGGCGATCAGCTGATTTTTAAGCCGCTGGGAGGAGCTGGGCCCAGAGAGGAGGAGGAGCGGTGTCATGGGGGCCCAGAGTCGACAGTTGTTTTGGGTGCTCCAGACTGGTTCAGTCCCATGGAGTGGTGGCTTCATTGGTATTTTTCCCCGGCAGCGACAGTCTTCTTTTTCCCAGCGGTGCAGTGATTGGCTTTTTGCCTGCTACCAGGATGAGCAGGAAGGTGCATGCTTACGCGGCTGCACATTCACAGAAGAAACAGAGGGAGCCTGTGCGGTGCTGGTAACACATGCGGGAGTGCGCTGAAGACAAGGCCTTGAGAAAGCCCGTTGAATAAGGTCGAAAGGGGCCCAATCGGCAGACATTAAAGCAGGGGTATCCAACCTGCGGCTCAAGGCCGCATGCAGCCCCGTGAAGTATTTTGTGCATCCCCGGTTGAGGGCAATGCAGTGTTTTCCTCTGCTGCCCCCGGGTTTTTACCGTCTTGCTGGCTCCCTCCTCTGTCTTGCTGCAGCGTTTATGCGTTTGTGCAGCCCAAGAAACATTTTTTCGGCCAATGCGGCTCAGGGAAGCCAAAAGTAATCATAACAGTGCACAGACAGTCATTTCAATAGCAGGAGGAGGAGAAAGAAATACCAGTTGAGATAAGTGATTTATTAAATCTCAATTACTGAATGCAATTATTTAAGATATACATTTTTCCATATATTCTTTGATGAGATTTTATTGCAAAGTTAAAATTTTATATAAAAAAGGGAAACCATTAAAAATGAAAAATTTTGAATGCATCAATAAAGTTTGCTAAAGATAGCACTATTAAATTACACTGAAGGTTTTGGGATCGATGAATGAAACCCCCATCCACATTTAAGCCTATAAGAGATTACATGATCTTTTGGCGTGGACTTCTGCACTGGCGTGGACTAAAAAATGCCGACTAAATAACAGGAGATTTAGTCGGCATTTTTAGCCGCTCACGAATGGAAGATTAGAAGAGCCCTTTCATTATATGAAATCAACTTCACGTCCGAATCACACAACAATTTTCTTTGGCATCCGAAGTTTAATTTACTTTTGTCTTGGGTTCCTTGAAAAAGACCCTCGAAACATGATCCATGTCGGGACCTGTAAATCGTTCTTCAAGTTAAGTGAAAATATGTTTTCCTCTTTTTGCCACTGAATATATGTTTTCCACTTTTTGCCATTATCATACAAGGAGCATATTGCCTTAGTTAGCATTTTTACACCTAAGCCATACACTGTGATGGAACGTTGTGTTTGGCTATAGGAGTCTCGGCTCTTGGTCGCATCACACATTTTCTGAAAGATAAATTCTGAAAGATAAATTCAGAAGATTGTATATATGCACTTTATATATTTATACTCTGAGTTCTACATATATTGAGAAGTCTTGTTTGCAGAATTACTTGTTTGAATCATCAGCTATGTTTTGCGAATCCAAGGGCTGAATTCTCGTAGTGCATAAACAATTGCTCGAAATCTCAGAAGATTTATGTGAAAACAGAATTCTCTTTTTGACCACTGACTTTGAGTCTGGCGGTGATTGAGATGCGCTCACCAACCTTTGGTTGAGGTATCTGTGGTAATGGTGAGTAGAAGAGGCAGAGACTGGAATGAACATCCTTGTTTGAGGGACGCAGCATAAATCCACCAAGAAAAAGAAGTTTTAACCTTGGATGGTAGAGGAATTAAGGTTACTGGTGACTGAGTGCTCTGAATCCAATTGAGAGTAAGATGCACTACAGGGGATGCATGTGCAGTCTGGCATGTGGAACTAGAGCAAGGGATGCAGCCTGTGACCTAAGAGGCACAATACTTTGCACGCTGGGAGAGCAGAAGACTGCCCCATCTAGTTGGATAAGGTAATTATTGCTTGATGACGATAGGCCCTTGCAGAGACTGTGTTGCGTCGTGCTCCAATATACGTGAGATAACGAACTGGTTGGAATTTTGATTTGTCAGAATTGACATGAAACCCAGTGCCAGTAGAGAGTGCATTGTGGTTTGCATGGTAAGAAGCAACTGCTTCCTCATGTGTGCTACTAGGAGCCAGTCATATAGATAAGGAAATACCATGTGTTTTCTCCTTAAGTTGGCTGCTACCCACCACCAAACACTATGTGAACACACATGGTGCTGATGATAGGCCGAAAGGTAGAACTTTGTACTGACAATGTTTGTTGAGGAATAGAAATCTTAGAAATTTCCAGTGAAACCATGCAGAATTTATCTTTCTTGAGATCGAGTATAGGTCAGAGACCCAGCATTATCTTGGGAATAAGAAAAAATCTGGAATAGAATCCCTGGTAATGTTGTTGCATAGGGGAGCTCCTCGATGGCATTGTTCTGAAGCAACAAGAAGATCTCTTCTGTCAACTGAGGAATGTGATGTGGGGGAAGATAAGAATGGGAATGGATCAGAAGAAAGTTGAGGAAATATCCTTGAGAAATAATTGTGAGAACCCAATTGTCTGTAGTGATGGTATGATCTTTGATAAGACAAAGCAGTGGAGCAAGAGTTAGGAGGGAAAGAGGCATTGGTAACTGTTTTGGAGAGATAAGTTTGTCAGCTTAAAATTTAGAAACTATATATTTTTTTTTTTACCTGATTAAAGAGGCAAGGAGAGGGAAGAGCTGTGACCTGTAAGGCACCAGTCAAAGAAAAAACTGACGGCTAAAAGGTGGAGCTCGAGAGGCAAGATGTCCGCACATACTCAGAAGTAAAAAAAACAAAACAAAAAAACCAAAACAGTGCTGTGTCTAGGGGAGAGCACTGGCACGCAGATGATTTCACCAGCAAGTGTGCCTGCATTTCCCATGCTTGTATCCAGAGAACTTTTTTACTTCCCCTGCGTGAGGTTGCTGCCCATATTGACATCAGCGCTCTCTCTGACATCACATCCGGGACCCATGCTTAGGAAGTGACGTCAAAGGACAAGCAGACACCAACGTAGGCATGCTACTCACGCTGGAAAAGTTTTAAAAGGTATGGGGAAAATGAGGGGGGTGTACACACATAGCAGAGGGGTGGGGAAGAGGGTGAGTGAGGGGTGCCACCATCCCAGGCACCACTCACCCTTACTATGCCACTGATTATAAGTGCTCCTTTTACAAAGCCACGATAGCGATTCCACTGCGGCAAAGCCCATTCAATTCCTATGGGATTCGGTGCATTTACTACAGGAAAATAGCTACTGTGGCTTTGCAAAAGGTGGCCCTAAATTTGATAAACAGTGCCATCCACTGAAAAATTGGTGAGGCATCAAGCCACAGAACCTGTCCAAAGGAATACTGCAGTTTCATTATGTGAAGGTTGCACAGTTAGCCAGCCATGCTCACTAAGCAATACTGAATCTTTCAGCAAAATTAAACTAGCTTTGACTTCCAAGAGGATTGTAGGCCTTACAGAAACTGTTTTTTTTAAATAGTTTATTCAAGTTCATCTCCAATTGAATTAAAATAAGTTGCAGTGCATTTTCTTAAATCAATACATTTGTTTCCATTTTTTAAGTTGGATGTTGTTTGGAATGCAATGTAGTAACGTTTCATTTGAGGTGTGTTCTCAATATTATACTGTCATAAAAATGATTTATGAGATCAAGTTTAAGAAATGCAATTACTGCAAGTGGAATTCTCCAGAAGATAAAATAGATTGTGTTTGCTAAGTAGAATAGTGCAAGACTAGCAAAGGCATAAAAGTTTAATGTATGCGTTCAAACAATGAAAAAGTAAGGCTCCTGATCTGTCTTTGTGCAGCAGCAACTGATTCAGACTTTACAGCCTATCACAGAATTATGGAGAACTGTGGATGGGACTTTGCTCTATGCTGTCTTTATTTTAACCCTCAACAGGCTAAGATACAAGTCCAAAAAAATTCCCAACTGGGACTATAAGAGAGGACTAAAGGAATCTCAAGCGCTCACAGCTAAAAGCTCAATGTATCTTAAGAGCTGGTAACCATAGGGTGAGCTATCATTGATCCTTATGAATTCTCTCAAATTATTTATCAAAAACACTCTGTGTATTTTTTTAAGTATTTCTCACAAAAAAGTTTTTTAAATATATATATATATGCATTTTCTTCTTATAGTATACTTATTGGTACTTTTAAGTTTCCTTCTATGAGTCTTAAAGTACTTATCTTAATAACGTAGTGACATAATAGCAATAGCTACGGAAGATCTCCGTTTCGCTCTAATTGTTTCACTAAAAAATAGTTTACCATTAGCTCAATTTCTGCGCTTTCGACGCATCTGTACTCATAAAACTGATTTCAAATCTTCTGCTAAGAAATTAGCCAAGAATTTAAGATTTAAAGGGTATTCAGAAAAACAGTTAACTACATCATATCGAAGAGCTAAATTTAATTATCAAGAGTGGTTATTACAGTCTTCTAGTAGAAAAACCGGAGGAGCTATGCATTCAGAATTTACGGATGAAGTGCAAACTTTTGTGTTAAAATATAATGTAGAATCTGACCAAATAGCAGATATCATCCGTAATCACTGGAGGATAGTCCAAAATCATTCCTGTTTTGAAAATTCGAAACTACGACTCACATATTCAAGATCACGAAATTTAAAAGAATATCTTAGATTACAACCTGATCCAATTAAAATAGACTCACATAAAAAGTTGGGGTCTTACTTAAGCTGTGGGAGATGTCAAGTTTGTCCCTTAAACATTCAAGGTTCAATTTTTGAGAATCCTCTAGACCATAGAAAATATGAGTTAAGACATGTTACCACCTGTAGATCTGACCATATTGTTTATTTAATTATTTGTCCTTGCCAAAAGGTATATGTAGGTAAAACTACTAGGCGATTCAACATCCGCATGGCAGAACACAAATCATGTTTAAAACTAAAAAGGAAAGAAGCTCCACTTGTTACTCATTGTTGTGACCATCATCATACCTTTTTAGAATTGAAATGTATGATTATTGATTCAGTACCGGCATCCATAAGAGGAGGGGATAGGGGGAATAAATTGTTACATTTGGAACAAAGATGGATAGACCGTTTACATAGCCTTCAACCATCTGGCTTGAATATTGCCATGAATTGGCAAGCTTTCATTTAATACGATTTATTTTTTTAGAATCTCTCTTTTTTTCAATGGCATTTTCCGGATATGATGTCACCTTCTTGGCTTAGTTTGCCCTGTGTTTGTATAGTGTTACCGCTTCCGGAAGTGACATCAGACGCCTTCATTTTAAATCCTTGAAGGCCGGTAGGTTTTCAAGATGGCGTTAGAGTGAGAATAAGCAGGGCGTGCAGTTAGACCTAAGAGTCTTTCTCTCGCTCTCTCCCTGCTTCCGTTAGAATTTATACCGATATAAATAGGTATGTTTAGACTGTTAAGTTCAGTTTTGTGTGATACTAAAGTCTAAATACGTTTAGTCTGAAGCTTAATAAGAGTTTCTGAACGGTTAAATAAATAAGCTTTTTCATCTCGTTTCAGCTAGTAGAAGTCTAATACATGCAGTACGTTTAAAATAATAGCAGTTGTAACTTGTTTTTTAACTTTTAAAGTTATGTTTAGACTAGGTTAAATAGCCCAATAAAGAACGGCGCCGGTTTATCAGGCAGGCCAACAGCCTTAGGCAGCCAGTCCTCCAGCCAGCATTGCAGATCCACATCGCGAATGGAGTTAGGGACCCCCACAAACCGGAGATTATTACGGCGGCCTCTGTTCTCCTGATCTTCGAGGCTCCCCTCCCCAGCAATACCCCTATTTTGCGGCCCGCGGTCTATATGCAGCAGGAAGAGAGGCTCCAGCACTGGCATCAGCTGACTTAAAACTTCCTGCTCCTGTTGCATATGCGAGGACTCCTGCCTTCGCATATCTGCCGGGACTCCTGCCTTCATCTTGTCTCCACACCCCCAGACCAGCAGTGGCAGGAGATAATGAGTCCCGGCAGATACGCAAAGGCAGGAGTTCCGGCATAAGTGATGGCAGCAGGAAGTTTCAAGTCAGCTGGCGCCAGTGCCAGAGCCTCTCTTCCTGCCCAATGTGTGAGATCGCGTACTGACCGCAGGTTGCAAAATAGGACCTGGGGGCTGCATGGGGCCCAAGGGCCGTGAGTTTGAGACTGCTGGTATAGACTAATAAACCCCACTAATCAAATTGCAATAACCCCAAATGCTTCATTCTACTTCTAGGGGTAACAAAAAAGCCTCAGAATTTGGAACTGTTTACCCAATCGGGGTTCCATATGTGATTACTTACTTGTTGCTCCCGATACAGTCATAGGCAAAACGCCTCATAAACATTTCTTCTTCCTATTATTTTTTCATCATTTTCCCTTTTTAGGAAGAAAAAAGGTTTATGAGGTATTTTGCCTGTAACTGTATCGGGAGCACCATGTGAGTAATCAAGTTTCAGGTTTATTTAAAATTTGATTAAATCGCTCAATCAGAATTCTAAGCGATGTACAGAGAAAAAATCATTACAAAATTAGGATTTACCAACATATGCTAACCAAAGTAATTACAGACAAACAGACAGAAACAAAAGGGGAAAAAAAGGGATGAAATACAACTGCACCTCCTCTAAACCAGGAGATTTGCTCTCAGTAATTTCTTCAGTCTACCTCAACCAGACAAAGGAGAATCCACCCTATATTCAAACACCCGCCAACCAAAAATGTCAAATGAAGAAAAATGTATGATAACCTACTGGCCACCAGAGCAGCGAAACTGGACCGACAACTCATCGATCAGCTGACTTCGACCACAGACTACAAAATCTTCAAGAAAGAAACAAAAACCCTACTCTTCAAAAAATTCCGAACACCTCCTGCAATTACCAACTACTCCTTAGCAAAATAGAAAAGGTTCTAAATATTCCTTAAGTACTTCTTCATTTCTTAACAATATGTACTTCTCATTATCATAACAATTCTTATGTAATCTGCCTTGAACCGCAAGGTAAAGGCGGAATAGAAATCACTAATGTAATGTAACTCCATTAGACCTTTCTAATATACTGGAAAGTTCTCAGGAGGAAGTTGTATTGTGTTCAACACTATTGGTAACATTTATATTCCAACAGAATAAGGAAACACTTTGCCTTTTTTTTAGGCATAAAGAAGTCTCCTTTCTGAATGGAAAGATTTCAGTTTTTCCAGATGTTTCAAGATCAATGCAAACAAGAAGGAAAAAATTCCTGGAGATGAAAGAAAATGTGAAAGCATTGGGGGCAAAATTTCAATTACATTTCCCTTGTAAATGTATGATTTATTTGGATCTAAATTCTTATGTTTTTTATGAACCTTCCCAATTACAATTTTTCCTTGAAGAAAAGGAGGTATTAATGCAGGAGACCGAGTAAATCATACTTTAGTAGTCCATTTAAATGAATGGGGAGGAGCCTCTATTAATGTTTATCTTAATTTTGTTTCAGTATTACTCCCTCTGATATGTATGATTGTCTCTTTCGAAATGGCTATGGAAGAGGCTTAAAATTATTATTTTGCAGTAATGATTGCTAACTCGCTTAGATATGTTTTATATTTGTAATGAGATTGGGCTCTTGACTTGTTCAATAATTGTTTTGTTGAAAAATGAATAAATGATTGATAAATTAAAAAAATATATATAACTGTGATAGGATAGAGGACAACAAAGGGAAAACAATATGAGTGGGAAGAAGAGTAAAAATTTAAAAGAGGCTCGGTATCAACAGGAAAAAGATTTCTAATATGGAATCAATGGACTCCGCCTCGAGAGGATATAGATCGGGGTCAGAAGGAGAAAGATTTCACATATGGAACCCTAATTGGGTAAACAGCTCCAAATTCTGAAGCTTTTTTATTTATACCCCTAGAAGTAGAATGAAGCATTTTGGGCTATTGCAATTTGATTAGTGGGGTTTATTAGTTTATACTGTATATTAAGTTTGTGGGCCGCTAGGTCAGACACAAGTATTTTATTTATTTTAAAAATTTAAAACTAAACGGTTTACATAATTTACATATACAATATTAAAATGAAGACAAAATAAAAGCAAGTACATAATAAAATACTTATGTAATAAAATGAATATGCATACAATCCTCAGAAAAATACCATAATGTGGATAGTAGAGATCATAGATAATTCATCAGTTGTAGCTGAAGTAACTAAGGGCTCCTTTTACTAAGGTGCGTTAGGGCCTTAACGTGCGGAATAGCGCAAGCTAAATCACCACACGCGCTAGACCTTAACGCCAGCATTGAGCTGGCGGTATTCTAGAAGCATAGCGCGCGGTTTAGCGTGCGGTAATTTTGTGCGTGCGCTAAAAACGCTAGCGCACCTTAAAAAAAGGAGCCCTAAAAGAAGATAAGTGTCTTTAATAATTTTCTGGACCTGCCCTTTTCACAGCAATTTCGTTTCTGACCCACCAGGGAGTTCCAGAACTTAACTCCCGCACAACAGAAAGTTCTTTTACCATTCTCAACGAGTCAAGTAGTTATTGAAACTGTCAGTTAGGCGCCTAACTTTTGCATTTAGATACAGCCATTTTCACTTACCACAGAACAAGCGTAAGTGGTGGAATCTAAACTTAGGCATCTAATTGCTAATTTATTCTAATATTCTAGAAGGCATTAGCAAATTGCTATTATAAAATTCTAGCTTGGTGCACAGATTTTGGGTGCCTTTTGGCACCCTTTATAGACTCGCCCCCTTAAAATTCTGATTCTATTAGCATTCAAGTAGTATACGAGGGGAGCGTTAAAAAGTTCTCTGCCCAACCAAGAAGAGAATGACGTGGATATGGTTCAACCAATGATATGAAACAATGTCAACATAGAATTTCGTTTCTGCAAATTGGCACTTAACAAAGGGGGTCTTTTACTAAGGCGTGCTAGTTGATTTAACACGCTCTAAATGCTAACGTGACCATTATATTCTATGGACGCATTAGCATTTAGTACGCGCTGTATTGGCTAGCGCGCCGTGGTAAAAGATCCCCAAAATAAGATAACGCTCTTAGCTACAGTGGCAAAATAACGTTCAGAATTTAGGAAGTTGGTTGGTTGAGCTGAGAACTTTTCAGCACCCCCTCCCCCTCGTACATTACCATATATGCTAACACTTTGGAGCAGGAGTTTTACCACTTAATAGTCCCCTAAGTATTATGAAAAGAAACATGGATGAGTGCTCATAACATTGGATTACATCAGTTTTGTGTCTTGAACACTATGATCTTATGCTTTGACAGAATCTTTTTCTGGAATGCATTGACTGGTAAGAGTAATTTATAGTTTGTTTCTTCCATGCTGCTATGTTTTACCTGGATTATGTTGACTTTATCAGCTTATAACTCAGCAGAGTTTGTTCACTAAGCACTAGTGGATACTTCAAAGACTGATTTCTTTTGACTGATTATTGAACGTTTGGAATGTTGCAGTTAAAGTGCATTTAAAAATTATTGAAATTTCCTATTAGAGTAATTTAATCTGTAAGCTTTTTCTTCTTCAATTAAAAGGCTTGTTCATTTTCCACCATTCATTTCAGAAACCATACATTTAATGATGCAACTGAATGCATAAAGAGGTTGGAAATATTAAACTGTGAAGCAGAGCCAAATAGTAGACGCGTTTAAGCGGCCTCCAGAGATAAAAGTCACTTTATAAGAATTAAATCTTCATGCTTTGCAAGTATATTCTATGACTCACAAGTCATTAACTCTCAGTTTAGTGATTACAATAACTATTTTTATATTGTTTACAGTTATTGCGGAGTAAACATAGAGTAGGAGTTAGTGCTGCGATTTAAGGATCTTGCATCATTAAACACCCCTTTCTTTTGTGCAATGTTCTCCACATCTGGAGGAATCACCTTGGACTGTGCATTCTATTATAGTAACAACTAGTCTTTAAGCCCGTTACATTATCTGGTGCTAGAGTAGATGTGTATGTGTGTCTTTCTTACTCTCTCTCTCTCTCCTTGACCGCTGTCTATCTGTCTTTCTTTCTCTCTCTCTTTCCTCGGCTGTCCACCATCACCCCTTGCCTGCTCCTCCTGTCCAGCAGTAGACCTTTTCCCTTCCTTTTACCTCCCCCCTGTCCAGCAGTACCCCTTCCCTGCTCCCCCTGTCAAGCAGTAGCCCTTCTCCATTTTACCTTTTACCCGGTTTTCGTGGTGGTCTACAGTGGTTTCAGGGTCGCAGTGTCGTGGAAGAAAGGCAGTGTTTACACCGCCGCAGGCTCCTACTGATGAGGAAACTGCCACACGCTCTACTGCGCATGCAGAAACCGCCGAATGAAACAGTCGCACTCTCCTTCTTCTGCCTCCTTTTGCCCCATGCGCTGCAAGCCGCCCCACGCGCCTTAAATCAAATTCCACATGGAGTTAGAAATCATGGCGGCAGGGATCACGGAATCGTAAGTGCGCTTGCGCGGGTAAGGATTTTATTATAGAAGATGGCATGAAGAGAACTAGTGTAGAGCCTTTCCTCATAGTGCATGCATGTGCAAAAGATTTCACTTGATCACCTTTTTGCTAGTCCACTGGCCATCTTAAGCTCTTTAACACTTTTATCCACCTGCACTTTGCTTACAATGGACATATTTGACTTGTCTTTCCTTTATGTATGGTCTTGATTTATATGCCTGATTTCCCTATTCATGAATTGTTTGCTTTTATATTGCCCATTTTATTTTATGTAAACATTAAATTGTTTTTAACCATTTAAATATATGATTTATATTGTTATAAATGTTGGTTTGATTTAGTTGTTGATTTTATTTACAGTTTTGCCTCTGATGCGGCCCTCAGGTGAAACATGGCCACATCAGGCACATGTGACATTAAATTTGTCTATGCCCCATATACTTATCTGGTCTGCTCTTTGTTCCTCACCTGAATCACTGCAGATCATCTGCCTCTCTTATGTCCCTCTTTGCAAATGATTGATACTTGTGTGCACTAGCAGGAACGAGTGTGCATTTTCTTTGCACATACTGCCCACTCTTGAAGAAAAGTGTGCCCTCTTTCACACATTGCCCACTCTTTTAAAAGGGTTGCAAGTGACAGCCCAGCCCTATGAATTTGTGCATGTGGAAATTGGGAGAAGGGCAGGTAGATGAGGGGCCCCCTCCTTAATTTCTGGCCCGGGCCCCAGCTTGTCTGAAACTGGCCCTGGCTGGGGGCATAAGTGTACACTTATGCATGTAAGTGTCTGAGAAAACATTCTAAGAGCACAGGAAAGTGGCATAGCACATAAATATAAAGAGGGGTTTGTGTGAAGAGTATGCGAGGCGCATGGACAGTGCTTCTTACTCATTCAACTTACAGAATACTGTAGATCTATGGCTGATGTAACTACAGGTGACTAGATTTCAGGCACCTCAATAATGGCATATGGGTGCCCAGGTGCCAATATAGAATAAGCTCTCACCACACATCATCAAGGCACCTAAAAGAAGGTACTATGACTGTCTAAAGCAGTCAGCTCCCTTGGTCAGGGAGGAAAAATCTAAGAGGCCAAAAGGACCCCTTATAAACAAGGTATTTAAAGGAGACAGCAAGACTGGGCTCAAAGGAAAACCTGGAGGCAGGAGCCCTACATCCCCTTCCCTCTGAAAAGCAGATCAGATTGGTGCTTGTGCAGGCTGAAGAAGGGAGAAATAAATCTCCAGTACTTACCTGATAAGAAATAGCAGGATAAACCCGGCACAAGCTGAGCAGGGGGGAGGGAATGCATCGGAGTGGGTCATATTCCCAATCAAGGCAGTCTGCATGTCCCTGAGTTTCCCCCAGCAACCAAGGAGACTGAGAGGGTGTGGTTAAAGAGCACATTCTGTTAAAAATAACAATTCAGCAAAAAAAAAAAAAAAAGAGGGGGGGGGAGGTTGTCTACTATAAAGGAAGGGCCCATGTGGGGAGGGGAGGAAGGGGCTCATGTGATGGCAGGGCAAGAAGGGAGAAATGGATTCCTTGGGAGGGAGCCGCAACCTGCAGTCTGCCCAAAGGAAAAGGGATTTCCCTTCCCCCCCTCCAAGAAACTGAGAACTGATTCTACAAACATGCATCCCGATTCGCTGCCAGATGGCAGTAGGACGCCTACCACTGCCTTGAATCGGAATACCCGTTTATAGAATCAGCCCCACATTGTATAGAATTGCCCTGATTGTGGGGGATTTAAAACTCGCCTTCTGTAACGGTACTGTAGGCATGCTGTGTAGAACTTCCAGCTCACACAAGATTTCCACAATAAAAAACAAGATTGCATTTCCGTGTAGCAAAACTAGGAAAGAACAGTCTCTTTTGGGCTGTTCTGAGTGAACTGACAAACCTAAATACATGGGCATTTGATCACTGTGCAAGCATGAGTTTGTAAGTTTTCACAGCATGACCTTGATTGAGAATGGAGATTCAGTTACGATGTAAGTAAAAGGGGGAAGACACAGATGGTGTGCATCTTCTAGATGAGAATCAAGCCGTTGTCGGTTTTCAGAACTCTTTTAAAAGAGAAGTGATGTGAACCCACGCAGAAAAAGAGTACTTGTACTTCATAGGCTACGCTAGGATTATGGTATGAATATGAAAATAAAGCAAACAGGCTATTGTGTCATCTGCATTTGCAACATAAATAGGGATGACAATTTTAAAGGGTTAGTCCACTTGGCCAGTTCTCAGTAGGGTCTCTGAGTTATCAACAATGCCAACTTCCATCTATTATTGATAGCTCTAACACTCTGGCAGTTTTTGAACTGAAACCACTGAGTTCATCACGTGCTGCCATACCTACGAGAGGCAACCAAAGGAAGCTGATGTCATTAGTTGACCACAACTCCATTTGGGAGCTGATTCTTGCATAATAACCCCACAAAATCATCTTCCTTGTTTATAATGTGTGGTAGCTTCTGGCATCTTTTATTTTGCACTCAATATTTTTCCAGCCGCTCTCTTAACCTTAGGACAGTCTATCGGTTTCACAACGTTTGCAGATGACATTCAATTAGTTCATCCGATCGACCTTAACAATGCTAACGAAATAATTCTTATTAACCAAAAACTAGAAAAAATTAAAGTTTGGCTTGACTCACATATGCTTTCTTTGAACGTCGATAAGTCCAAAATTATTATTTTCCCCATCAAAGATGGACTCACCCTTTACACTCCTCTTAAGTTCAAAACTCAATCTATCAAAGTAGTATCTTCATTAGAGTCACGTTTAATAGTAAACTATCATGCCATCTACATATTAGCACAGTAGTCCAACGTTGTTTCTATCGATTGCAAATGATAAGATCTCTGTCTAAACTATTAGAACCTGCTTCTCTGAATATATTGATTCACTCTCTTGTGATCTCATTCATCGATTATTCTAACACCCTCTTTAAAGGCACAACAAAAAAATAAATAAGAAGACTCCAACTGGTACAAAACACTGCAGTAAAAATTTGGTTTAATCCAAAAAAAATATGATCATGTCACCCCATTTTTATATAAAGCTCACTGGTTACCTATACAACACCGAATTGCTTCTAAAATTATTTTATTAACTTTTTAAAACCAGAGAAAATAATCAGCCTGAATTCATTAATAACCTACTTATCCCTTTCAACATTACAAGGTCTTTGCGATCTCCACCTCAAAACCTTCTTGTTATCCCATCATTTAATCATATAAATACATTAAGGACCTCAATCTTTTCTGTTAGCACCCCTTCTCTTTGGTATTCCAAACTACTTACGCAAAAAACTTACACTTACAGACTTTAAGTCAAAACTAAAGACATTTCCCTTTCTCGACGCGTTTGACTCCTCATTGTCCTTTTAAGGACTACACTTCTCCCTCGCGGGGGATACGGGCAGAGCCAGACCGCGAATGGCGAAAAACCATGATTATCTGGCTTTGACCCACCCCCACCTCCCTGCCGCTTTCCCGGCCTTTCCTGGTGGTCTAGAGGGCTTTCGGGGCAGGAGCGATCTTCCTACGCTCCTGCCCCGTGCAGATCGCCATGAGGAAATGGCTGCTGTGAGTTCCCGTAGTCTCTTGAGGAAGATCGCTCCTGCCCTGAAAGCCCTCTAGACCAGTGGTTCCCAACCCTGTCCTGGAGGAACACCAGGCCAATTGGGTTTTCAGGCTAGCCCTAATGAATATGCATGAAGCAAATTTGCATGCCTATCACTTCCATCATATGCAAATCTCTCTCATGCATATTCATTAGGGCTAGCCTGAAAACCCGATTGGCCTGGTGTTCCTCCAGGACAGGGTTGGGAATCACTGCTCTAGACCACCAGGTAAGGCCGGGAAGGTGGCAAGGAGGTAAAAAATATGGGTTTTTTTATTTTCCCCCTCCCCAGAAAAAAATCACGATTATAGGGAAGGGAAAGTGTACCCAGTATTTAGAAGGAATCTTAATACCTGTTCCCCTTCCTATTGTTCTTCTCCCTTACATGTTCTCTTTTTTTTTTTTTACATATTATAGTTCCAGCCCTCCTTTCCCGCTTTTCTCTGTTCGTTAATTTTTTTGTTAGTTTATTAGTCCTTAAAAGCTAGTATTTGCCTTAGTGTTGTTGTGTGTTGTTTTTTTTAACTATATTGTAGTCAATAGATGATTTTAACATTTTTGTACACCGCCTAGGTTTGATTAGGCGGTATAAGAAATTTTAAATAAATTTGAAACTAATAAACACAACCAAAACAATAAAAAAACAAACAAAGAATTAAGTCAGTTTGGGTGCTTCTTAAACAGGTCTAGCTCCAAATTAGAGAATGACATGGTGACAAAATTCATCACCGTTCCCGTCCCTGCGAATAATCGCGGGAAATAATCCCATGTCATTTTCAACCTCAGTCCTTCTACACCAGCATTCTTCAAAGCAAAGCTTGCGGGTCAGTGGTTGTGGCCATTCATACTCTGATTCTTCCCTCTCTCTTTAAAGAATGACATGAAGATGGTTTCCCGTGGTTATCTGCGGGGACGGGAACGGTGATGAATTTGTCACCATGTCATTCTCTACTCCAAATGTATAACTTCCATCCAGGTTATCTTGGAAAGGTTCAATTATCGCCGCAAGACATCCAAGTTAAGCCCACCCAAAACACGCCTCCCAATATGCCTCCTGAAACTCTGGATGCACAGCAGATGAGATTTCTCGCTAGACATCGAGGAAAACGTTTTTGATTATCGGCACTTGGCTGTCCCAGTAATTAGGACATTCAAGTGCCAACTAAGGCGTTTTTTTGGACATTTTAGTTTTTTGATTATGAGTTTCATAGTCTTCTATAGCAGTAGTTCCCAACCCTGTCCTGGAGGACCACCAGGCCAGTCGTGTTTTCAGGATAGCCCTAATGAATATGCATGCAGAAGATTTGCATGCCTGGTACTTCCACTATATGCAGATCTCTCTCATGCATATTCATTAGGGCTATCCTGAAAACCTGACTGGCCTGGTGGTCTTCCAGGACAGGGTTGGGAACCACTGTTCTATAGTCTTTGCATGTCATTAAAAAAAAAAAAAAAATCAAATCGCTCTAGTGAATTTGCCAGTTCTAATGCCTAAAAGCCCCTTTATCCAGGATGATGTAGGTCAGGAAAATACGTATGTGAATCTGAGCACAACGTGATTAATGATTAAAGCAGAGAAGTTGAAAGTGCATGGATGAGTAAAAGGAGATGTTAAAAGATCATACAAGAAGAGCACAATAACCCACGTTGTATCATAAATGGCAAATGTTGCTGAAAGAACTCAGTTGTATTCTTATTGCTCAGAAGCAAGCTGCAATTACCATTATTCATCAAAGCCAGCCTAGTGTGTCTGCTAGACATCCACTTTTGAGATGCCAGCTATAAACATTTTCTGTAACTAAGGATGGGTGGGCAAACAAGTAGGCCATTTGATTTTTTCCTGCCGTTGTATTTCCATGAATGGGATGCACAAATTGCAATGAAGTATTCAGAAGGCTTTCTAACCTAGATGCGCAAATTGTGCTTTAATAGCAAACACTGATGTGTGCTTGTCAAATTTAGCTTTGAATGAGCCCGACCCTTTTTAACCCGATCCACCAGTTCTAACACATACCGTCTCTAACAAGATGGCAAATTACTACCTAATTCCTTCAATTTAAGTGTAGTGACTAGATTTTGATTAACGATTTAAAGGGCAATTTTTTTTTTCCTGAACGTTGCAAAGACTGAAAGAAGTGGAGAAGATGCATATTTTATCCAAACCGAACCACATGTTTCACAGAAGTCATGTAAGCCTACATTGCATGATTTATTTTTTTTAGAATGACTTCCACGGTGCAGTAAATTCTCAGCCTTGCAACCCTATTCATGATCCCCCTTCTCTCTTTTCTGATATATAGGGCTCCTTTTACTAGGGTGCGCTAGGGCTTTAACGCACGAAATAGTGCATGCTACATTGCCGCGCACGCTAGATCTTAACGCCAGCATTGAGCTGGCGTTAGTTCTAGAAGTGTAGCGCGCGGTAATTTCCTGCGTGCGCTAAAAACGCTAGCGTACCTTAGTTAAAGGAGCCCATAATCTCACTTTGGTGACAGAGTGGATAACATTCGAAAGTATTTCCGCGGCTAGAAATAATGATGTGCAAACAAAAATGGCCAGTTATAGGCACGTAAACATATGGAGCTGTGGCTTATGGTTTACCAGAACTAAGCCGAGGCACGCCGTATCGTCCTCTGCGATCCGAATCTGCTATGAGGTTGAGCC
Source organism: Geotrypetes seraphini (assembly GCF_902459505.1). Taxonomy (NCBI): domain Eukaryota; kingdom Metazoa; phylum Chordata; class Amphibia; order Gymnophiona; family Dermophiidae; genus Geotrypetes; species Geotrypetes seraphini. The sequence continues at coordinate 527,770,959 of NC_047084.1, read as the reverse complement.
TTGGGAATGTACGCTAGATACATTACAAAAAAATATAGAGGGCAGCGAGACAAGATGGCGTCGTAGGGGAGAGGACACTGTGAGTTGTGCTCCCGCCAGTAAGAATATTACCTCTTTTTCTGCTCCTCGGGGTTACAATTAGTAATGCTGAAAAGAAGAGGCAACAGGGAGCAATTACAAGCTTCCTTTCATCTTCGCCTAGGGGCACTCCTGCTGAGCCGACTGTGAAGGAAACGTCGGCGTCGGAAAGTGAGATTTCGCTACGCCCCACGGGACCTGAGCCTCCTATGCAACCGCGGGAAAGAGGAACGCCGGCAGAAATACAGGATGAGGAGCGCCCTGCTGAGCCATCGGGCTTGCTGGCCTCCCAGGTTCCCTCGACCGAGATATCTTCATCAAAGAAGGCATTAGGAGTCTCAGCAGAGGGAGGCAAATTTCCATCTATCCAGCCCCTCGTACAGCCTGCTGAGATTACCCTTGAATTGGTTTGGACTGCTTTGGAGTCAATACACAAGGTGTGGCTAGGAATCTCTACACTAGTCCAGACTCGGGGCTCTTTTTACAAAGGCGTGCTAGCGGTTTTAGCGCGCAATTAGTGCACCCTAAAATGCCGCATGCGCTAGCCGCTACCACCTCCTTTTTATTTTTCGGCTAGCGTGCGCTATAGCGCGCACTAATCTTGTGCGTGCACTAAAAACGCTAGCGCACCTTGGTAAAAGGAGCCCTCAGTCTTCTAAAATAATGAAATTTGAAGAAGAACGTATGACCCGAAAGAAAAAAGTGAACAATTTGGAGTAAACTGTAAAGATATATTGTAGCACTGCCGATACCTGGTCTTCAGGACATCAGTGCAATGCTCACTACAACGCCTTTCTCTCTGTGACGTGCTTTCTCCAAGTAGGAAGTCCTGCTGGATCTCACTGGAACAAATATGGAACAAACTTGGCACAATAGTCAGTTCAGGGTTCAAACACAAAACACTTTATTGTGTCCCGAAAAGGGGAGTCTGCCTCCAGGCAGTCCTGACTCCCAAATGCGACTCTTAGTCCATAAATCAAAATAATCGCAGAGTCTGAACAGCAGAGCACAGCTGCCACCTTACTTCAGGTAAGCAGAAAAGACAAAAGAAAAGAATCACAGTCCAAAAACACTGTTGACTAATAGTCCATAAAATATGAGTCCAATATGCTGCTGTTTTTCACTTGACTAGTAACACAGCAGTCTGACTAGCCGTCCTAGCAGTGTTCTACTCAAGCCCTGCAGTATTCCAGGCTTGTGCCTCAATCAGTTTAACTTATCTGATTGGGGGGAGGGGAACAGGAGCAAGCGAATCCACTATTGAATGTTCTGAAAGACAGAACGCCACGAATGGCCCCACTAACCCACCTATATGGAATGTGGATTCTCCCCAACTTACTTCCTGCCCTCAGTAAAGTTATAACAGCTGCACAACCTAATAAACTTCAGGGAGACAGTTATCTGCAGCTTATAACAAAAACGTTTTTTTTCACACACACAACACACAGCAGCCCTTGTCTCATTCAGTTCAGCTAAGCAGCTTGCTTTGCATACAATACAGGGAAATTACTACTGTTGCTTTCAAACTAGCCAGCCCTAGCACTTAGCTTAGATCCATACAGACATCTTCAGGCAACCCTTAGTCTGCACCCATTCCATGGGCTCTGGTGCTGTCAGCTGGCTGGCTTCACAGTCATTGTCACATTCTCTCATCTCAATATCCTGAGATCCAAGAGCCCCATCAGGTGAGTACTCCCCTCTAGCTGACCCAGGCAAGACTGACCTTCTTCTCCTGAGAGCAGCCTCTAAATGGCTCAAACGAGCCTGCCCTGATCTGAGAGAGGGAGGAGCTACCTGCCTTCCCTGCATAGCATTTCCTGGGGTTTTAATTATCCTTTTCAGCTGGGGACTAGCAGAGGGAGAAGAATGCCTCAGAAGCTGTTCTAGGCTGTTCCCCTGTTCCTCCTCTACTCCCTTCACATGGTTTGTTTCAGCATTAAAGGGGAAGTCAGCAATTTCTTTTCTCCTGTATATCCTAGGGCTAGCTTTAGCACTAGGATTGCTAGGCACGAGTCCACCTTTAGGTCTAGGATCGTGACATACACCTACCCTAAAAGGTTGATTGTGCTTTGTATGTACTTCCTCCTCTACGTTGTCCTACATCTCAGAGAGACAGAAAACTATATAGGAGCTAGGACAGGATCTTGCTAATGCCGTCTCCTTGGCTTGTTAAATTTTTTTATCGGCTCTCCGATTGGGGAATCAGAGTCCTCAAAGTCCTCGGGCCATCTTAACAACGGTTGCTTGTATGCTTCCTCTAGGGTCCCCTCAACCTGACCCTTGGTACCTTCTAACTCATCCACCCTCAGAGCCAATGCCGCTATCACCTGGGTTATCCCTCCTAACTCCTCTTTCTGCATATTTTCCATTTGCTGTCTCACTTCCTCAAGGTCCTGGTCCATTCCTTTAAACGTATCCAGAACCTTTTCAAAATGTTGAGCGTGCTGTTCTATTTGCTCTTCCTGCAGCTTCTGTTTCGCCAACCATCCTTCCGACGTCCCCGTCCTGTTTGTAAGCTCCCCGCAAGTGTTCTTAATCTCTCTGACACTATTTTGCATCGCTTGTTGATGGGCCTGGCTTTCCCTTACTTGCTCTTGCACCACCTTGAGCTGGGAGGTAACCTGTTCTATGAGGCTATTCAGCTTCTCTGTTTCACGATGGTAATGGGCTGTAAGCTCATCTCTAGCCTGCTGCCTTTCCCTGTTTAATTGATCCGCCCCATCTCCATCTTTGGTTTCTGCCTGGGACTTCCCTTTGGCTTCCCACTCGTCTCTTGCTGCCGTCAACTCCTCCCTTAACTTAAGTATCTCGGCATCCAAGAAGGCGAATTTAGCGTCCCCACTTTCTTTCCGTGGGTAGGGGTTTAAGGCTACGGGTGTTCCTATTTCTAGTGTCTTCAACCCTGTGGACCCAAACCCCTGTTCTCCTCTGTCTGTTTCTGGAAGACGGACCCACTGTACTATGTCGGGGTGCCAAATTCTTTCACAAACTAGCTGGGCCATCCGTTCCCCCCTTTGTATTTTATACTCCTTATCCCACTCCTGATACCACAATTGTAGCACTGCCGATACCTGGTCTTCAGGACATCAGTGCAATGCTCACTACAACGCCTTTCTCTCTGTGACGTGCTTCCTCCAAGTAGGAAGTCCTGCTGGATCTCACTGGAACAAATATGGAACAAACTTGGCACAATAGTCAGTTCAGGGTTCAAACACAAAACACTTTATTGTGTCCCGAAAAGGGGAGTCTGCCTCCAGGCAGTCCTGACTCCCAAATGCGACTCTTAGTCCATAAATCAAAATTATCGCAGAGTCTGAACAGCAGAGCACAGCTGCCACCATACTTCAGATAAGCAGAAAAGACAAAAGAAAAGAATCACAGTCCAAAAACACTGTTGACTAATAGTCCATAAAATATGAGTCCAATATGCTGCTGTTTTTCACTTGACTAGTCACACAGCAGTCTGACTAGCCGTCCTAGCAGCGTTCTACTCAAGCCCTGCAGTATTCCAGGCTTGTGCCTCAATCAGTTTAACTTATCTGATTGGGGGGAGGGGAACAGGAGCAAGCGAATCCACTATTGAATGTTCTGAAAGACAGAACGCCACGAATGGCCCCACTAACCCACCTATATGGAATGTGGATTCTCCCCAACTTACTTCCTGCCCTCAGTAAAGTTATAACAGCTGCACAACCTAATAAACTTCAGGGAGACAGTTATCTGCAGCTTATAACAAAAACGTTTTTTTTCACACACAGCACACAGCAGCCCTTGTCTCATTCAGTTCAGCTAAGCAGCTTGCTTTGCATACAATACAGGGAAATTACTACTGTTGCTTTCAAACTAGCCAGCCCTAGCACTTAGCTTAGATCCATACAGACATCTTCAGGCAACCCTTAGTCTGCACCCATTCCATGGGCTCTGGTGCTGTCAGCTGGCTGGCTTCACAGTCATTGTCACATTCTCTCATCTCAATATCCTGAGATCCAAGAGCTCCATCAGGTGAGTACTCCCCTCTAGCTGACCCAGGCAAGACTGACCTTCTTCTCCTGAGAGCAGCCTCTAAATGGCTCAAACGAGCCTGCCCTGATCTGAGAGAGGGAGGAGCTACCTGCCTTCCCTGCATAGCATTTCCTGGGGTTTTAATTATCCTTTTCAGCTGGGGACTAGCAGAGGGAGAAGAATGCCTCAGAAGCTGTTCTAGGCTGTTCCCCTGTTCCTCCTCTACTCCCTTCACATGGTTTGTTTCAGCATTAAAGGGGAAGTCAGCAATTTCTTTTCTCCTGTATATCCTAGGGCTAGCTTTAGCACTAGGATTGCTAGGCACGAGTCCACCTTTAGGTCTAGGATCGTGACAATATATTCCTCTTATAACATTATGCAAGATAAAATGGTGTTATCATGAAAAGTGGAGAATTTTGAGAATTATACCAAGTAGTTAAATTTAAGGTTTTTGAATTTTCCAAAAACACAATACGTCTCCAAAGGATCTTTTCTACAAGTTTTTGAAGGAAATAACTTAACTCTGAATATTTGTACATGTCAAAGAACAGATATCAATGGACTGCATTGTTTTGAAGTGAAGGCAAGTGTTTACTTTTGTTTCACAAATTTGTCAAAGCCAAAATGTCACGTCCTGTTTTGGTCTGGGTTCTGTCTCCATGCCCAGTAGGCTCACAATCTATTTATTTATTAATTTGGATTTATATCCCAACCTCCCCAAAGAGCTCAGAACAGGTTACAGTTTAACATTCACAGTGTTTCAATAAACATTACATAGGGTTACAGTAAACATTAGGGTTACAATTTGGCAGTGCATAGGTTATGACTTTGTGATCAAGGTGTGCAGTATAAGAATTCAATCTAATAGTGTGGGCAGACAAGATGGTGCATTTGGCCTTTATCTGCCATCATGTTTCTATGTTTTTTGTTATGTGGATTTTTACGATGTGTATGTTAATTGTAAGCCGCTTTGGTTTAAAGTGGATTGTAAATGTTTAAATAAATAAATAGTTGCACTTAATTTCTGTTATGACAAGTATGTTATGATGAGTATGTTAAGATGCTCACATTATGACAATTGTTTTTTGTTATAATGGATCAATGCTCAAAACTAGAGAGTTGCACGGGGACAGAAATCCCACCCATCCCTGCCTGTCCCCGCCAGAATCCTCTCCGTCCCCACCTGTCCCTGCCAGGATCCTCTCCATCCCCACTCATCCCCGCAAGGAATTATCTCCATCCCCAACCCGTCCCCATAAAAAGCAGCAATTACTTCTGACAGGATCATCAATTCCACAGTTTCTTTTGTGTTTGCGCTGCTGTTTTCCTTGTAGAATCTCTTTGGTGGAACCCTTTTTTTGTTTTCTGTTCAGGTAATTAACTTATAAACCCCCTCTTTTACTAAGGCTGACGTGTCAATTATATTATTTGGATGAACCCTGCTTCCAAAGCCTTCCATCCCCTTGGGAGTCCCGTGGGCCAGAGGGGGGTCCCCGTGGGTTAGGGGGGGATTCCCGCGATCCCCGTTCCTGTGCAGACCTCTACTCAAAACTCCATGCTGTACGAATCAGCACCCACCTTATACCGCTGGAAGAGCATAGAAAAACAGTGCTTCAATGCCTGAAGCTAATGGCATTCAAATTATACGCACGGTGTAGCTACACTAGCCTAATGCAAAGTAGCTGGAATACATTTCTTTCATGTGCTAGTTTTTGCTAATTTTTGCTAATGGTCACACACTAATGGCAACATTAGCGCATGACCATTAATTTGGAAAATGGCCATCTACACTGAAAGTGGCCATAACGCGCAGGGAAGACCCATAAGGGCATGCTAAGGCTACTTTTTAAAGCAGCTTAATAAAATGAGCTCTAATTAGACCTTTTAACTTAGACATCACTTTTGTCTCAACAAATTATGAGTTAAAATGGATAGTACGGACTTCCTTATATAATCAGTTTGGTTCAGATCTGATCTAAACTGCAATAATGGCAGCATTGTCTCAAGTGCAAAATATAAATATTACTCTTAACTCCACTACTTTGGGTTTGGTTTTATTTAATGTACTTCCAGCCATTCCTGCATTTATTAGAACCTATTATGAAATAATAGCAATAGCAATAGAAAAGATTACTTTTCCAGGCAAATGGAATTAGCATGCTCTTTAAAGCATCTGAAATATTACCTAGCTCAGATGCATCTCTTCACAGTAAAGGAATGACCTTAGATAATGGATTTTTAAAATGCCACACATCACTTTTTTCAGACTGGAGATGCTTGAATTGGACAGGCCGTTCTGGGATTTTCTATGGTATGAAAGTTCATATAATTGGCCATGATTTATTCTTTACTCCTTAGACTGTCTTAATAGAGACTTAAAGATAATGCTCCATTTTAACTGTGAAAGAATTCAGAGGAAGAAAAAGTCCTGCCAAGGGCAAAAGTACAAAACCAAAAAGAAACATCTCCGGTGAAAGACACATAGAATTAGACTGGAGTTCACTACTACTACTACTACTACTATTTATCATTTCTATAGCGTTGAAAGGTGTACATGACACTGTACATTTAACTTGTAGTAGGCAGTCCCTGCTCAGAAGAGCTTACAATCTAATTTGGACAGACAGACAGGACAAGTTCAGCAAACTTTGTGTGAATGTAGAATGGGTACCTATCACCTGTAGGTATATAAATAAATCAGACAGTAGCAAATACCATATCTGATGCATCAGCACTATGGATACTTCTCAGATTTTCTTTTCGTGGGTCAACAGACAACACTGAGCACTGGATATCAAAATTGGATATGTATGCTGGATCTGTCACAGTAATATGTGAAGAGGCTTCATTAACTACTGTTTGTGGAATGTGGTAAATAACATGCTTTAATAGGAGGAAATATATTTTTTTCACTCAGAGAATAGTCAAGCTCTGGAATGCATTGGCAGAGGATGTGGTATGAGTGGTTAATGTAGCTGGTTTTAAAAAAGGTCTGAGCAAGTTCCTGGAGGAAAAGTCCATGGTCTGCTGTTGAAACAAACATGAAAGAAGCCACTGCTTGCCCTGTATCGGTGGCACAGAATGCTGCTTCTATTTGGATTTTTGCCAGGTACTTGTGACTTCGATTGGCCTCTGTGAAGATGGGATATTGGCCTAGATGGACCATTGGGCTGACCCAGTAAGGCTATTCTTACGTTCTTATTTATCCTAAAAAAATACTTTGAAATCTTTGGTCCTTTCATTTTAAAATTAATAAACGAAGGTTTAATTCAAAGTACTATGCCAAAACTCTGGAAAAAATCTGTTATTCGACCCATTATTAAAGATCATAAGATTAGTTCGGAAGAAGTTTCTAACTATAGACCAATAGCAAATCTTCCTTTCATGGCAAAGTTGACAGAAAAGGCTGTTTTTAATCAAATCTCTGAATTCATTGAAAAAACTAATGTTCTTCATCCGAACCAAACAGGGTTCAGACAGCATCATAGTACCGAACATTCATTGATTGGTATGTCTTCTTCAATACACTGCTTTTTAGACCATCATCAATCGGTCTTACTTATTTCTATCGACCTCTCTGCAACCTTTGACACTATAGATCAGGGGTGTCAAAGTCCCTCCTCGAGGGCCGTAATCCAGTCGGGTTTTCAGGATTTCCCCAATGAATATGCATTGAAAGCAGTGCATGCACATAGATCTCATGCATATTCATTGGGGAAATCCTGAAAACCCGACTGGATTCCGGCCCTCGAGGACCGACTTTGACACCTGTGCTATAGATCATCAACTTCTATTAGACAGACTACATTCAATTGGTATCACCGACCAAGTTTTATCTTGGTTTGTATCTTATTTTTCTGATCGTACTTCTACTGTTGCATTTAATAATTCAAATTCTAAAAGTTCACTAACTTCTCATGGTATTCCCCAAGGATCTATTCTCTCTCCCCTACTTTTCAATATCTTTCATGCTCCCTTAATGACCTTCTGCCAATCTATAGGTTTTCATGTATTTGCATATGCTGATGATATTCAGCTCTTACACCCTGTAGATCCCAATAATTCTTTGGATATCATAGTAATTAACAATAAATTGAACAAATTTATCAATGGTTAGATATAAATAGGTTAGCCCTTAATATTGAAAAAACAAAGACGATGCTTTTCCCATGGAAAGAAACTCCTAAACTTATTGCCCCTATTACTATAAAAAATATTCCCTTGCAATCGGTTAATACCATTAAAATCCTAGGAGTTATATTCGACAGTAAATTAACTTTTCACGAACATATTGGTAGTATCGTCAAATCATCTTTCTATAGACTTTGTCAAATCCGTTCCCTTTCACAATATCTTTGTTCTAAATCACTTAATATTCTTATCCACTCCTTAGTAATCTCTAAAATCGATTACTGTAACGCCCTTTTTAAAGGAATTGCACAAAGTGAAATTAGACGTCTACAAATCATACAAAATACTTCCATCAAACACAAAAACAAAAAAATTTGATCACGTAACACCATTTCTTAAGAACGCTCATTGGCTTCCGGTATCTCATAGAATAACTTATAAACTATGCCTACTCACTTTTAAATCAATACTTTTTAAAACACCCGCATTTATTTTTAAATCACTGATTTCTTACTCCTCAAACAGAACATTGCGGTCAAACAAACAACATTTACTGACAATTCCTTCTCTCAAGATCATCAACACTAGACGACAATTTATCTTTTCCGTTACTGCCCCACAAATCTGGAATTCTCTTCCAATTTATTTAAGAGAAGAACATAATATTGATAAATTTAAGACTAATTTAAAAACATTCCTTTTCAAAGATGCTTTTGAGCAATAATTCTTAATCTTGATTTTATTGATAATGTTGTATTTGACCATTCATCTTAAATTCCTAACCTTGTGTTTTTACCTGACCACCTTTTCTATAATAATTTGTAGTTCAAATCCCCTTCGCCTTTTTGTTCTTGTTTGTTAAGTTTGTATATAGTCTAGTTTATTTTAATGTTTATGTTTAAATAATGTATTACTTTTAATATTGTAATTTTAATTGTTTTTTTCATGTATGTTCATCGCTTTGAAGTATGATTAAGCGATTAATCAAAAACTTTAATAAACTTGAAACTTGAAACTTGATATTGGTACATTGAGGAAGGGCCCTCTGTCCCACTTGAAGGGGAACTCTTATTAACTAACTGATGTAAAGACTCCATATGCAGGCCTGCCCTGCATTTCATTTTCAACCTACTTAAGTTTCATTTATTAAAGAAGCAGGCTGAAGCTCTGCAAGACAACAAGGCTTTGCTGGAAGAATGCAGGCCTGTCATATGTGGATCATGTGAGCAAGAAGATATATAATAATATTAATAATAATAATTTTATCTTATTTACTGCTTAAGCCATAATAGTTTGAGGTAGTTTACAACAAGAAATACTGGACAAGCAGTAGAAAGATACATATCATACGAAATACAATATTAAAATAAGAATAAAAATGAGTTAAAAGTTAAAACAATAAACCTTCAAATTATAAATCGATCAAACAGCTGGGTTCCTGTTACAGAGAAGCACAAGCAAAACAACCTATATAGGAATGTACTGAACTTTTTACCTAGGCTGGACCTGATACCAGCTAACACAAAAAACAACAACTTTAATTTGCCAAATAAGGAAAAGACAGAACTATAGAAAAAAACTGGAATTGTGTACGGATTGGTCATTTATAGATAAGCGCAGCTATGCTTACCGGGAAATGATAGGATATGGTAAATAGTAGCATTTTTGCAAAATGCCAAGACAAGTTTTGATTGGTATAAGAGTAAAGGGTGTAACCATGAAAGAGGGTTATAAAGATCGATGCATACCTTTGTTTAACTAGAGATGTACTTACAGCTAGATATTTTTGCCTTGGCATCTATCTGTATGATTTTTCTAATGATCTCTCCAATGTATTACAATTGAGACAATATATTTTGTTAACCTGCTTTTGCTGTTGCATTTTTACACTTTGTTTAAATAAAATATTGTCTACTTTTGGGTAATACATTGCACGTCTGCGTGGTTTTTGGAGTCAGCTTGTGAAGGGCTTTGGCAGCGAGCTCTTCAACCTTCTAGTAAATCTAGTCCTAAGACAAATATGCTAGACTATGGATGAGCAACTTCAATCCTTGAGGGTCGCAACCATTGTTCGCTTTAGGCCAGTGTTTCCCAAGTTGGTCCTGAAGTACCCCTATGCCAGTAAAGTTTTCAGGATATCCACAATGAACATGCATGAAAGATGTCTGCAAACAGCTAAGAGAATTTCACCTGTTGCCTCTATTGCTATCAGTGCCTACTTACCTCCATTTTACAAAACTGAAAGAGCGATTTTTAGCACCGGCTGGTGGGGTGAATGCTCTGTGCTGCTCCTGATGCTCATAGAGTTCCTATGAGTGTCGGGAGCAGTGCAGAGCATTCAGCGGACCAGCCTGCGCTAAAAACCGCTTCCGTGGTTTTGTAAAAGGGGGGGGAGGTTAATGCAGTGGGAGTTTATGTAGCAGTTCCTTCATTTGAAGCAATCTTCCAAAGCTGTCTATATCCACAATGCATATACAGTAGACTCTCTGTTAACCGGAACTCAAGCAACCAGAACTCTTAAGCAACCAGAAAAAAAATCTAAGAAATACTGTAATACTTTAAATGAAAATAAAATCAATTTCTGGTGGAAATTTAAATGTAAACTTGGCACACCACATCTGAGTACACCCATGCTTTGCTTACAATATGTCCGATAATTTGTCTGGAACAGTTTATGATATGGCATAGTAAGAGGTATAGTATTAGTTAGGCCTATTTTTAATAGTAACTCTCAAGCAACCAGAAACTACATTTATCCAGCATCTATCAATCCCCAAGGGTGCTGATTAACTGAGATTCTACTGTACACGAGAGAGATTTGCATACCAAGGAGGCAATGGGGGGAGGGGGAGGATTAGATCTTGTATACTGCCTTTTTATAGTTATACAACCACATTCAAAGTGGTTTACATACAGGTACTTTAAGCATTTTCCCTTTCTGTCCTGGTGGGTAAAGAATGACACGGGGACAAATTTTTCCCCATCCCCGCAAGAACTCATTTTCCTGTCCCCTCCCGGCAAGTTCTTTTCCTGTCCCTGCCCTATCCTGCAAGCTCTGTCCTCATCTGCCCAAGCCTCAAACACTTTAAAATCATAAGTGGGGCAGGGACAGGGACAGCAACAAAACTTGTGGGGGACGCGACATTGAGTTCCTGCGGGGATGGGGACAAATTTATCCCTGTATCATTCTCTACCGGTGGGATCACAATCTGTCTAATGTACCTGGGCCAGGGTCACAGGGAGCAGCACAGGATTTGAACCCACAACCTCAGGGCAGCCATCCACTGTGCCACACTCTCCTCCAGTTTATGCAGATCTGTCTCATGCATATTTATGCCAGCTATCCTAAAAGCCTGACTGGCTGGATATGCCCTGAGAAATACTACTCCTAATCATTTCTATAGTGCTAACTGGATGTATGCAGTGCTGTACAGATTATATACAGGTACTTTCTCTATTCCTAGTGGGCTCTCAATTTAGGTTTTTGTACCTAGGACAATGGAGGGTTAAGTGACATGCCCAGAGTTATAAGGAGCTGTAGGGGGAGCTGAACTCAGTTCCCTAGAATCACAGTTACAGTCACTAACCTTTGGGCTAATCCTCCACCCCAGCTGAGAAGTTATATTTCCCTGTTATGATTATTGTAATGGCCTATTAATAGGTTTACTACAAACTAAGAGAATTCAACTTAGTTCATTAATAATAATTGTGCTCAGTGACAAACACCCAGTGAACCGCTGACAAGCCAGGGTAAGTTGGTGTTACCTTACATCACAATACCTCCCTGCTTCCTCAGAATGAAATATTGAATAGTTGTTCAAAGAGAAAGCAAACACTTATCTTAGTGATTCTTCATCACCATCATGAGGGCGTTGCAGGGTGCCACGGCACGATCCAACTGCCAGCGGTTGAAATCAAGCATATGAAAAATGATGGAAATGTTCCCAATCCCATATGTGAAACCACAAAAAAAATCAGTGAAATGAATCCAAACCCAAAAAAATGTATAAGGAAAAAACAATAGGACCAAAGGGGGGTTGGAGGGGGAAAGAGTTTGAATTTTTTTCATATATTTAATGACTTGTTCTTTATGGATTCATTTTTTATTATTATTATTTTCATTTTTGATTTGTATATTTATATCCTGTTAACCCACATAAATCTTTGGATAGTGTGGGCTATGTACATAGGTTAATAGCCAATGTCCATTACAAACATCAGAAGTGAACTAAGTCTAGCCTGGGGAACATGGCAATATTCAGCCCTTCCAAGAGATTTTAACCAGGGAACTCATCCAACTGTAAAAAAAATTAATTTATATACTATACTTCAGGACTACTAAAAAACTGAATAAAATTTGCAGAGCGTTCAAGTTTGTTTCTTAATTTATGCAATGGGCAGTGGGGTGTGAACATTCATGGCTCATTAACTTTTGCTGCAGAGGCAGAGAAAAGTTGCTGTGATGTTGTACTAAAGAAGCCTGATGAATATTTTATTTCAAAATACCTTATCCGTTTGGTTCATGTCAAGGGTTCAGTGGCAAGGGGAATTAGGAAATTCCTAAATCTATTCAATGTGTGATCTCTCAAATATCTATGAATTTAAAGATTCAAGATGCAGTCCTATAAAAGTCCTTTAACAGTTGATGTCTCAATAAATACTGTAGCAAAAACCCAAAGACAAAATAGCCTTAAAAGACACCAAAAATATAAGTTGACATGCCCTAGGACATTGAAGGAAAGTTAACTCCCTAGACTCCATCAAAAATATATAAACCTCAAATCTAAATTTTTAAGATAAGGAGCACCCTCAGCGTGAGTTTGAAAGCTTTAAAGAGCAACTCAAAGAGCAGCTCTAGTGCATAGAATAGCAAAGCCAGCAAACACTGAGTAGAGATTACCACTCACTGCCAGCTGCACACCATCATCTGGGTGCTCCTGTGTGCTTTAAAGTGACTGTTGCCTTACTTCTAGGACCTTATTTGGCTATTCATGTAGCATGATGTTATTGCTTTTGCTAGATCTAGGAATTCTAAAAAGTATTGCTTGAACTAAGCTCAGGCCCCAATGCTCTAAATTTGCAGTGCCTTTAACGATCAACATTAAACCAGTTCAAACCGGTTTAGCATTGAAATATTTTACCTATTGATGCTCATAATGGCTCACTGTGGTCTATTCCATGCTTCAGAGCAGCCTCTGACTCAGCTATGCACGTGTAGTACAACAAGGTCATTAATATTAAAATGAGCACTCCGAGCGATGCCCCAACATTGCCTGGCGATGTACTAAATGAAGCACTGACCTTTAGTAAGCCAAAATTACCAACAGGTCTGGAGGTGCCGGTAGTGTGTTAAAATTGCATCTCAGGTGCGTGTATTAAAGCAGCATCTCATATGAGCGTACCTCAAAGTATACACCATCAAGCCTGAGCTGTAGATTCTAGAAATTGAAATAACAGGGCCATAAATGCATGTTTTATAAATGCAACTCAAGTGCGTTTGTTAAAGGTGTGTCTTGTGAACACTTGTTAAAAGCTGCTGATTGCATGAGACTTGGAAGTAAAAAAAAAACAACCCACAGGAAAATTGCATTTACGACCACAAAACAACACAAGCGCCTACTGAAGAAACTGTGGAGCCACGGGGTGGAAGGGGACGTCCACAGATGGATCCAAAATTGGCTGGCGGATAGGAAGAAGAGGGTAGGAGTAAAAGGACACTACTCTGACTGGAAAGGGGTCAGTGCTGGGACCTCTGCTGTTCAATATATTCATTAACGATCTGGAAACGGGGACGAAGTGCGAAGTTATCAAGTTCGCGGACGACACAAAAATTTCCAGCAGGGTCAGATCTGTTGAGGAATGCAAAGAACTGCAGAGCGACCTGAACAAACTGTGTGAGTGGGCAAAAAGATGGCAGATGAGCTTCAATGTGGAGAAATGTAAGGTCTTGCACATAGGGAAAGGGAACCCCATGTACAGCTATAAGATGGGAGTGAGGGTGTTGGGGAAAGACAGCCTAGAAAAAGACCTGGGGGTATTGGTGGATGCAACAATGAAGCCAGCGGTGCAATGTGCAGCAGCCTCAAAGAAAGCGAACAGAATGTTGGGCATTATCAAAAAAGGTATCACTACCAGAATGAAGGAAGTTATACTGCCATTGTATCAAGCAATGGTGCGCCCACATCTGGAATACTGCGTCCAATACTGGTCACCATACCTTAAGAAAGACATGGCGATACTTGAGAGGGTCCAGAGGAGAGCAACTAGGATGATAAAGGGAATGGAGAACCTTTCATATGCCGAAAGGTTAGACAAACTGGGGCTCTTTACCCTGGAAAAGCGGAGACGAGAGGAGACATGATACAGACTTATAAAATCATGAAAGGCATAGAGAAGGTGGAGAGGGGCAGATTCTTCAGACTAGCGGGGACAACAAAAACAAGAGGTCATTCAGAAAAACTGAGAGGGGACAGATTCAAAATGAATGCAAGGAAGTTCTTCTTCACTCAGAGGGTGGTAGACACCTGGAATGCACTTCCAAATGAGGTGATAGGACAGAGTACAATACTGGGGATCAAAAAGGGACTGGATGACTTCCTGGAAGTGAAGGGCCAGTGACCATAACATGGTATGGTTTAACCTTAAGAAAGGCTTCCCTAGATCACAAACAAAAACAAGGGAACTCAATTTCAGGGGCACTGACTTTGCACGCATGGGAGATTTCATCTACCAGACGCTGCAGGTTCAAGAAGTAACTGATAATGTGGAAGCTATGTGGACAACCTTGAAATCGATCCTTCATGAGGCAACTATCCGCTACATAAAATCGGTAACCAAACAACAAAGAAAAAGGAAACCCCAATGGTTCACAGATGAGGTATCATACCTCGTCAAGGAGAAGAAAAGAGCATTTCTATCATACAAACGCATGGGGGAAAAAGAAGCAAACGTTGAATACAGGCCAAAGTGTGCAGCGGTCAAAACAGCAGTCAGGGAGGCCAAACTTCGTATGGAAGAAACTAGCGAAGAACATCAAGAAAGGGGACAAATCCTTCTTCAGATACATTAGCGACAGGAAAAAGAACACAAACGGGATAGTACGCCTTAGAACGCCAGATGGGAATTATGTGGAAACTGACTCCGATAAAGCCAAACTACTGAATGATTATTTCTGTTCAGTCTTTACCTGCGAGGCACCAGGGCACGGGCCTCGGCTGGATGCAAAGCAAAGCATGGATGACCCATTTCAGAAGTTTGAGTTCACACCAGCTGATGTTTACAAAGAACTGTCAAGACTCAAGGTGAACAAAGCCATGGGACCGGACAATCTGCACCCAAGAGTGCTCAGAGAGCTATGCGATGTTTTGGCGGAACCGTTAGCCATGCTCTTCAATCTCTCCCTAAGTACAGGGAGAGTCCCCCTGGACTGGAAAACTGCCAATGTTGTTCCTCTGCACAAAAAGGGTTGCAGAGCGGAGGCTGCAAATTACAGACCAGTAAGTCTCACATCAATAGTGTGTAAACTCATGGAAACTCTACTTAAAGGGAAATTAGACACGATATTGGATGAGGGGAATCTGAGGGATCCCTGTCAACATGGATTCACTAGGGGCAGGTCATGCCAATCCAATCTTATCAGCTTCTTTGACTGGGTGACAGGAAAGCTAGACTCGGGAGAGTCTCTGGACATAGTGTACTTGGATTTCAGTAAAGCGTTTGACAGTGTCCCACACCGTAAACTATTAAACAAGATGAAATCGATGGGGTTAGGTGAGAAACTAACGGCATGGGTCAATGATTAGCTGAGTGGAAGACTTCAGAGGGTAGTGGTCAATGGCACCCTCTCTAAGACATCGGAGGTGACTAGCGGAGTGCCGCAGGGCTCAGTCCTGGGACCATCCCTTTTTAACATATTCATAAGGGACTTGACCCGAGGGCTTCAGGGAAAAGTAGCGCTGTTTGCCGACGCCGCCAAACTGTGCAATATAGTAGGTGAAAGCGATCTCACGGATGGTATGGCGCAGGATCTGATCAAGTTGGAAAACTGGTCCTCGACATGGCAGCTGGGCTTCAACGCAAAGAAGTGTAAGGTGATGCATCTCGGCAGCAGAAATCCATGCAGAACATACACCTTGAATGGAAAAACACTAGCTACGACCTCAGAAGAACGGGACTTGGGAGTAATCATCAGTGCAGACATGAAGGCTGCCAAACAAGTAGAGAAGGCCTCATCCAAGGCAAGGCGGATGATGGGATGTATCAATAGAAGCTTCGTCAGCCGTAAACCTGAAGTCATAATGCCACTGTACAGAACCATGGTGAGACCTCATCTGGAGTACTGTGTGCAATTCTGGAGGCCACATTACCGTAAAGATGTACTTCGAGCTGAGTCGGTCCAGCGAATGGCCACTAGGATGGTCTCCGGACTCAAGGGTCTCTCGTACGAGGAAAGACTGGGCAAGTTGCAGCTCTACTCTCTAGAGGAGCGCAGGGAGAGGGGTGACATGATTGAGACATTTAAGTACGTCACAGGTCGTGTCGAGGTGGAAAACGACATATTCTTTCCTAAGGGATCTTCAGTCACAAGGGGGCACCCGCTCAAACTCAGAGGAGGGAGATTTGGTGGTGACACCAGGAAGTATTTCTTTACAGAAAGGCCACTAGCGTGCTCGACTTTAAGACTAAATGGGACATCCACGTGGGATCTCTACGTGGATCGAGCAGCACTCTGACTTAATGGGGTGGGACAGTGGAGTGGGCAGACTTGATGGGCTATAGCCCTTTTCTGCCGTCATCTTTCTATGTTTCTATGTTTCTAAGGGGATTGCAGGGTACAGATAGAGGGTTACTCTACAGGACATTAAGCGAAAAGGGTATGAGAGTTTTAGGTTATGAGCACTATCAGGTCATGGACCTGAGGGGCTGCCGCGTGAGCGGACTGCCGGGCACGATGGACCTCTGGTCTGATCCGACAGGGGCAATACTTATGTTCTTATGTTAAGCACACCTATGATTGATGCTTATGTGTAACTATGATGGAGCTTTTACTGGTGCATGCATACATTTTTGCATCTATCCTTGAACTGTTCGGTCACTTTTTCTTGTGATCCTCTTCTGGACAGGTTATCCAAAGTTAAGCACTTTGTTGCAGAATAATGTCTATCCATGCCTAATTTTGGATGATGGACTTATATCTGATGAAACCAGGTATAAGTAAGGTGCCAAGGTTAGGAGCAACCTACATGCTAAGAGGCTCATATAAAAAAAAAATGTCTAAAAACTGGCCTAAGTCGGTACCCGGACGATCAAAAAGACAAGTCGTCCAAGTACCTAAAATCAAAACTGGTTTTAGATGTATCTAAATCCAGCTTAGGCCTTTACCCTGACTTTGTACACCTAGAGCGAAAAGGGGTGTTTTTGGAGGAGAGGATAGGGCAGGAGGTGGGTGGGATTTGGACCGACCTAGACTTAGTCGTCTGACAGCCATAACCAAAAAAACTTTGACAGGTGAAACTTATACATTTTAACTTAGATGAAGTCAAAACAGGCATAAGTTCCAGATTGGACCGCTAAGCTGATCGCAGCTGCCGCAATCAGCTCAGCAGCCCAGGCATCCCATCCACCTGTACCCATAGTGATCGCAGCAGGAGAGATGCTCAATCCCTAACCCTCCCCCCCCCCGAAACAGCGCGATCTTCGCCAGCAGGAGGGTTGCCTAAGCCCTCCTACCAGCCACCCACCCCCCGGACCCTCCTCCCCTAAACCCACCCAAACCCCTCTAACCTTTTGATGATGGCCGGCTGGGTCTTCCCTCCAGTCGGCCAGCAGGCATGCCTTTATCTAAATGGTGGGCCTACCCCTTCTCAATACCTTGTGGGATGCACCAGGGAGGGGTCTAGGGCCTTATTGGCCCAGCCACCTAATGGCCCACCCATAGGAGTGGCCTTAGGCAGCTGGGCCAACTGGAATCCTAGGTTGGCTCATGTGCCTAATGCCCCACCCATAGGCACATGGGCCAACCAAATATTCCGGTTGGCCCAGGTGGGGTGGTCAGTGTGGTCTGGCAATGATTTTGGGGGTGGCCGGAAGGAGGGATTGGGCATTCCTCCTGCTGATGAAGAGTTTAATCACACGGAGTGTTCAGGGTGGGGGTTGGCCGCTTCAGGAGAGGTGCCAGCAGGAGGGACTGGGCATCCCTCCTGCTGATGAAGAGCGTGATAGATCGCACGGGGGTTCGGTGGGGGATGTCTGGCAGGAGAGATGCACATTCAGGGGAGTCGCGGTGGCTTTGGGCAGGAGGGACTGGGTATCTCTGTTGTCCTGATCATTGCAGGGGGGGGGGACAGTTCCAGGATTCTCTAACCGGCATTGTTTATGACAGACGCTGGTTAGAGAATCGTGCTTGTAGAAGAAGGACTGGCCCCCTCCTTCGCCTAAAAGGTCTTTTGGGGGGCATTTGGGACTTGGGCAATTTTTTGGTCAGGAATGTGTTCTAAGCATACACATAGTGGTGGTCTGGGCAATTAAACTGCTGAATGTACAGTTATGGCCATTCTTGGGAAAAAAAACAAACACAGTTTGGGTGTTTTTTTTCAAGAATGGACATTCCCCTGCTGCCTACTTTGTGCACCTAGGGCTTTAGGCCAAAACGGAACTTAGATTTTTTTTTAATTATGTCCCTCCATGCTACTATTCTATAAAGGTCACAGTCTTTATAGAATATGGGCTTTTCACAGATCTTCCAAGCACCTTTCAGCACCATATATAGAAACTGACCATTAACACTTGGTTTACCATATGGTAACTACTAAGACAGACATGAATTAAGGGCCTTTGTGGTACTTTAACAGTTTCTGCATGTTTATTTATTTAAAAACTTATACCCCGCTTAAACCTAAGCGGTTCACACGATACATACACAGGTTTTAAACACAATACAACAAATATTTACAAAAATTCTCCAACATTATTATTAAAGTAAGCAGCTTTCAAGAATAGGCCCCTTTAAATAAAGTTGTTTTTGCCGCTTGCCGTGTTAAAGACGTGGAAGAGGAGGCAGGAAGCACGCTCCTCTGCTCACCCCTGCGCTTAGGCATAACAAGGTAACTTTTCAATCGAAGCAGGAGCCACTTGATAACACGACTCACTCCGACGCCATCTTTAATAAAGTTGTTTTTAAGAGAGAGCTTCCTAAGTGACCCTGTCAGATTATTTATTTATTTAATTTTTTTATTCCATTCTTCCAGGAGAGCTCAGAACCGTTTAGATGAGACTATTCAGGTTCTCAAGCATTTTTCCCTGTTTGTCCTAGTGGGCTCACAATCTATCTAAAGTACCTGGGGGCAATAGGGGGATTAAGTGGCTGACCCAAGGTCACAAGGAGCAGCATGGGTTTAAACCCACAACCCCAGGGTGTTGAGGCTGTAGCTTTAACCACTGTGCCATGCTCTCCCCATAGTAGCACCCCCTGCCACTGAGATTACTGAAGCCCTCAATTTTGCATAATGTACGCTTGTCAAGTTAAGTGCCTTTTGTGTGGAGAGGGGGCATGGAATGCATTTGGCAGTTAATGTGCTGCAATTACCATGTGGTAAGTGAGTTAACACTGGAGGGACCACTTACCACCTTCTAAATAGGAGGCACTTAGGAGCCCTTTTACTAAAGTTTAGCATGCTAATGCTGCACATCTTATTTTACACCTACGGACCACATGGTACTTAACACGTGCTAATATTCACTAGTGCTCACTAAGGGCCCGATTCACTAACCTGCCCAATCGTGACCGATCCATGTCCGATGCATGGCAGGCTGACCAATTCACGATTAGACAATATTAAAATGGGGGCAATCGGAGGAACGCCCCCACACCGACCGCACGGACCGCTACTGAGCGATCCCGACGCATGCGCAGACCATCTTCTTTGCCTGTAGATGGTCTGCGCATGCGTTTGCTCTCCGTGCTTTTTTACTTGCGAGCCTGTGGTTTTAACCCGTGGGTTTAAAGTGGGTTAAAACCAAGGGCTCGTGCTGCAGGGAAGGGAGGCATAGCAGTAGAGTATAGGGGCTGCAAAGGCAGGCGAATTGGGGCTGAGCAGGGCAGCAAAAAGACAGGAGAATCGGGGCTGAGAGCAGGGTTTTTGCACAAGCGACTGGACCTCAGCAGTCGCTTGTTTTTGGATCGGCCAGCCCAGTCAGTGTGCCTGAATTTCCCCTCATTTGCATGCACAGATCGGAGGATGTTCGGCACAGAGATTAGTGAATCGGGTCGGAGGAAAATCGGGTTGCAAAGGGGTCACAAACCGATTGGCTCACGATCAGTTTGCTTAGTGAATCTAGCTCCTAAAGCTAGTAAAAGCACC
Organism: Geotrypetes seraphini; assembly: GCF_902459505.1. Lineage (NCBI taxonomy): Eukaryota > Metazoa > Chordata > Amphibia > Gymnophiona > Dermophiidae > Geotrypetes > Geotrypetes seraphini. The sequence goes on along the minus strand of NC_047084.1, from coordinate 527,750,389 downwards.
CCTAAGTGCTTCTGTGTTAACCAGAAGCAGGAACCACATGTTAATGCGAAAGTTAACACACAATCTGCAGTAGAAAATTCTAGAAACATCTCCAATAGCCATGTGCAGTTACTGAGTGGTAAAGTCTCACTGCAAAATTCACTGCAGTTTACTAAAAGGGTCCCCCTCTTTTTGTCTTATACTTTTTTATTTGTTAATAAATAAACCAACCAGAGACAATTACAGGCAAAATGCCTCCTTAAAAAAAAATAATACAGTGTAGATTATATTGATAAACCAGAGAGTCAGCAAGGATCAGATCAGGTGAAAATGAAAAGACTAATACAGAGTGAATAAAATGAAAAACACCACTGTAAGACTTCAAAGGTAGGAAATTTCAAACAGCTTATTTATTTTCTTTTATTGCAGAAACCTAAAAGCAACAGAGATAGCTAACATCTCTGTGGAAACTAGCACACAGGTCAAGCAAGGTTTTCACAAAAGAGAATTTTTTTTTTCTCCCGGCTGCTGTAAGTGCAAGGACGGGATCTTTTCATTTGCGCTTCACACAACAGTAGGGTTCACTTCAGCATGTTCACCTTTTGATCCGTCCTAGTTTGGCATTCTATGAACTTCCTCGTTCTCTTTGGTTCAGTCATCCTTGAAATGTTCCTTTTCTGAAAATAAATCAAAACAGAAACGGCACGGATCAAATGCTTTTTTTTATTACTTCTTCATACAGAAACCACTGCTTCAAGGAGTAAACCATTTAAATGTTTCTTGTGTCTTATGATGCTTTTCTCTGTTGCGTAGAGTACTTAGAGATGCAACCGTTTTTCTTTCGTTTCACCTCATATAAATCCACCGTTGGACCTATTAGCAGATACCAGACCTCATCAAAAAAGAGGGCTGCTCTAAGTGTCAGCGGACTGCTGGGCGCGATGGACCACTGGTCTGACCCAGCAGCGACAATTCTTATGTTCTTATGCAGAACACTGGGAGACAAGTGTAAGAATGTTAAATGTGTCCCATTTCTATTTATGGGTATGTAAGAAGAGCAGATCAAAAAACATATACTCACATCAAATATCTTTATTGGTCTTACCAATGACGACATCTAGTTTGAGAATATTTCTTCTTGATTTGCACTTCTTATGCATGTTTATTGTTTGCTGATCCTCTTTTGTGTCACCATTTCTAGTTACATTCAGAAATGCTGTATGTGTCCAAATGGGATGCTGTAAATTCAAATAAATATTGCTTATAACATGCAACCAGTATAAGAGACACAGGAAAACTAGACAAGAGGGAAAAAGGAGAAAAACAATGGGTCAGCACTGACAATGAGATTAAAGAAAAAAAAAATGATTACTGCAATAAATCATCCACCCATTTATTTCAAAAATGCGTTCAAGAGCGCCCAAAGAGACCATTAAAAAAAAAAGAAAAAGTATGCAAGATCATAACACCGAGGAAGCAGCGGTACTGAGTCGGCTAAATTTCAAGGAAGGGTGATTCATATCAAGGGCAATCAAGGAATGCTGAGCAGCAAACTTGGATGTTTTCAGACAAGAGAGTCCTGTATATGGCAAAGATGCTTTGAGGAGTGGACTCGAGCTACATACTTTACTGCTCGTGACCCAAACTCAGTTGAATTGGGAACTACAGTGCTGTTTACTTTGTCCTCTCTTATGCCCTGTGCTAAATTTGTGTATTTTTTAATCACTTTTGGATTTTTGGGGTAGATTATTTCTTGCAGTGAATTTATTTATATATATTTTTTTAATATTCTTAATTCATTTTTAAAATTTTCAATAAGTGTAACATAAAATACAATCACTTTACACTTTAACAAAACTTAATATTCCATCAAAGTCTAATTCACATCAAATATCCCCCCCCCCCCCTTCCCTTATACCCAACAGTGAATTTAGATTCAGAGTTGTAATGAATGAAAGATTTCTTTGGTGTATGATTAGTTGCAATTCTCTCTGCTTCATTCTTCATTTAAACTAAACCATAATAAAAAAAAAAAAAAGGTCTAAAAAGTGGCCTAAATGGCTACTTGGACGATCAAAAAGCCTGATCGTCCAAGTACCCATAATCAAAGCTGGTTTAAGATGTATCTAAAACCAGTTTAGGCCTTTCCCCTGCCTCTAAACGCATAGAGCGAAAAGAGGCATTTTTAGAGGCGGGGAAAGGGCGGGAGGTGGGCCGACCTACACCTAGGCGTACAACAGGTATAACCAAATGTTTTGACAGGTTGCCTAGTCGGTACTTATACATTTTGACTTAGACTAAGTCAAAACAGGTATAAGTGCCGAAAAAGGGGCCGCTGAGCTGATGGTGGCTGGCGCGATCAACTCAGCTGCACTGCAACCTACCCACCCCCCCCCCTCCCCCACCGCAACCATCGGGGCAGGAGAGATGACTCATCTCCCCTACCGCGATAGCGATATCACCAAGTGCCGCCAAATGCGGCACTTGGGATTGCTAAAGCGGCAGGAGAGATGACCCATCTCTCCTGCAGCGATCCGCCCCTCCCCCTGATACAATCGGGCCAGGAGAGAGCCCAAGCCCTCCTGGCCCCACTGACAATGATTGAGCAAGAGGGAGCCCAAGCCCTCTTGCCCCGCGATCCCCAAACCCGGATGGCTGGCCCGGAACGTCCTCTCCGATGTCAGAATTGACGTCGGAAAGAAGGCTTCCGGGTTCCAGCAGTTTGCAGCAGAGGAGCAGCGGCGGTGGACATAAATCGGGCCTAGAGGGAGGCTTTTTTTTTGTTGGTTTTTTTTTTTGGTGCGGCAGGGGAGGGGACAGGAAGTGATCGCCTGTCCCATTGTCCCCGCGCACAGCTTCCGGACGCTGTCTCTGAAAACGGGACATTTTGGGCGTCCCGAAGCTGTGTGTGGGGACAACGGGACAGGGGATCCGAAAACGGGACTGTCCCGTTCAAAACGGGACGTATGGTCACCTTAGGTAAAATGCAAATTTTCCGGATCCTCTGGATTTCCCTGGATCCTCTAGTGCTCAAAGAGACGCCGTCAAGATTTCCTTTCCTTTTTACCGATGGTGAGAAAATAAAAGATCTGGGTTTTCCCGGACAATTCTGCTAATGTTTTCTCATGTACGGGTCCAAAGGACACCTTTGTTGAGCGCAGTTCTGGTGCACAGAAACCAGAGGGAACTTTAGAAGGACCTATTAGCAGATACCAGACCTCATCAAAAAAGAGGGCTGATACTGAGGCACTAGTTCCAGGTACCCTGTTGGTGCAATTTGCTATTGATTCTGACATAGAATGGTTGCTTAAATTGTTTTTCAAGCATAGAGATACTCTGTTTATGGAACATAAAATAAGAATGTATCCAGACATATCTAGGTTAACCCAAAGGAGAAGAAAACAATTTTTGTTATTAAGGCCTCAGACAGTGCAGTTGGGAGATACTTTCATCCTAAGATACCCTTATAAATGCGTAGTTACTCATACTGAGATATGGGGGTTTCTTTGAGCCTCAAACAGTTATCTAAATTTATTGCTGATAAAGGACAAGTGGTAACAAGTATACCATGAGATCTGACTTCATTATGCTCTAGGAATTTTTCCAGAACTGCTTCAATCTCCATCTTTATTTTCCTCAAAATTATTACCAGTTTATATTATAGCTCTGCCTTTCTTTTAGCTCCTTCTCCCAAGACTGTGGACTAATAGTTACAATGTAGAGATTTATTTTCCTTACTATAAATTGGAAGAACATAAATGGTTCTTAGAAATTTGATTTCTGACCACATTGTATAATATTTGTTGACTGATTTGTCATTGTAAAATGAAAATTTCAAAAATAAAAAAATTCACTGTTTCCTGACTCTGTTATAAGGATGTGGACTATGGATAAAATTTTAATTTTCTATTTTATTACTTCAAATGTGCAGCCTTCCTGGAATCAAAGACCTGCTCTGTCTTCCTTTGCTTAATCCCACCCCCACAGGTGAACTGTAGGTCAGGCGGCCAGGACAGGGCAGAGAGCCAGACATAATAGTTCAGTAAGGGAGCTTGCTCCATACTAAAACCAACAGAGGCTGCCAAAGGAAAATTTCTTTCATCCATTTTTCATATACACACAATATAAACTTATTAATTAATAATGGTAACCACAAAATTTTAAAAAAACACAAAGCACATTGTATGCAGAGAAAATGTTCATTATCATTTATATTTGTTTTATTTTTCAAAGATCAAGGCAGATGATTTTAAAATATGTAATGCAATGCATATGCAATGCACTAGAAAAATAGACAAATATAGTGCAAAACATAAGACAGCAGATATAAATTCTCAAAACAGACACATTTTGATCATTAAATTGAAAATAAAGTAATTTTTCCTACCTTTACTGTCTGGTGATTTCATGAGTCTCTGGTTGCACTTCCTTCTGACTGTGCATCCAATATTTCTTTCTTTCTACCTTCTGCATGCTTCCTCTCCTCCAGACCTCAACCAACATCTCTCTCCGTCCATGAGTCCAACTTTTTCTTTCTCTCTCCCTGCCTGCCCCAACACACTCAATTCCCTCCCCCAACTTTTTCTTCCTCTCTCCCTGCCTCTCCCACCTACTGAAACCACAGCTGCGTCCAATTTCTCCCTACCTCCCTGACACCCGACACACTCCCTGCCCGCCCGCCAGCCACCGACGCCAACACTGACACTGCAACAGGGCCAGGTGCCAACAGCGACACTGCAACAGGGCCAGGTGCATGCAGCGACTGCACAAGTGGCCGGCCCACAAGCCTTCTCCCCGATGTCAATTCTGATGTTGGAGAGAAAGTTCTGGGCCAGCTATGCAGCAATTGGCTTGCCCAGAACCTCCTCTTCAATGTCAGAATTGACTAAAACTAATTTTAGAAACTAATAAAATATTTGAACTGAAAAAAATCTGCAATAGACACCCCGGATGGTGTGAATCAGTGGCGTACCAAGGGTGAGGCAGGGGAAGCGAACTGCCCCGGGTGCATACCTTAGAGGGGTGCACAGCTTGCTAGGTCCGGAACCTTCCGCCCTAATCTGCCACAGGACCTGCATTCAGTGAGGCTGCTGGTCCACCTCCTCCGACGTATTTGTTTTGGAGCTGAGTCGGCAGCTGTGGGGAGGTGCAGCCTGGTCCCATGATGACTGCGTCTGCAGCTCTGCTCTGCTCAGAGGGGGCTGGTCTGGCAGCCACACTGAGGTGCAGGAAGGTCCCGTGATGACTGCGTCTGCCAGCTCTACTCGAAAGTAAGTGATATTGGAGGGGGGTGGACCGGCAGACACAGTCATCATGGGACCTTGCAGCAACTCCCTGCATTTGCTGGTCCACCCCATCCGACGTCACTTCTTCCGGAGCAGAGCCAGCAGCTGCAGTCATCGCAGGACCTTGCATAGCATTGGTTTGGAGGGAAAGAGAAAGGAGCAAAGAAGGGTGGTGGAGGGAGAGAAAGGGGGCAGGGTGGTATGAAAGGGTGGTGTAGGGAAAGAGGGCATGGAATTGGTGTGCAGGGAAAGGGGAGAGAGAGACATAAGGGGGAAGGATACTGGATGGAATTGGGTTAGAGTGAAAGAAAGGGGGCAGATGCTGATGGAAGGGGGGAGAGGGAGAGGAGAGAGTGAAATGCCAGACCATGGGGGTTTGGGAGAGGGATGGGAAGGAGAAGAGAGAGATACCAGACCATTGGAGGAGGGAAGGGAAAAAGATAGATGCCAGATCAATGGGAAGAAATGGAAGGGGGAGGCATACAGTTTCTGAAAGTGGCATAGAATGAGGGAAGATGCCATTTAGAAGGGGCAGACAGTGGATGAAAGGAAGAGAGTGACAAGAAGATGAGGAAAACAGAAAAAATATTCTATGTATTTATTTTTTTTGCTTTAGGGGACATGTGTCACTGTTTCTATGGTGTTGCATTGTATGCAGAGTCCAGCTTCTTGGTGTTCAGTGTAACCTTTGACTATGTATTTCTATCCCCTCTTTTACAAAATCGTAGAGTGTTTTTTAGCACTGGTTGTGGTGGTAACAGCTCCAATATTCAGAATTCTATGAGCATCTGAGCTGTTACCACCTTTGCTAAAAACTGCACTACAGTTTTGTAAAAGGGGAGGGATTAGTTTGTGATTACATATTCCATACTAAACAAGGGTGTTTTCTGTGTTCTGTGTGTTCGAAAGACATGTTTACCTGTTAGGATTGACTGTGCAGGATTGATCTGTACTAGTCTGGCTTGTTTAGTTTTACAATGGATGTATTGATGTTGTACTGCTCACTGCAGTATGTAAATGCTGCCTTTTCCTAGGTACACTCTTCTGCGACGTGTGGACTGTTACTAAAAATCATGTTTTATACAGATGGACGGAGGGGTTGTCAAAAAATGATGGGCCCCGGGTGTCACATATGCTAGGTACGCCACTGGTGTGAATAACTTGAAGAAAGACCTAGCAAAGCTTGAAAAATGGTCTGAAATATGGCAGCTAAAATTTAATGTTAAGAAATACAAGGTTATGCATTTGGGCTATAAAAACCCAAGGGAACAGTACAGTTTAGGGAGTGAATAAATTTTGTGCACGAAAGAGGAGTGGGACTTGGGTATATATGATGATCTTAAAATGTTCAAACACCTACCTAACCACCTACATAGCGAGCCGGATTTAAAAGAATTTAAAGCAAAGTTGAAAACATTTTTATTCCAAGATGCCTTTGGATAACAACTGTCCTTTTAAGAACAAAACTAAAGCATTCTGCTCATGTGAAGCCGGATCCAAAGGGGCGACCTACCCTCCGCTCACCCCTAATCTATCCTACCCCTACCCCCCCCCCCCTACAGCTAGCCGATTGGCCCCAAGACTTCGGCCGATTTGTCATCGCTCCTCCCTATGTGGTTCGGAGCTTGTTCTTTCCTATTGTTATTTCCTTCTATGTTACACCTTTCCTATAATTATTGTAGTTCTTTCCCACTACCCTATTGTTTGAATGTAGATCCGTACCTTTTAACAGTTTTAAATTAGACTGTGCTGTTATTTAATATTCCTTGTTTTTATGTGTTTTATGTAATTTTATATTGTAAACCGCTTAGAAACCTGAATAAGCAGTTCAAACAAATCTTTTAATAAACTTGAAACTTGTGATGGCGAAAGCTAGAAGGATACTAGGGTACATTGAGAGCGGTATGGCCAGTTGGAAAAAGGAGGTATTGATGCCCCTGTATAAGACTCTGGTGAGACCTCATTTAGAATATTCTGTACAGTTCTGGAGATCACACCTTCAAAAAGATATAAACAGGATGGAGTTAGTCCAGATGATGGCTACTAAAATGATCTTTGTCATAAGGCAGAGTTTATCAACATGCACTGTATGGTCTCCCAACCTCCTTCTTTCTTAATGGCCACTGCCACAAGGGATCCCATGCCCTCCTTCCTGCATTCCCCCCTCCGCCGAAGCTGACCTGGAAGGCTTCCCTCCCATGTCTGGGCTGACAACGGAGGGAAGCCTTCCAGGTCATCAGAGGATTCCAGTTACCTCCTTCAGGGCTGTCCAGCTGGGCTACTCTTTCCTGCCTTCATATATAAGTCATATTGTTAAAACTTCATTCTATAGATTACGACAAATTAGATCCATCTCAAAATTTCTGAATGCACAATCTTTAAACATTCTTATCCACTCATTAGTCATATCAAAAATAGATTATTGTAATTCTCTTTTTAGAGGTATTGCATTAAATGAAATTAAACGTTTACAAATTATACAGAATGTCTCTATAAAACTTATTACAAAATCTAAAAAATTTGATCATGTCACTCCCCTACTTGAAAAGGCACATTGGCTCCCTGTCATCCATAGAATAACTTATAAAATCTGTTTACTTACATTTAAAACACTACTATATAAGACACCTGCTTTTATTCATAAACTTTTAATACCTTACCATCCAATTAGAACATTAAGATCTATTGATCAAAATCTATTAACAGTACCTTCATTGAAATTGATTAATACTAGACGGCAATTTATATTTTCCGTAACAGCCCCTCAAACCTGGAATGCTCTTCCAATTTTTATACGGAACGATCAAGATTTGGTAAAATTTAAATCACTATTAAAAACATTTCTTTTTAATGACGCTTTTAATTCCTGATTTTTTATTTATTGTTTCTCCTAATGTGTTTTCCTATGTTTAATCTTTTATATAACGAATGTATTTCATAACCCTATTTTTACCCAATGTAGTATAATAAGTTTTAACCTTTGTAAGCATTGTGATTCCCAACAGTTTGTTTTGTTTGTTTGTTTGTTCTCTTTTAACTAAATTTGATTTGTACATCGCTTTGAATTAGAGAAAGCGATTAATCAAGAATAAATAATAAACTTGAAACTTGAAACTTGATAAACTTGAACTTACACAGGGATGCAGGCAGCGACTCTTGCATTCTGCATGTGGCTGATATCATAGGGAAGGCTTGTGGGTTAGACATGTGCATCATGTAAGAGCCACTAACTGTGTCCCTGTGCTGGGCGGCCCTGGAGCGAGCAAATAAGGGAGAGAGGGGACAAAGGGAGAAAGGAGGGAGAACCTTGTTGGGACTTGGGAGGGGCATGAATTTGGGACAAAGGCTGGAAAGCAGGGAGGGGGGACACAAACTCAGGACACAGAAAGAAGGGAGGAAGGGGGCACTAACTTGGGACATAGGAGAAGGGAATAGAAAGGGAGAATTGCTGAGCATGAGTGTGTGAGTGAAAGGGGAAGAGATGATGTACATGGGGAAAGAAAGAAAGAGGAAAATTTGGCATAGGGAGAGAGAGGAGTGAGGTAGAGATGCATGGGGAATAGAAGGATGAGAGGCAGAAATGTTGGGTATGGTGGTGGAGAGGGAACAGAGGGACGGATTGAAGGAGATGCAAGGGGGAGGAATGTTGGACATAGTGATGGAGGAAGAGATGTGGCATGGTGTCGGAGAGGGGTGATAGGAGAAATGGACATGGGGATGAGAGAGGGAGAAATGTTGGATGTGGCAGTAGAGGGTGTAGTAGAGATGCACCCTGGATAACTATCTCTCTTTCTTTCCCCACTCCCTTTGCAGCAAGAGAGGGAATGAGAGAAAGGCAGATGGACTGTGGCTTGAAGAAGTTCAGAAACCCTGTCATAAGGCATATGGGGGGCAAAATTAAAGATCTCAATATGTATACTTTGGAGGAAAAGCGAGAGAGGGGAAATATGTTAAAACACGTTTAAACACCTACATGGCATAAATGTGTATGAGGCATGTCTCTTTCATTTGAAGCTCCAGAATGAGAGGGCATAGGATGAAGTTAAGAGGTGATAGGCTAAGGAGTAATCTAAGGAAAGGGTTGTAGACGCATGAATAGTCTCCCAATAGAAGTGCTAAAGACAAAGACTGTCTGAATTCAAGAAAGCATGGGACAGGCACTTGGGATCTCTTTGGGAGAGGAGGAGATAGTGGCTGCTGTGGATGGGCAGACTGGATGGACCATTTGGCTTGTATCTTCCGTCATGTTTCTGTGTTTCTATGCTAGCTCTAGAGGGGGGGGGGAAGCAGATAGATTGTCCCTTCTTTTCTCAGCAATCATAATCCATGTTTTAAACATGTATTTGTACAAGGCAGGTCATGCAAAGGGCTAACACAGTGGTTTCAAACTCAAACCCTTTGCAGGGCCACATTTTGGATTTGTAGGTACTTGGAAGGCCTCAGAAAAAAATAGTTAATGTCTTATTAAAGAAATGACAATTATGCATGAGGTAAAACTCTTTATAGTTTATAAATCTTTTTTTTTGGCTAAGTCTTAATAATAATATTGTCATTTATAGCTAAAGAGACATATGATCGAGAAACTGTTTTATTTTACTTTTGTGATTATGAGAAACATACCGAGGGCCTCAAAATAGTACCTGGCGGACCGCATGTGGCCCCCCGGGCCGCGAGTTTGAGACCACTGGGCTAACAGAACTGCTGATACTCCACGTCTCAATTTCATTTTTAAGTATACCTGTCAGGAAGATCATTCTCGTATAATCTCTCTTAAGGAAATAATTTTTACACCATTAGCCTCAGGCTGATAGGTCTAAAGAATCACAGTAACATTTTCTCACTATTAGCCTGACAGTTTGCCAGCAGGGCAAAAGGACAAAGGCCAGGAGGATGTGACAGTCATATTTCTCCATTAGAGCCATTAAGGAGAGATCTGAGCTTACTTGGCTAATTTTGTAACCCACAGCCCCTACCACATTCTTATATTGAGAAGGTTTAGGAAGGACATACAGTTGATGGAATAAATCTTCACCAGGATTTAAGTGCTATTAACTCCTCAGGTTTGGTCATTTTTCTTTGAACTTGGGTGAGGACAACTTTGGAATGCATTTGCACTTGAAAACAGCAATTTGGTGCATGAAAATTGGCTGTCTGAAAAAAATTACCCTCATTCAGTATAGCTAAAAATGTGCTCATTGTATTTTTAGCTGTATTTAGAAGAGATTACTGGTGGTGGATGGTCCGGAAAGGAAAACAATACCTCTAGATTATTTATTCAGGGTTTTTTTTTTTTTTGGTTGCTTGTTTGTTTCTATTTAATTGTAAACGGTACTCGTCTGTTTTATCTGAATGGGCAGTTAAGATCTAATAAATAAGAGGTCCTTTTATTAAAGTATATTAAATGCAAAATTTAAACACACGATAAATGCAAATCCTTTGCGGTAAATGCAGGGGGCATGTGCACTGCATTTACCACACAGAGCAGATTCTTACTGTACCAGCACCACATTGCATGTAGTGGCAGATAGCATGATAGCTCCAGCCTAATTGATTGATTGATTTGAATTTATATCCCGTCCTCCCAGAAGATCTCAGAATGGGGCACGAGTTTACATACATAATAAAACATAACAGGGTACACCTAATAAGGTATAGCAGGGTTTACATAATAAAGTAGAACATGATAGTAATTTTTTGGTCATGACATGATAGGACAATTCATAGGGGAGCATGATAGCAGTCAAAAAGCATGGCAATACTTAATTGGATGTGACAGGACAAGACTTCATACAGCATGAGGTGGTGATGTTATGAGTTTGGTATGGCATTGCGGTAACTAATAGAGCTTGACAATACATTATAGTGCCTGACAGTACGAAGCGTGGTAAGGTATGTAACAGAGAATGGCAGTGCATTAGGATGCATGACAGTACATGGTATGAGAGACAATACTTACAGGAGCATGGCAGTAATGTGACAGTGCATGGCATGGCAGTACAATGCATACCTGTGACTGATAGATGCTAGGTGTCTGGCAAAGTGTGGAAGTTTCGGCAATGACAGTGCATGACAGTACGTGGCATAGCAAGATAGTATATAACAGCGCATGATAATATGTGCTAGGTATGACATGCTATGGAAGGTATGGCAGGCCATGGTAGTATCAGCGATGGTTGATCTTGCTGCATAGACAGTGATATTTAGATTGGAGCTATTTTATAGAAGGTTAGAGAAAGAAGGGAGTTTTATTACATTCCTGAAGTTCAGTAGTCCTTCTAGTGATTTGATGTGAGGTGGTGGTTGGTTCCAGAGGCATGGTAAGTAGTGCGAGTAGAATCTGTTCCGGGCATTCTCAAGGCAGAAGGAGCGTACAAGAACATTTCAACCTTTCAGGATGCCCTCTATCTGACTTTAAGGTTGTCATATTTCTACAAAGGAATTTCAAAGGAACACTGTAGCATGAAACTCAACAAGCTCAACAAGCTTAACACCATCATTATAGGCTTGAATAAGGACAATAGATTCATGGCTCACCACAGGTATAAATGAACTCAGCTATTCTTAGGCCATTCTAAATGCCAGAGCGGTTAACGTAGCCTGTTTTAAGAAAGGTTTAGACAATTTCCTGCAGGAAAAATCCATAGTCTGTTATTGAGACAGATATAGGGGAAGCCACTGCTTGTCCTGGATCAGTAGTATGGAATGTTTCTATTTGGTTTTTTGCCTGGTGCTAGTGACCTGGATTGGCCACCGTGAAGACAGGCTACTGGGCTAGATGGACTATTGGTCTGACCCAGTAAGGCTATTCTTAAGTTCTTAGGGAGAGGTATGGCCAGTAGGAAAAAGGAGGTATTGATCCCCTTGTATAAGGCTCTGGTGAGACCTCATTTTCAATATTGTGTACAATTTTGAAGACAGCACCTTCAAAAAGATATAAACAGGATGGAGTTGATCCAGAGAAAGGCTACTAAAATGGTTGGTGGTCTTTGCCATAAGGCATAAGGGGATAGACTTAAAGATCTCAATATGGAGAAAATGCAGGAGAGGGGAGATATGATAGAGACGTTTAAATTCAAAAATCAATCTACAAAAATATTACTCACCAGAGATGGGCTACACCCCCCCGATAAACATTTCATAACCAAGTGGAGAAAAAGCCTCAAAATTGGATATTAAATGTTTATCGGGTGGGTGTAGCCCATCTCTGGTGAGTAATATTTTTGTAGATGGATTTTTGAGTTTATTTTATTACTCTATAATTTTTCTTGAGAGACGTTTAAATGTCTACATAGCATAAATGCACCTAGGTGAGTCTATTTAATTTGGAAGGAAGCTCCAAAATGAGAGGGCATAGGATGAAGTTAGGAAATGATAGGTTTAGGAGTAATCTAAGGATATACCTTTTTACAGAAAGTGTAGTAGATGCATGACATAGTCTCCCGGGAGAGGTGGTGGAGACAAAGACTGTGTCTGAATTCAAGAAAGCATAGAACGGGCAAGTAGGATCTAGTAGATGCTGTGGATGGGCAGACTAAATGGGCCATTTGGCTTTATCTGCTGTTATGTCTCTATGTTTGTATATTTAAATAGCAGAGGCACAGGAGTACCATGGCCTCAGTCTCCCAGGGGGAATAATTGGGCTTCTTCTTTATGGACATGCTTCTATCTCTTGTCCCTCCCTCTTCTGCCTCTATCTCTACCTTTCTCCCTCCTATCTCTCTCTTCTCTCACACTCTTCTGCTCTCTCTTACACTTTCTCCTACTTTCTCTCCTTGCTCTCTGTTTCTATCTATCTTCTACCTCTCCTGTTCTCTGTAACTCCTAACTCCCACAAAGAAATGTTTCTCTACCTGTAGTACTATTTGAAAGTGGTATGGAAAGTTTGATACATTTCCATAAGATGGCACCACAATCAATGCCATCAATGTGTATTTTGTAGAGTTTGATAAAACCTATTTTTCTGACAGGATGAAAAACTGGAAAGTAACTGGACTAAAGGGCTCATAATCGAAACGGAAATACATCTAAAAACTGGCCTATATCGGCACTTGGATGATCAGTAAAACAAGTCGTCCAAGTGCCAATAATCAAACCAGGTTATAGATGTATTTAAAAACGACTTAGGCCTTGTCAGTACACCCAGAGCTAAAAGGGGCGTGTTAGGAGGAGTGGTGAGGGCGGGATTTGGGCAGTACATAGGTCGAGACTTAATCATACTGCAAGTATAACCAAAGGTTTAACGAGACTGCCTAGACAGAGCTTAGCATAGTGACAAAGGCCATCTAAAAACAGGTCTAAGTGGCAAAAAGGTATCCAAAGTAACCAGATAACCACCGCAGACACAAAGTACAGACTCCCACACACTCCCCCAGTGATCACTGATCCCCCCCCCCCACACACACACACACTGCCATAAAAATCAGAATAAAAACATACACATCTGCCTCCAGAACGTCAGAACCTGGCATGGGAAAGCCTAGTAGAGCTGCACAGAGGTGCCTTAAATGGTCTGGGGGTGGGCTAGTGAACTATAGAGAGAAGGATCCAGGCCCATAAGCCACTCTAACTACTACATTCATGGTGAAACATGTGCACCCACCAAAACCCCAAACCCTTTTGTAATGCCATATAGGTGGCACCTGCAACCATATAGGCTATTGGGGTGGTAGACAGGTGGGTATTAGTGGGTTTTAGGGGTGTATTGGGGGGGGCTCACCATGACCTATAAGGGAGTTGTGGTGAGATGTTTATGTGGCACCCTTTTTGTGAAGTTCACAGCAGTGCCTTGTAAGCTGCCCCACCACTGTGTTGCCATGTCTGGGTGTCCAGTCCAAAACTTTGCTGACCCTTCCCACATCCAAAAGGTCTTGGTCTAGGCGTTTTTGACTTAGACAAATTTTTGGATGAGACTGGAGTATAAAGACAGACGACTTAACAGTCTGGACGATCAAACTGCTGGACGTATAATTAGATGACTTTAAAAAAGAAACAAAATATTTGGGATTTTTCGGGAATGGACTTTTGATACTGCCAACTTTGGGTGACTAGCGACTTAGGTCCAAAATGGACTTAGACGTTTCTTTTGATTATGCCCCTCTAAGTGTATAGCCCTCGATGAAGACTACACTGTTTAATATTTTTACCAAACTTCTCAAACCATCCTCTTATATGCATGTTCAGCACATCGCAGAAACGTGATTTCTCTACTGCAGTAGCATATTGATGTCATTGTTGACATTTTCCATACCCAGTAATACAGCAGGCATTTTCCATGGGGTATTTTCGACATGTGGCGATATTTATGGGCGAACAGTGATACCGTAGATGCTGATTTCCCAGACATTTACCTTAGCAATTTTCAAAACACACCATATGTTTCAGGTGTTTTTTTTATTATCGCTATTAGATTTTGTATGGCTACCAGATGATGTCTAACTTTGGATTTTGATGTCATATAAAAAATACCCCGCCACATATTTTTTACCTTCTGTTCCTTGTACAATGGTTGTCGATAAAGAACATATAGGGGTAAATTCTCTATTAGTACGTCTAACATAGGCGTGCTTTAGACGTCCGGGAAACGCAAGTATCAATCAAACGGTACTTAGGCGTGCGGTAGACGTCCCTACAACCTCTTCACGCAAAATAGACGCAGGTTTCTGAAATGTCATTAAGACGTCTCCAATGGACCCGTGATAGACGTGGGTACGTTTTTTTTTTTTTCTTTCAGATTATACTTTATTTATACTCTTTATTATCACTCATTCAGCATTGTAAGTATAGGATGATGAAAAAGATAACTAAAACACAGTATACCATTTTGTAAACTATATATTAGTTGATCTAGCAATATCAGTGAGGTAGGGAATGGCAGACAGAGAACACTGCTGTGTTGTATCTTTTTCCTCTAGGATATCAGAATTGTACAGTTTACCATTAATACAAGGAAAAAAATATGTTATGTTTCAAAGGAGAACTAGAAGATGAAACGTACCGAGTGGGTGTTGAACTTACATTATCAGTATGGAAGGTAGGAACCGGTAGATGTATGCTACACAGAAAGCTGTACAGAAATGTCATACTCACCTCCTATTAGAAGTGGAAAGGATAGGACTTTGAACACCCTATATACTTCGTTTAAGTTCCACAAAGACTGGCAGGAAAGGCACCCTAAGTCATCCAATAAGCTTTCTCTCGATTTTCCAGAGACATTATTTCAGAGAGGATAGTTTAGAAGTGATATCTTGCTCGAAAGAACACTCTCCTGGTCTTAAAACATTGCAACAATCAGCTCATTCTTCAGAACAAAGTTAAATCCCATAACTTACACTGGCCCAACTTAGAAACAGAATCAAAACACAGATTAGACCTGAATGTGGCTTCTAGTTCACAGGAAGAGGAAGTAGCAAGCAGCACAATGCTGATCTCATTGTGACATCATCAAGGTGCACCTGGAAGGTAGATATGCCACAAGTAAAAGACAAGCCGGGAGTTGAACTCACAACCTACAGATGAGCGATATAGTGCTTTTACTCACTGACCTACATCTGGGTCTCTGGTTCCCCTGTCATAGCATACCTTAGTGATGTGCTAAAGTATACTCTACTTAGCTATCATATCACAGTCAGTTGAGGCAAAAGACTGGTAGCTCAATGGTGTAAAGCACCGTTGTCACAGATGCAACACCCATATTCTTAAGTATGGTTCAATAAATGTAATACAGAGTCAAAATTATGCTGTTTATTTTATCAAACACAAACTGTATTGTGTATAGTCTCGCTAATGTGTTTGTGATGAAAATGAGATGCGATAGGTGTATATCCTATATAATAAAACCCTAGCCGCGCATGCGCACATACTTGCGTGCTTCTGTGATCTCTGCTCTGTGATCAGTAGGTCTGTGGCCAGCAGAAGTGCAGATGCAGCAGCCAGGCGACTCCCCCCCTCCCGCCCTTACTCACCACCAAAACCACCACCGCCAAAGCCTCCTCCTTCTGCCCAGCCGGTAGGAGGCCTCCGAGTCGCTGAAGACTGTCCCAGATCAGCTTACACAGTCCCTCAAAAATAACCTTTTCATCTGAGGCGCGAGGCTGCGGTGACCTTCCTCCCCCGGCTCACTAAGGTTTCATCTTAAGAAATTCAAATGCATTGTTGAAAATGCAAGTGACTATTCTCTGTCATCCTAGACACCCCTGCAACATCCCAACAACACACTCCTGCAGCATAATCAAGTAAAAGTTATAATCAAGTAAAAGACAAGCCGGGAGTTGAACTCACAACCTTTGAATGCTTGGTACAGCGCGTTTACTCACTGAGCCATCGAGCTACTTAACTGTAGCCCTAATCCTAACCATAAAGTAGCATCTGACGTCATAGAAGCTGTTAGAATTTTGAAATCGTTTTGGATGTTCATTTGGTGTTCTCAGATCAAATACACCTGTAGATACTTGCAATGATTACCCCTTGTCAAAGCTTGTACCTAAAGCCATTTCTGGAGACTCCCATTCCCAAGTACCCAACATAGCTCAGTGCTTAAAAGCATTGCATGTATCTTCCAAAGGTCAGGGGTTCAAGTCCTGATTAAGGTTACCAAAGACATAATATTCTTTTTATTTTCCACCCACCCAAACATGCATAGCTAAGCTAAAATATGTGAACCTCACTTCCCAATCTTCATTTATTTAATTTATAACTTGTCATTGTGTTTGGGGGAGGTGAAGTTTCATTAGGTTTACATGGTAAGCTTCTAAGTGTTCTGCTATACTTTTTTGTATAACAGCGATATCGGCGTGGTTTAGGATGTAATCAACAGTGTTGATGTAGAGCGGAGCAGCCGCTGCAAGCACGCCCAAGCGGCACAAAAACGTCATCGCGTTTTTTTGCGTTGTGACGTCATAGAATCACCCGTTCTTCATACGCAGTTATTTCTCCTAAAATGGCTGCCAGGAGACAGCCAAACTTCAGTACTGAGGACTCCAGGCTGCTGGCCAGGCTCTTTTTGGTCCATGAGCACCACTATTTTAGAGTGGCAGGCCATAGCAGGTCATACCTGCAGTTCAGGAACTCCTGGACCCGCCTGACCCGGCGGTATAACAGAAGAGCCTCATGTCCCAGGGAAGTAAGTATTCCAAGTCAGGCCCTCACAAATAATCATGTAATGATGATGGAAACCTGTCTCAATCAAATTGGTCATGTTATTGTGGGTAAATCTTGATTCCTTTTAAAAACTACAATTGTGCATAATAAATCTTTTACATTGAATACTGAAATTAAAGCACATCCCAAAGGAGCAGTAGTAGGATTTGAAATGACAAATTCAGCTCCTATAAGGCATCTATTCCATTCACAACATGCACACAACTAATTTTTGGGTCATGAACATCGCATTTGTAATAGAAACATCTTGAAATCAACTTTGCCAAAGGAAAACAAATATATTAAAGTGCTGCTATGTCATTTCAAATACCTTCAACTTTCCTGTATCAATCTGCTGGTCTAGGGAGATAGTGGCATGACGTTTAAAGTGACAGCGTCAGTACCCTGACGTCAGGGGTTTCAAGCCACGCTGCTCTTTCTGACCAAACTATTTTATTGCCCCTGCTGCATGATTGTAAGCTCACCAGGACATGCTGTAATGTGGGGCAGTGCTGATAGGCTACAGCCTCAGCACCCTGGGGTTGTGAGTTCAATCCCACACTCCTCCTTGTGATGCTGGCCATGTCACCTCAAACCCCCCCCCCCCCCCCACTGTCCCAGGTACAGTAGAGAGATAGCGATGCCTCCAGCACAGAAAGGGGAAAATGCTGGAGTACGTGAATACATTCATGTAAAACATGTGGCAGAAGGGGGTGGAGGCAGGCAGCAAAGCGGATAGGGGCTCTTGGAGGGCAGCATACTCCATTTTTATGTGCTTATAGAGGTCAATACTTAAGTAAACATGTTATGCCACAGTGCTAGATGGCACTCATCATATCCCTCCCTCTCTGTTCTTTCTCTCTCTCTCTCTCTATTATCCAGGTTGAGGATCTCAGGAAAAGGGGGCGGCTGCTGAGGCGCCAGGAGTGGGCCTTCCTTGAGGGGGTGAGGGAGGAATTGCGCGCTGAAGCCGGTGAGTAATGAGTCCAGCGTGTTTCTTTGTGATCAGCCTACCAGAATAAATAGATGAAAATGCTTGAGTAGCTGTAAACCATTCTTAATCATAAAATCTGCAGTAAAGCTGCTATTGTGATATCATGTCACAATGGCTTTATGGTGTTCTACTTGCCTCACTTACTTACGCTACATTTTGATGTTTACAGTGGAGTAGGTGCTTTGCATCCTGTTATTAGCATTTGAAGAAAATAACGTAGTAAAGAATGTCATGTTCAAAAGTGTTGTGGACATATCTGACTGTATCCTATTTCTCTCTTTTCAAGCAGCAGCGCAGGCACCCCCTCAGGAGGCCCCGCAACTAATGGAGGGAGCCCCACCCTGGTCCTCGGCGGAAGAGGAGGAGGAAGAGGAGAGGGAAGAGGAGGAGGAGGAGGAGGAGGCCTGGCAGCCCTCAGGACCACCCACACCGCCTGCCCCATCACTGCCTCCTGGACCTCCACCACTGCCCCATGGACTTCCACCGCCTGCCCCACCACTGCCCCCTGGACCTCCACCACCTGCCCCACCACTGCCCCCTGGACTGCCTGCCCCACCACTGCCCCCTGGACCCCCACCGCCTGCCCCACCACTACCTCCAGGACCACCACCACCATCCCCTGTTGGACCTTCCCCTTCCCCCAACCATAGCCTTCCCCTCACTCTCCTGCCCTTCCTGTTCCCATCCCACCCCCTTTCCTTGCTGTTCCCCCCCAGGAGCAGCCCAACCAGCCTCAGGAGGGGGTGGTCAGGGAGATAGAGCCCTACTCTGCCCTCTTGGAAGAGGTGCAGGTATTGAGAGGGTATGTTGAGAGGATGGAACATGCCCTCTTGCGACTGGTAGCCGAAAGAGGGCATGGTGCCAGCAGCCATACACCCTCTCAATAACTGCACCTCTTCCGCCCCCTTCGCCTGAGGTAGCTCAAGCTACTCTTGGGGGGCACCCACCCTCTTTCCCTGCGTTATGTGTTATGTAAATTGTTATTTTGTTCAAAAATTTAAATTTTAAAAAAAGTTTTATATTTGAATAAAAAAATTGTTTAAACTTTCCTGTGTGGTTATAACCTTGTAGCATCAGCAGTTTAGTGGACAGAGTCCAAGGTAGATAGGGGTTCAGGAGGGACTGCTGAATGGGCCCTTTTCAATATAACAACAAGGTGACATATAGAAAGTTTGACAATCTTTATTGGGGTCTGTCATTCATTCTATTGCCTGCTAGCCACTCTGATGTCAAATCATTGCAGAATCTAGAAAAGAAGCAAGTGAATGCAAGGGTATATGCAACTGTAGGTAGATGACGACATCTCAGCTATGATGTGCAAAGTAAGCCAGTCCCTGTTCCAAAGTAAATGGCTACATAAGGAAGAGAATATAAGTCACTGTGGTAGATTTGTTGTTGAGGAATAGGGTTACTGCTAGTAAGAGTTGGCTCCACACCAGGAGAATCCAAATGAGACATGTGGGTTTTTCTTCCTTTCACAGAAGGTGATGGAAGTAAAGACCACATACCTCAATCTATCCTCCTGGTTCTTGAGCTGCACTATTTTGGTTAAGCAGGTGTGGAAACCACAAAGATGCTCACAGCTGCACTGCTCTCAGTAATACAAAACTCCATCTGACAATACTGCAGTTGCCTGTCTAAAACACCTGAAAACAGAAAAGAGGAGAAGCTGGTTTACACAAGGTTCACAAACAGGGGGTTCAACCCCCAAGGTCCATATCTGTCCTCCCTTCCCTGAAGCAATGTATTAACCTCATTTATGTTGAGCTGCTTAGATGTCACCGTGGTATAGTTGTTAAAGCAATAGCCTTAACTCGCTGATGGTGTGGGTTAATATCACCTGTAATCCTCCACTGCTACTGTTTAGAACTCATGTGAGGGAATAGACTAACTGAAAACAAAAAGTTTGTGTGCATATAACAGCAGGAATGCGTGCCATGGTGTTCTATGAAGCCCACATTATCAATTTACTATTGTTCCTGAAAGTCATCAAGGATACCTGTGTGAAGAGAACAATAGAAGTGTGAAACATGTTAGCTTTGTGAACATTTATTTCACTCATCAGAAGGGTGACTCAAGTGAAGAATAGTAGAGTAAGCAAATAAAGGTTACCATATATCATTCTCACCTACAACTGTTTGGCTAGGTGCAAGCTGGTGTGCTGAGCTGCTCGTCTGGTCTCTCTCTAGCAAACACATAGGTGATGAGCATAGTTAACCTGAAATGAAGAATAGAGAGAAACTGTTAACAAAGACCTATGTCTCCAAAATTAAACACTGAAGTTGTGGCAGAACACACACCTAGAAGTAACAGAGCTGCTAACATACCTTTAGACTCCTTATTAAAAATGGCAGCCATTAGGCACTCATTAGGAGTTTTCCACCTGAACCATGTACACTGATTGGATGTCCACTGAATGGCAGTGTTTCCAACCCCCCCCCCAACACACCCGACCTATTTTTATCAATGAGTTAGTACACAGAACCATTCCTCACCTGATTTTAACTTGCCTGTAATTTGATTCTACAAAGAATTAACTTTAGCTCTATGAGTAAACCCTCTCAGATGTGTGAACACATCCATTTTACTTACATATCCATTTTTCTACCAGCAAAATTTCTACCAGCATGGTCTTTATCAGTCTTCTCAGTCATTTTTGTCAGCCCTGTGGAATGGAGAGTAGGAGATATCAGAAATAAAATAACTATTATAAACAATAGCACACAATGAAAGCCCATAAAGAGAAGTCAGTTTTTCTGGTTGGTTTCTTTAGTTCTATCATAAGGACACCTAAGTAGCTTACAAAATATCATTCTCACCTGGACTTACTATCTGAGCTGCTTCTAGAAAAGATAAAACAACATATTAGAATGACATGTAGCTTGTTAATGGCTCTGTGGAATAGAGAGAAATGGGAGGCAGAGATAGGAAAAAAAATGTAAAAGACTAAGACAGAGTAAAGTCTCAAACATCTGCATAAGCAATAGGACAGAATAGAAAGGAAACACTACTCACCTGGACCTTCTTATACCCATGCACGCCTATGTAGCGTCTGACATCAGTAGGACGGGAAAAATTTCCCAATGCCTATTGGGCGCCGTTCGGGCGCGGTTGCTTGTCCCGCTTCCTAACCACGCCCATCACTCCTCATTGGCTGTCCTATGGGGGTGTGTTTGAATGTGTTCTACAAGTAGCCTGAAAAGATGTCTTCACCTTACAACATGGCTCCAAAACGGAAATCGAATTTCTTGCATGGAGAGTTGCAGATATGGAAAATGGAGGTGGGGCAGACCATGACATTATGAAAGCAGGGAGAGTGGTGGGTGTGGGCATCTGTGTGTAACCTGGCCTGGCCCCTTCTTTTCCCTAACAATTGATTCCCTTCCACACTTAACACAAAACCTAAGTCCTCAACAATCCCTCACACCAACACCCAGAAAAATCCATAAACTAAAGAAATACAGATAATGGGGGTGGGGAGGAGTGTCAAAGGCAGAAGGGAGTATAAAGGAGAACAGCCAAGTCATAGCACAAAGTTTTATCATTGAGGAAACGGAACACCATAAAACCAACTCACATGAGGGGGTCCTACATAGGAAAAATGGCTGTGCCAAAGCTTTCTATATACTATGCACGCCTAATTAGCGGCTGACGTCATAGGAACCGTTAGGATTCAAATCTAATTGGATGTGCATTGGATGTCGTTTTGCCATATACAGCTGTAGTGACGTTGTAGTCATTTCCTTCACATCTCTAAGCTTTGATACGAAGCTCTATGTTCTAAACAAAGTTACCTCTATAGCTCTATGCCTTAAGGCATTTCTTTTTCATCTTCCATACATCAGGGGGTTCACGTCTTGAGTAAGGTTAGCAAATAGTTTATATTCATTTCTCAGCCAGGACACCTGGTAACTCTTTAGCCTTGCCTTTACATATCAATATTTTGCTTCAGCTTTTATTATGTGCAGCCATTGTCTAATATTTAATGCAACCTGTTCTCTCTCATGCTGAACACCCTCCCCCACCAAAAACATCCCCCCCTAACTGGATCATTCTTCAACACCTGTCCAAGCCCTCTGAAGTTTGATTTAACTCATAGCTGTTGGCCAATGCCTATATTGAATCAAAAGAAACACATTCTTACTAGAATGGCTTGCAGTTAGGAGTAAATGAAAGTATCTCATGCACCTGTGGATGCAGAATGCTGAGGAGAAACAGCAAATTCCACCACTTCTGAGAACTGTTAGGATGCAAGGAAACAAAAGTGAACAACAAACAGCACTGCAATCGGCTCTCTTTTGAAAGCAAAGAAAAATCAGCACACATTATCAGCACTTAAAAAGAGAATAAACAGATACACACCTTAACATTCAGCTTCCCTTATTGCAAAATGGAGGTCTTCAGTTGCACAAAACTGACCTCATTGTGACCTCATCAATCTGCACCTTCAAAGTAGTATGCCACAATTAAAAGATGCGCTGGGTGTAGAACTCACAACCTCTGGATGTTAGGAGCACAGGCTGGCTCCTAACACATAGAGCTACAGTTTCTTCTACTTAGGTCCATCTCACCACCCTTTCATATCATACTTGACTGAGCTGTCTATGCTCATTAGCTATCATATCAGGATGAACTCAAATAAGTTTAAGCAAAGGAATGCCTAAAGATTTGGAAGGTTTTCAAGTAGAAAACAAATATCAAATATGTATTAAAGAATTGCAGCACAAATGACGCTGATCGGTAAGGGCAAAAAAACACCACTTTTCCGGGTATGACGCCTAAACGGAACAGATTACTTACAGTCATATATCCATTAGTACAGTGCTTAGAACGAAGATTAGCGTGTGAGAAAAATGGAGCTCCACTTCACATGCATTCAAGCACACTTGGGAATATGGGTTCGGGGCTCAGTGAAAGCAGCGCTTTTAACCATTGAGCTACCACTCTTTTGTCTCAGTCTACTATGACATTATAGCTAAACTCCTTTTCCCTTAGCACTTCACTAAGATATGATATGACAAGGGAACCAGAGACATTGGAGCAAAAGTTTCTGTAGCTCAGTGAGAAAAGGCACTTTCTACCAATCTTCCGGGCTTTGAGGGTTCAAATCCCAGCCTGTATTTTACTTGTGGCATATCTACCTTCCAGGTGCACTTTGATGATGCTTTCCACCTCTTATAGGAGTTGAATATAACATTATTGTACAACTTTGCTGTGTAGCAGAAAAATAAACTTTTCCCCCTTCCATGCTATGAATTTGAGTTCAACTCATCTTATATTTCTCCTTTTAAACATGGCATACTTTGTTAGTTTTTATCATGGTAAAGTATACATTTCTGAAATGGTGAAGAAACAATAATATACAACTGCAGTGTTTTGTCTCACCAAACTGCCATAAGCACAAGAAAATATTTCTAGGTCAACACGGTAATTCTCCTGTTCCGAGCTCTGACCTCTGAAACTCCCCAGTTTGACTCCCACCTTTGCTCATTTTAATAAGGTCCTAGTTTTTTCCTATTAGCTCTTATAGCAGGGTCTACATGGTGGACTTTGCCATTTGTAAGGTGCACATTTCCCTTTCCAGGCAAACCTATTTTCAACTTACCATGGCTCGGACATCCTAAGCAGTGATGAGAGCACATTAACCAGGCGATCCACAAATGTCATCTTGCTGTCAGAGGAAAGGTTTCCTCTCATCACTGCTTAGGATGTCCGATTACGAAAGTTGAAACGGCATTGAAATCCAAGTTAGACCAGGGTTTCTTACGTCTACATAATACACGATATTTAGACGCAGGCGTTCGCTCAGGTAGCGCCTATCTAGCGTCCCCATTTGGCACGCCCATGGAACGCCCACGGAACGCTCACGTCCAGAGCTGGAGACGGGACTATGCTTTCTGTAGACGTCAGTCCGTCAACTACCTCTTAGGGACGTCTATGTGTCGTTTATTTCCCAATTAACATTAATTAAGACCCTTAACTCCGTAATTATTCACTTACATCGGACGTCCAAAGCACGCCTAAGTTAAACGCAGTAATAGAGAATTTACTCCATAGTGTCCGAGCACCTGTCTTTCTTGCTTGGTCATTCCCATTACTGCTGTTCTCCTACATTGGTACTGTGTTGGTTCTCTTTGTTTATGCAAGATAAACATTGGGGGTTTTTTTTCCAGTTCTTTATTCATTTTTTAAAAAGTCAACACAAAGTGCAACAGATTAATAATAATAATAATTTATTTTTCATTACTGCCATACCTAAACAATTGGTACAATAGACAGCACTTATATCTATCAAATAATAATATAAATACATACCACCCACTCTCCTCCTTCCCACCCTCCCTGGATGTGTATGACACTCTTTCAGAAATCAAAGGGTAATACTAATGATCAATTCTTACAAAATTTTGCTAATGGACCCCAAATCTCTTTGAATTAATTATAGTGTCCCAATTGTATCAAATTCATTCGCTCAAACTTATAAAATTGGCACAAGGTTTCCCACCAAAAATTATGATTTATTCTATCCCAATTTTTCCAGTTTTTCATAATTTCAGTTTCAATTTTTCAGTTTTTCATAGCAACTCCTGTCATGATAAGAAGTAACCTATTCTTATTTGCGTGATTGGACTCTTGGATATTAAGAGAGTCCCAAATAACACTATGCCATATGACAGTGACATTGAAACTTCCAAGATCATATTGATTTTACCCCATATGGATCTCCAAAACTTAAGTATCAAGGGACAATAGAACAGCAGATGATCCAGTGTCCCTATATCGAGATGACAATGCCAGCATCTATTATACTTGGAACTATCTAACTTTTTCAAATGAACAGGGGTCCAAAAAATTCTATACAACAGAAAAAAACCAAGCCTGTCTCATAGATGCTGATGCTGTACGTCTCATCCTCCGAGTCCAAATCCGTGCCCATTGAATAGCAGAAATCTGCTGCTTTTCTCAATGCTCCAAATGTCTTTTAGACAAGTTTTTTTAAAACTTTATTTAGGGCTCCTTTTACGAAGGTGCACTAGCGTTTTTAGTGCACGGACCAGATTAGCAGAGACGGTAGCGGCTAGCGCATGCTATTCTGCACGTTAAGGGCCTAACGCACCTTCGTAAAAGGAGCCCTTAGTTATTAATGCCAACAAAAAGTGCAATACAATTTATATACAAATAATGATAATGAACCAAGCACTTATAATCAATCAGTTTTTGGGTTTTTATTAAAATATTCAGATATTAATTTGCAAGATAAACATTTAAATGCCAGTTTATCCACATATCAAATAGAAATAGGCCTTGCTCTTTATGGATTGTGCTTTTGTCTATTTCTCTGTTTCCATATTTGGCCTCATCTTCTGTCATGGTTCTCTGTTTCTGTTTCTAATCACAGTAATCTGACTTCCATGCAACTTCGTTAGTTCTCATCATCTGTCATGGAAAGAAAATTATTAATACTGTTTGAAGGACTGAGCCTACTAAACTGACATCCATGCAGTTCTGTAATCCCTTTGGATATTGACTCAAATAACCAATATATAGTACAAAGGAACTGAAAAATATGGTATGTTGGTAAGCATTAATTACACTTTTTATTTTAGTTAAAACAATCTCATTGATTTGATATTCTGCCTCACATAGCAAAGATGAAAATATATAAATAAAAACTATTAAATAGCTCTAAATCTAATAGATGCTGGCACTGGAATCTAGAAGCGGGGACATTGGATCATCTAATTTTTTATTGTCCCTACATTATGAACTTTTGGAATTTAATTTGGTCTCAAATAAACTGCTTATTAGAAAACCATGTTGCAATATCATACGATACTGTTTTGTTTGGTATGAGGAAAAAAAGTCAATTATCAGCACATAACAGCAAACTTTTAATGATCATGACAGGAGTTGCTATTCAACATATTACTAACAACTGGAAATATTATACTAATCTTAGTTATGCGTTTTGGTGGAATTCTTTGTGCCATATTTATAAGATTGAAAGAGTAATTGCTTTACAGAAAGGTTGTTATAACAATTTTTTAAAGATATGGGGGCCATTGGTTAAATATTGCAATGAATAGGCATCATTTTCCTCTGATAGTAAACATATATATAGGGGGAGATGGGGAATAAATTGATTTAATAATGAATTTATAATAATTCTATTGTGTGTTTAATGGTAATAATGGTGGTGGGTTGGGGAGGGAAGTTAATTAATTTCTATATTTATGATATTATTGAAATAATTTCAAGTGTTGTATGAATGTATTTTATGTTGTTCTTATGTGCAGTAAGTTGTAAGTTTAAAAATGAATAAAGAATTTAAAAAAAACACAAAAAAACCTATTAAATATAATATACTGTAGAGCAACTTCATAAAACATCCCACCATAGCATTCCTCCACTCCCATAGTCCAAGCTTCTTCCTTTTTTCCTAAAATTGATATTTTTTTCAACTCCAAATTCCACTGGTAATAGATTTCTCCAATGTAATCCTACATAACTAGAACCTCTTAGGAATTTAATACATCTGGATATAGATGTAAATTATACAACAGACTATGATGAAAATCAATAATTAAGGAATATATATTTTGAATGAGTATAAATTCTTCAAGGCAATGACACACACCTCCTGTAATAAGATAAATGCATTTATTAATCAAGAATTGGATTAACCACAGCTAATAATAGAAGGAAAATTTCAAACTGACATAAAAATCAATGCATGTGTTTTTTAAAATGAACTTCCAAAACAACTTTAATTAAATGAGATTAAATAAATAAAATAACCACTCAATTTTATATCAGCATAAATTTAAAAGCACAAAATCATCATAATATATAGCATTCATTTTAATTGAATTATTTAAGGAAAAAATAACATAAGTAATTAAGATAATGTGTGTGTCAATATTTCATATCAGATTAGTAAAGGATGCAATTATGAATAAGTTAATGTATCTTATCTAGTGAGCAATATTTCTACAAAGGCTAATGAAAAGCAGTTCTGATACAATGTATAGATAAGGCATTATTTTTCTGAACTGGCAGCACAGTTAATTACAAGAGAACTTTCAAATTTGTATTTATTTATTTATGAGTAGCATATATTACTGATCAAAGAGGGAAGCCAAAGCAGAACGGGACCAGGAATAAATGTATAAAATGAACAGCTGAACTGTTACTGCTATTATTCCAATTGTTATTGCTCTAGGATAACTAACTAAAAAACAGTGGGAAATGTGTTTGGGGGGGGGGGGTCCCCAAGGTTGAGAAAGGTAAAGATCCAAAAAGACCTTCAGTGTCATCCTCATAGTAGTTGTCAACATGTCCAGCCACCTATTTGCAGGTCGCTCTCTTTGACTAGTTCCTTTGATCTTCACAAACATGTTGTCCTTCTCCAGTGATATCTCTCTTCTGTGGCATATCCAGTCTGATATCTTCCATAATCAACTTGTTAGTTCTCCTGGTGGTCCACGGCACACATAGAATCCTTCTCTAACAGCAGAGTTCAAAGGAGTCAATCCTTTTTCTGTCTTGTTTCCAAAGGACCAGATAATGTATAGGACACCCGGTCTCAGAAGCTGACAGGCGTCCTATATAGAATCGTGCCTAAGGCTGCCTAAAGTAAACTCAATTCTCTAAATGACATCCATGTTACAGACATCGGTTCGAGAATTGGATTGTTGTAGATGCGGCCGCCAGTACCATCCCCCCCCTCCGAATGAATGCGGCAGGAGGGATGCCCTGTCCCTCCTGCCTGGAATACCCCCCACCTCCTCCCTGTAGATCACAGGCAGGAGGGTGGCCAATCCCTCCTGCCTGAAACCCCCACCCCCAACAAACCCCCCCACCTGAATGAAACTGGCAGGAGGGTGCCCAATCCCTCCTGCCGGAAACACCCACCCAAACCCCTCTTAACCTCCCACCCCACCCCTCCTAACCTCCCTACACTCTTCCCAGACCCCTCCCCAAGCCCACTTCTAACCTGAAACAATGGCCAGCCAGATGGGTCTTTGCTCTGGCCGGCTGGCAGGCCTGCCTTCGTTGGAGTGAGGAGGGCCTCCCCTTCCCAGTACCAGGGAGGGGCATAAGGTCTGATTGGCCCAGGCACCTTAGATCCCTCCCATGGGCGGGGCCTTAGGCACCTGGGCCCACAGGAATCTTAAGTAGGCCAACGTGCCTAAGGCCTTGCCAACATGAGCCAACCTAAGATTCCAATGGGGGTTCCGGCAGGAGGGATTGGGCACCCTCCTGCTGGTTTCATTTGGGTAGGGGGTTTGTGGGGGGTAGGGGGTTTCCGGCAGGAGGAATTGGGCACCCTACTGCCGGTGATCTACATTGGAGGGGGTGTTCCAGGCAGGAGGGACTTTCATGCAACTTCATTAGTTCTCATCATCTGTCATGGAAAGAAAATTATTAATACTGTTTGAAGGACTGAGCCTACTAAACTGACATTCAAGCAGTTCTGGAATCCCTTTAGATATTGACTCAAATAACCAATAAATAGTACAAAGGAACTGAAAAATATGGTATGTTGGTTAGCATTAATTACAATTTTATTTTAGTTAAAACAATCTCATTGATTTGATATTCTGCCTCATGCAACCAGTGCCCCCTCCTCTCGCATTCATTCGGGGGGGAGGGGGACTGGTGGCTGCAGCTGCAGCCGCTGAACATAATGCAGCAAGGAGATCCCTTGATGTGATAAGCTTAGCGGCCACATCTACTTACAATGTAGGCCAGCATTTTGCCTACATTGTATGCATCTCCCGCCTTCCACTCAACCAGTTTTTGACCCAGCCCATCACTTTGGGACCCATCCCGAGGGCACTCAGTTTATTCATTAGACATCTGTGTGGAACACTGTCAAAGGCTTTGCTAAAATCTTTGATCAAAAGCTCCATTGGTTGCCACTGGAATCCAGAGTTTTGTTTAAGTTTTCATGCATTTGTTTAAGTTTGTTTAAGTTTTCATGCATTTGCTACAAAACAGTATTTGGCATGTTACCGGGATATCTTACTCCTCATTTTACTTTGAGTTATACTAACAAGAGTTCTCGAAGAATACACTTGTTTGCATATCCCTCAATAAAATTATGCCATTATAAAAGGTTCCTTGAGAGAACCTTTTCTTTTCAGGCGGCCAAACTGAATTTAGGGCTGGCCAAAACTGTGTTAGAAGCTTCTTCTTATCTCGATTTCAGAAAACAGATAAAAACTGAATTATTTAACAGGCTGGGTTTTTAATGTATCTTGTTCTTTTAACTTTTAACTTTATTTTAACATTGTGGTATCCTGCCTATATTGTATGTATTTCTTTTTATATTGTATGCACTTAATCTGTCAAATCTCAAACGATTTGCATTGTTTGTACTATGCTTAACTGTTGTGAACTGCCTAGAACTCACAGGTATGGCGGTATATAAAAATAAATTATTATTATTATATATAGGTCATTCAAGCATTTTCCCTATCTGTCCCAGCAGACTCATACTCTAATGTACGTGTGGCAGTGAAGGATTAAATGCTCAGGATCATAGGAAGCAGCAAGCATTTGAACCCAGAACCTCAGGATGGGGAGGCTCTATGCTCTAACCATTACACCACACTCTCCTCTAATCAGGAGCCATTTCTGGCTGGTTAAATCACTTTGATCAACATTTAAGCTTCTAGGTTAGGCTGCTAAATGTATACCTTGTATTCAGCCAGACATAAGAGCCTACATTTTCATCTGGAAATTCATCTTAATTAGGAGCTTTAAAGTTATGCTTGCAAATTTAGGGCACAAAACAGAAAAGGAAATAAAATCTCCATGAGAAATAGAGAAGTGATAGGAACACAAAAACAGAATGTAGTAAAAAAAAAAAAAAAAAAAGCCCACCAAAAGCTCCCAACACATTTATTATATCCTTTTAATTATTTCAGCAACAATGATGCACAATATAAAAACTCAGATACAGATGAAAATAGCATAAAGGATGAAACTTTTTTTTTTAAATTCTTTATTCATTTTTTAAACTTACAAGTGTACAAATAATAAAACATTTAAAATTAAATACATCACTTGAATTTCTTTCTAGTATAACACCAAATAAATAAATTTATTCCCTTCCCACCCACCCTTTCCTTTAGCATTCAATCAAAAATATACAAATATAAATATTCTTTACTATTGATGAAACTTGACATGACCATGTTTTAGCAAGATGCCTACATCACAAGTCATAAAATCTAATAATTAACTTGTATGTAGCCCAGGTTTAATTGTGAGATTCTAAAGATAATGATTCAACAAAGTGTATAACATCAATCATTTTTTAACTTACGATTCAAATTACATCATTTATATCATCATTTGTCCATGCTCAAGAATCTATGTCGGGAAATCCGTTAGAGCGTTTCGAATTAGGATGTGTGAACACAAATCAAGCTTGAAACGTTAGAATCTAATATAATAAAATGATAGGCCGCGCATGCGCACTAAAAAAACGTGTTCCCTGATCCCGTCGCGGAAACACGACTGCGCATGTGGCGGCTTTCAAATAAAAAAAAAATTTACACAGCTGCGGCGGCCTTCCTCAACCCCGCCTCTCACTGTGAATGGTACCGGCTCCTCTCTCGAACTGCACCAGGATCGAGAGAGGAGCTGCAGCGCTGGCTTTCAACTTAAAACAAACAAACAAAAAAAAAAAACAACTGGAGATCGCCGCTCTCACCCAGCTCCCACTGTGCAAACTCCCCCCCCCCAACTTAAGATCGCTGCTCTCACCCGGCTCCCACTGTGCAACCCCCCCTCCCCAACTGGAGCTCGCCGCTCTCACCCGGCTCCCGCTGTGCAAACCCCCCCCAACTGGAGATCGCCGCTCTCACCCGGCTCCCACTGTGCAATCCCCCCCCATGGGAGGATGCGCCGCAGCAAAGTTCTGCTCAGGTACTGGAGGGGGAGAGACATATCGCTTCTGCACCTGTATAAACATCCCTCCAGCGTTGGCAGTCACTGCACGTTAAACAGGCTGCTTCAGGCTTTCTTCTGCCGTTGAGTCCCTCTGCCACGTCACCGATGATGTCATCAATGATGCAACAGATAGACTCAATGGCAGAAGAACGTCAAAGTAGCCTGTTTAGCGTGCTGCGGTTGCCAACGCTGGAGGGAGGTTTGATCTTAAAGTCATCTTGCTGGGAGGGTCGCAGAGTCAGCGGGGGTTGGACTGGGAGGGGAGAGAAGCGTCTGCCTCGGGTGCTTCAGGCAGCAGCAGCGTTTACAATTCACTGCTGTTGCCGGCTTTAATCCTTCCTCTCTGGCCGGTCCTGCCTACTTCCTGTTTTCATGAAGACAGGACCCGCCAAAGAGGAAGACCTGAAGCCAGCAACAGCAATGAATTGTGAATGCTGCTGCTGCCCAATGAAGTAGTTAAATGAGGAAAGGGAGCAGAAGGGGAGAGAATGGCTTGGAGGGAAGGAGGAAGGTATGCCAGACCAAGGCAAAAGGAAGGAGGAGATGGAGAGAGGTCATATGGGACAGAGAGAGAGGGGGCGGACACTGGATGGAAAGAGAAGAGAGGGCAGTGAATGGAAGGGGCAACATAGAGGGTGAACAGTATTCTAGCACCCGTTAATGTAACGGGCTTAAAGACTAGTGCTAGGTATAATCATGAAGGGTATTGCAACCAGAACGAAAGAAGTTATCCTGCCGTTGTATCGGGCGATAGTGCGCCCGCATCTGGAGTACTGTGTCCAATATTGTTCGCCGTACCTAAAGAAGGATATGGCGATACTCGAGAGGGTTCAGAAGAGAGCAACACGCTTGATAAAAGTATGGAAAACCTTTCATATGCTGAAAGACTGGAGAAACTAGGGCTCTTTTCCCTGGAGAATGCGAAGACTTAGAGGGGATATGATAGAGAATTACAAGATCATGAAGGGCATAGAGAAAGTGGAGAGGGACAGATTCTTCAAACTTTCGAAAACTACAAGAACGAGAGGGCATTCAGAAAAAATTAAAAGGGGACAGATTCAGAACCAATGCTAGGAAGTTCTTCTTCACCCAACGGGTGGTGGACACTTGGAATGCGCTTCCAGAGGGCGTGATAGGACAGGGTACAGTATTGGAGTTCAAGAAGGGTTTGGACAATTTTCTGAAGGAAAAGGGGATAGAAGGGTATAGATAGAGGGTTAAATACAGGTTTCTGGACCTGATGGGCCACCACGTGAGTGGACTGCTGGGCATGATGGACTTCTAGTCTGACCCAGCAGAGGCACTGCTTATGTTCTTATATAGTTGAACATTGTCAACAAATGAACCATCATTTTAGTCAACTTCAATGTTTTTGTATTGATAAAGAACCTAAAAACATCAGAGGGGGCGATCGTCAGATGAAATTGCTAAAACGAGAAGCTAGATGGATTTTCAAGTTAAATTCTTTACAACCACAAGGATTGAACACCAACTTTGGATGGAAAGCATTTTTTTATAAGTTTTCAGGCATTTTCTTGACACGTTATGAAACAACATTTGTGGGATTCCCTCTTATTGTTTATGAATGGGGAGTTCAGTTCAACCAATCAGATCTGTAAAAGGTCTGTGTATTTAAAGCGCATGCCCGACGTCTTGCATTTACCGGCACCATTTTCTGGAAGTGTATGTCTTAGCTGTCAACAGTGAGAACTACATTATTTATAGTTTGCACAATTTAAAAGTTTGTAAAAGCACAAACATTCAATTTTATATAGCAGTTTTCCTGAAAACCCCCCCGAGGAAGCCATTATTGAATGACGAAATGGGTCCTGTTGGGTGAATACTTTATTGCACAATGTACTTTGCACAAAGGCACTGAAGTACTTTAGAAGACATTTTAAGATAAGTGCATTTTTTTGCTGATTCTTATTGAGCATTATATTTATTGAGTACGAAATACCTATATACAAGCTTTAAATGAATGAGTGAGAGGTTTTGGTCGATGAATGATAATCCACCCTGCATTTGTTATTCCAATGTTCATTCATTGAACGTAGCAGGAAATCTGAGACCTTTCCTCTCAACATTGATATAACTTTTAAGAAACCTGTTTTTTTGTTTTGAATGTCTATTCATAGAGGTTTCTTGCGTCTCTAGAAATTTAGTGTTCCACTATCATTTCATGATACTAGATACAAATACAGACACTTGTAGACCGGGTTTGCATACTGGAGTTAAATAGTGTAGTGAGGTATATTCATCAAACAAATTACATACCAGAGCACTGTTCTGCTACAAATCCTATTACTTTCTGCATCATATGCATCTGCCACATAAGTAGTTTTACACACCAGAAAAGAACAAATGAGTTAATCACTCTGATAAATCTTTGGAATTCCTGGTTGCATATACAGTACAGCTCACAAAAGAGGTTGAATCCAGCCTATATCGCACTGACCAAATTTGAAACAGTCAAGCGCACGGTACTATATCTGCAGGATTGGTTACTCTAATAATGTGTTTTCCTGTAAGATTTGTAGAGTAATGTTAATTCACTTTTTTTTCTTTTTTTTTGCCTGAGGAGCTTTCCTGTAATACCAGTCTTCAAAAACAAGTTCCTTTTCTTTCCTTCCACCATCTCCAGATGCTTCTCCAAATGTATTTTTTCCATCAAGAACTATTGAACATTCAGCTCCCTTTTCATCATAAGGTATAATGGAAGCAGCACAATCACCACCTTCCTAAGGGAGGCCGAGTAAATCACCCTGCTTGAGGCATGGCAATCTGATTACACTTTTGAACTTTGATCAGCTCTGCGGCATCCAGAGCTTGACTTCTTGCAGTTCAGGTGCTGAGTTCTGGGAAATGACTGAATAAAAGGTTTTATGCAGTGCAAAATTCCAGACAGAAGAAAAGGAGTTCTGGGCTAGCCTACCCCAGAAGGAATTGTAAAATGCAAACCAAAACGTTGCTGGACAGAGACAACATTTCGTTCAGCTGTATGTTTGTTTGTGGAGTTTTTATACAGATACGCATTGAGGCCTGGATTCTCTAAATGGTGCCATTTTTTTAGGCAATGATAGGTGCCCAAACTCAGTTTTAAAAAAATGCCACTGAAATGACATTTTTAACTAATCCCCTCTTTTACAAAGATGCGCTAAGCTTTTTAGCGTGCGCTAAATATTAGCAGGCGCCAAACACATGCTAAACGCTAATGCATGCATGTTATCCTATGGACGCGTTAGCAGTTAGCGCATGCATTGATTTAGCGTGCGCTAAAACCGCACCAAAATACTTAGCGCGCCTTTGTAAAAGAGGGCCAAAGTTTTAAGGCATCTACCGGTGACTAAAAGATTTGACGCCAGAATCACACCTCCGTAGGCACTTTAGGCCACCTAACGCTACTGTAGGTGTGGCTAATACCAGAAGTCCTCTTCCTATACGTCTCTGTTTATGTAGTGAGAAATAGCCTCACAGCATTTTTTTTTTTTTAATCTTTATTCATTTTATATTCAACATCAAGGCCTAAATTCTCTATTACTGCGTTTAACTTAGGCGTGCTTTGGACGTCCGCTGCAAGTGAATAATTACGGAGTTAAGGGTCTTAATTGATGTTAATTGGGTAATTAACGACACATAGACGTCCCTAGGTAGTACATAACGAACTAACGTCTATTGAAAGCATAGTCCCGTCTGCAGCTCTGGACGTGGGCGTTCCGTGGGCGTTCCGTTGGGCGTGCCAAGTGGGGACGCTAGATAGGCGCTACTTGGGCGAACGCGTGCGTCTAAATCTCGTGAATTATGTAGACGTAAGAAACCCTGGTCTAGCTTGGATTTCAATGCCGTTTCAACTATCGTAATTGCGGCTCTTTGTTACACGCGAGGCAGACGTCCGCTGTGTTTTTCATCAATAATTCCAATAGTGAATTTCAATAGGTATATTTCATCTTTTCTCTGTCCGAATAAATATAATGACACCATAACAATGGAACACATTATATTGCATGGATAACAAACCACATTTCATCCCAAACCATAATATAATTTTCACATGGCTTTTACAACCCCCTTTTTTGTCTCAACAAACAGCACTGCAATCGGCTCTCTTTTGAAAGCAAAGAAAAACCAGCACACATTATCAGCACTTAAAAAGAGAATAAACAGATACACACCTTAACAATCCAGCTTCCCTCATTGCAAAATGGAGGTGTTCAGTTGCACAAAACTGACCTCATTGTGATCTCATCAATCTGCATCTTCCAGTAATATGCCACAATTAAAAGACGTGGTGGGTGTTGAACCCACAACTTCTGGATGTTAGCAGCACAGGCTGGGCTCCTAACCGATAGAGCTACAGCTGCTTGACTGAACTGTCCGTGCTTCATTAGGTATCATATCAGGATGAACTCAAATAAGTTTAAGCAAAGGAATGCCTAAAGATTTGGAACGTTTTCAAGTAGAAAACAAATATGAAATATGTATTAAAGAATTGCAGCACAAATAACACCTAAACGGAACAGATTATTTACAGTCCTATATGCATTAGTACAGTGCTTAGAATGAAGATTAGCGTGTGAGAAAAACGGAGCTCCACCTCACATGCATTCAAGCACACTTGGGAATATGGGTTTGGGGCTCAGTGAAAGCAGCGCTTTTAGCCATTGAGCTAACACTCTTTTGTCTCAGCCTACTATGACATTATAGCTAAACTCCTTTTCCCTTAGCACTTCACTAAGATATGATATGACAAGGGAGCCAGAGGCATTGTAGCTGTGGGTCAGTGAGGAAAGGCACTCTCTACCAAACTTCCGGGCTTTGAGGGTTCAAATCCCAGCCTGTATTTTACTTGTGGCGTATCTGCCTTCCAGGTGCACTTTGATGATGCTTTCCACTTCTTATAGGAGTTGAATATAACATTTCTCCATTTAAACATGGCATACTTTGTTAGTTTTTATCGTGGTAAAGTATACATTTCTGAAATGGTGAAGAAACAATAAGCGGTATAAGCAAATCCAAACTGCTGTAAGCACAAGAAAGCATGTGTAGCTCAACATGCTAATGCTCCTCTTCTGAGCTCTGACCTCTGAAACTCCCCGGTTCGACTCCCACCTTTGCTCATTTTAATAAGGTCCTAGTTTTTTCCTATTAGATCTTATAACATTTCCCTTTGCAGGCAAACCTATTTTCAACTTACCATGGCTCGGACATCCTACGCAGTGATGAGAGCACATTAACCAGGCGATCCACAAATGTCATCTTGCTGTCAGAGGAAAGGTTTCTCTCATCACTGCTTAGGATGTCCGAGCCATGGTAAGTTGAAAATAGGTTTGCCTGCAAAGGGAAATGTTATAAGATCTAATAGGAAAAAACTAGGACCTTATTAAAATGAGCAAAGGTGGGAGTCAAACCGGGGAGTTTTAGATGGCAAAGCTCAGAAAAGGAGCATTAGCGTGTTGAGCTACAAATGCTTTCTTGCGCTTATAGCAGTTTGGATTTGCTTATACCGCTTACTGACGTTGTATATTATTGTTTCTTCACCATTTCAGAAATGTATACTTTACCACGATCAAAACTAACAACGTATGCCATGTTTAAATGGAGAAATGTTATATTCAACTCCTATAAGAAGTGGAAACCATCATCAAAGTGCACCTGGAAGGCTGATACGCCACAAGTAAAATACAGGCTGGGATTTGAACCCTCAAAGGCCGCACGATTGGTAGAGAGTGCCTTTCCTCACTGACCCACACCTCCAATTCCTCTCGTTCCCTTGTCATATCATATCTTAGTGAAGTGCTAAGGGAAAAGGAGTTTAGCTATAATGTCATAGTAGGCTGAGACAAAAGAGTGTTAGCTCAATGGCTAAAAGCGCTGCTTTCACT
Organism: Geotrypetes seraphini; assembly: GCF_902459505.1. NCBI lineage: Eukaryota > Metazoa > Chordata > Amphibia > Gymnophiona > Dermophiidae > Geotrypetes > Geotrypetes seraphini. Next base: position 527,713,148 of record NC_047084.1, on the reverse strand, counting down.
GAGCCCCAAACCCATATTCCCAAGTGTGCTTGAATGCATGTGAGGTGGAGCTCTGTTTTTCTTACACGCTAATCTTCATTCTGAGCACTGTACTAATGCATATAGGACTGTAAATAATCTGTTCCGTTTAGGCGTTATTTGTGCTGCAATTCTTTAATACATATTTCATATTTGTTTTCTATGAGTTAAATCAAACTTCAGAGGGCTTGGACAGGTGTTGAAGAATGATCCAGTTAGGGGGGGATGTTTTTGGTGGGGGGAGGGTGTTCAGCATGAGAGAGAACAGGTTGCATTAACTATTAGACAATGGGCTGCACATAATAAAAGCTGAAGCAAAATATTGATATGTAAAGGCAAGGCTAAAGAGTTACCAGGTGTCCTGGCTGAGAAATGAATATAACCTATTTGCTAACCTTACTCAAGACTTGAACCCCCTGATGTATGGACGATGAAAAAGCAATGCCTTAAGGCATAGAGCTATAGAGGTAACTTTGTTTAGAACATAGAGCTTAGAGATGTGAAGGAAATTACTACAACGTCACTACAGCTGTATATTGCAAAACCACATCCAATGCACATCCAATTAGATTTGAATTCTAACGGTTCCTATGACGTTCGCCGCTACATAGGCGTGCTTAGTATATAGAAAGCTTTGGCACAGCCATTTTGCCTATGTAAGACCCCCTCATGTGAGTTGGTGTTTGTGGTGTTCTGTTTCCTCAATGATGAAACTTTGTGCTATGACTTGCTTGTTCTCCTTTATACTCCCTTCTGCCTTTGACACTCCTCCCCACCCCCATTATCTGTATTTCCTTAGTTTATGGATTTTTCTGGGTGTTGGTGTGAGGGATTGTTGGGGACTTAAATTTTGTGTTAAGTGTGGAGGGGAATAAATTGTTAGGGAAAAGAAGGGGCCAGATCAGGTTACACACAGATGCCCACACCCACCACTCTCCCTGCTTTCATAATGTCATTGTCTGCCCCACCTCCATTTTCCATATCTGCAACTCTCCATGCAAGAAATTCGATTTTCGCTTTGAAGCCATGTTGCAAGGTGTAGCCATCTTTTCAGGCTACTTGTAGAACACGTTCAAACACACCCCCTGTACAACAACCAATGAGGTGTGATGGGCGTGGTTAGGAAGCGGGCTAAGGAACCGCACCCGAACGGCGCCCAATAGGCATAGAGAAAGTTTTCCTGCTATGATGACGTCACACGCTACATAGGCGTGCATGGGTATAAGAAGGTCCAGGTGAGCAGTGTTTCCTTTCTATTCTATCCTATTGCTTATGCAGATGTTTGAGACTTTACTCTGTCTTAGTCTTTTACATTTCTTTCCCTATCTCTGCCTCCCATTTCCCTCTATTCCACAGAGCCATTAATACTGGCCATTCTAATATGTTGTTTTATCTTTTCTAGAAGCAGCTCAGATAGTAAGTCCAGGTGAGAATGATATTTTGTAAGCTACTTTGAACTATCATAGAACTAAAGAAACCAACCAACAAAAACTGACTTCTCTTTATGTCCTTTCATTGTGTGCTATTGTTTATACTAGTTATTTTATTTCTGATATCTCCTACTCTCCATTCCACAGGGCTGATAAAAATGACTGAGAAGACTGATAAAGACCATGCTGGTATATATTTTGCTGGTACACAAATGGATATGTAAATAAAATGGATGTGTTCATACATCTGAGAGGGTTTACTCAGAGTTAAAGTTAATTCTTTGTAGAATCAAATTACAGGCAAATTAAAATCAGGTGAGGAATGGTTCTGTGTACTAACTCATTGATAAGAATAGGTCGGGTATGTTGGGGGGGGGAACACTGCCATTCAATGGATATCCAATCAACATGGTTCAGGTGGAAAACTCCTAATGAGTGGCTAATGGCTGCCATTTTTAATAAGGAGTCTAAAGGTATGTTAGCAGCTCTGTTACTTCTAGGTGTGTGTTCTGCCACAACTTCAGTGTTTAATTTAGGAGACATAGGTCTTTGTTAACAGTTTCTCTCTATTCTTCATTTCAGACCAGAGCAGCAGCTCAGCACACCAGTTTGCACCTAGCCAAACAGTTGTAGGTGAGAATATATATGGTAACCTTTATTTGCTTACTCTACTATTCTTCACTTGAGTCACTCTTCTGATGAGTGAAATAAATGTTTCACACTTCTATTGTTCTCTTCACACAGGTATCCTTGATGACTTTCAGGAACAATAGTAAATTGATATTGTTGGCCTCATAGAACACCATGGCACGCATTCCTGCTGTTATATGCACACAAACTTTTTGTTTTCAGTTAGTCTATTCCCTCACATGAGTTCTAAACAGTAGCAGTGGAGGATTACAGGTGATACTAACCCACACCATCAGCAAGTTAAGGTTATTGCCTTAACACCTATACCACGGTGACATCTAAGCAGCTCAACATATATGAGGTTAACACATTGCTTCAGGGAAGGGAGGACCTTTGGGGTTGAACCCCCCTGTTTGTGAACGTTGTGTAAACCAGCTTCTCCTCTTTTCAGTTTTCAGGTGTCTTACACAGGCAACTGCAGTATTGTCAGATGGAGTTTTTATAGTACTGAGAGCAGTGCAGCTGTGAGCATCTTTGTGGTTTCCACACCTGCTTTACCAAAATAGTGTAGCTCAAGAACCAGGAGGATAGATTGAGGGATCTGGCCTTTACTTCCATCACCTTCATTGAAAGGAAGAAAAACCCACATGTCTCATTTGGATTCTCCTGGTGTGGAGCCAACTCTTACTAGAAATAACCCTATTCCTTAACAACAAATCTACCACAGTGACTTATATTCTCTTCCTTATGTAGCCATTTACTTTGGAACAGGGACTGGCTTACTTTGCACATCATAGCTGAGATGTCGTCATCTACCTACAGTTGCATATACCCTTGCATTCACTTGCTTTTTTCCTAGATTCTGCAATGATTTGACATCAGAGTGGCTAGCAGGTAATAGAATGAATGACAGACCCCAATAAAGATTGTCAAACTTTCTATATGTCACCTTGTTGTTATAGTGAAAAGGGCCCATTCAGCAGTCCCTCCTGAACCCCTATCTACCTTGGACTCTGTCCACTAAGCTGATGATGCTACAAGGCTAAAACCACACAGGAAAGTTTAAAGTAAATATAAACCAATATTTTTATTAAATTATTAAAACTTTTAAAAACGTAAACTTTTTAAAAAAACTATTTACATATATAACATAACATATAACGCAGGGAAAAAGGGTGGGTGCCCCCCAAGAGCAGCTTGAGCTACCTCAGGCGAGGGGGGCGGAAGAGGTGCAGTCATTGAGAGGGTGTATGGCTGCTGGCACCATGCCCTCTTTCGGCTATCAGCCGCAAGAGGGCATGTTCCATCCTCTCCACACACCCTCTCAATACCTGCACCTCCTCCAAGATGGCAGAGTAGGCCGCCATCTCCCTGGCCACCCCCTCCTGAGGCTGGTCGGGCTGCTCCTGGGGGGGAACAGCAAGGAAAGGGGGTGGGATGGGAACAGGAAGGGCAGGAGAGTGAGGGGAAGGGCTATGGGTGGGGGAAGGGGAAGGTCCAACAGGGGATGGTGGTGGTGGTCCTGGAGGTAGTGGTGGGGCAGGCGGTGGGGGTCCAGGGGGCAGTGGTGGGGCAGGCAGTCCAGGGGGCAGTGGTGGGGGCAGTGGTGGAGGTCCAGGGGGCAGTGGTGGTGTGGGTGGTCCTGAGGGCTGCCAGGCCTCCTCCTCCTCCTCCATCTCCTCCTCCATCTCCGCCTCTATCTCCTCCTCTTCCTCCTCCATCTCCTCTTCCTCGTCTGCCGAGGACCAGGGTGGGGCTCCCTCCATCACCTGCGGGGCCTCCTGAGGGGGTGCCTGCGCTGCTGCTTGACAAGAGAGAAATAGGATACAGTCAGATATGTCCACAACACTTTTGAACATGACATTATTTACTACGTTAATTTCTTCAAATGCTAATAACAGGATGCAAAGCACCTACTCCACTGTCAACATCAAAATGTAGCGTAAGTAAGTGAGGCAAGTAGAACACCATAAAGCCATTGTGACATGATATCACAATAGCAGCTTTACTGCAGATTTTATGATTAAGAATGGTTTACAGCTACTCAAGCATTTTCATTTATTTATTCTGGTAGGCTGATCACAAAGAAACACACGCTGGACTCATTACTCACCGGCTTGTGCACGCAATTCCTCCCTCACCCCCTCAAGGAAGGCCCGCTCCTGGCGCCTCAGCAGTCGCCCCCTTTTCCTGAGATCCTCAACCTGGATAATAGAGAGAGAGAAAGAACAGAGAGGGAGGGATATGATGAGTGCCATCTAGCACTATGGCATAACATGTTTACTTAAGTATTGACCTCTATAAGCACATAAAAATGGAGTACACTGCCCTCCAAGAGCCCCTATCCGCTTTGCTGTCTGCCTCCACCCCCTTCTGCCACATGTTTTACATGAATTTATTCACGTACTCCAGCATTTCCCCTTTCTGTGCTGGAGGCATCGCTATCTCTCTACTGTACCTGGGACAGTGGGGGGGGGGGGGAGGGGGGGTGTGTGAGGTGATATGGACAGCATCACAAGGAGGAGGTGGGATTGAACTCACAACCCCAGGGTGCTGAGGCTGTAGCCTATCAGCACTGCCCCACATTACAGCATGTCCTGGTGAGCTTACAATCATGCAGCAGGGGCAATAAAATAGTTTGGTCAGAAGGAGCAGCGTGGCTTGAAACCCCTGACGTCAGGGTACTGACGCTGTCACTTTAAATGTCATGCCACTATCTCCCTAGACCAGCAGATTGATACAGGAGTGTTTAAGGTATTTGAAATGACATAGCAGCACTTTGGGAAAGTTGATGTCAAGATGTTTCGATTACAAATGTGAAGCTTGTGACCCAAAAATTAGTTGTGTGCATGTTGTGAATGGAATAGATGCCTTCTAGGAGCTGAATTTGTCATTTGAAATCCTACTACTGCTCCTTTGGGATGTGCTTTAATTTCAGTATTCAATGTAAAAGATTTATTATGCACAATTGTAGTTTTTAAAAGGAATCAAAATTTACCCACAAAAACATGAACAATTTGATTGAGACAGGTTTCCATCATTACATTTTACATGATTATTTGTGAGGGCCTGACTTGGAATACTTACTTCCCTGGGACAGGAGGCTCTGCGATTGTACCGCCGGGTCAGGCGGCTCCATGACTCCCTGAATTGCAGGTATGACCTGCGATGGCCAGGCACTACAAAATAGTGGTGCTCCCGGGAGAGAAACAGCCTGGCTAGCAGCCTGGTGTCCTGTGTGGTAAAATTTGGCTGTCTTCTGGCAGCCATTTTAGGAGAAATAACTGCGTATGAAGAACGGGCGATTCTATGACGTCACAACGCATAAAAACGCGATGACGTGTTTGTGCCGCTTGGGCGTGCTTGCAGCAGCCGCTCCGCGCTACATCAACACTATAGATTACATCCTAAACCACGCCGATATAGCTGTTATACAAAAAAGTACAGCAGAACGCTTAGAAGCTTACCATGTAAACCTAATGAAACACAATGACAATTTGTAAATTAAATAAATGAAGATTGGGAAGTGAGGTTCACATATTTTAGCTTAGCTATGCATGGGTGGGTGGAAAAACAAAATCATATTCTGTCTTTGGTAACCTTAGTCAGGACTTGAACCCCTGACCTTTGGGGAAGATACAAGCAGTGCTTTTAAGCACTGAGCTATGTTGGGGACTTGGGAATGGGAGTCTCCAGAAATGGCTTTAGGTACAAGCTTAGAAGCTTACCATGTAAACCTAATGAAACTTCACCTCCCCCCCCAAACACAATGACGTTATAAATTAAATAAATGAAGAGGTTCACATGCTTAGCTATGCATGTTTGGGTGGGTGGAAAAAAAAAATATTATGCCTTTGGTAACCTTAGTCAGGACTTGAACCCCTGACCTTTGCAACATACATGCAGTGCTTTTAAGCACTGAGCTATGTTGGGGACTTGGGAATGGAAGTCTCCAGAAATGGCTTTAGGTACAAGATTTGACAAGGGGTAATCATTGCAAGTATCTACAGGTGTATTTGATCTGAGAACACCCAATGAACGTCCAAAACGATTTTAAAATTCTAACGGCTTCTATAATGTCAGATGCTACTTTATGGTTAGGGTTAGGGCTACAGTTAAGTAGCTCGGTAGCTCAGTTAGTAAACATGCTGTACCAGTTATCCATAAGTTGTGAGTTCAACTCCCAGCTTGTCTTTTACTTGATTATAACATGAGGGGTTTATGCTGCAGGAGTGTGTTGTTGGGGTGTTGCAGGGGTGTATAGGATGACAGAGAATAGTCACTTGCATTTTCTACAATGCATTTGAATTTCTTAAGATGAAACCTTAGTGAGCCGGGGAGGAAGGTCCCCGCAGCCTCGCACCTCAGATGAAAAGGTTAATTTTTGAGCGATCTGGGACAGTCTTCAGCGACTCAGAGCCCTCCTCCCGGCTGGCCAGAAGGAGGAAGCTTTGGCGGTGGTGATTTTGGTGGTGAGGGAGGGAGGGAGGGAGGGGGGGAGTCACCTGGCTGCTGCATCTGCACTCCTGCTGGCCACAGACCTACTGATCACAGAGCAGAGATCACAGAAGCACGCAGGTATGTGCGCATGCGTGGCTAGGGTTTATATATATACACGTATCGCATCTAAGTTTCATCACAAACACATTAGCAAGACTATACACAATACATTACAAAGTTGAGCTTGGGTTTGATAAAATAAACAGCATAATTTTGACTCTGTATTACATTTATTGAACCATACTTAAGAATATGGGTGTTGCATCCGTGACAACAGTGCTTTACACCATTGAGCTACCAGTCTTTTGCCTCAACTGACTGTGATATGATAGCTAAGTAGAGTATACTTTAGCACATTACTAAGGTATGCTATGACAGGGGAATTAGAGACACAGGTGTAGGTCAGTGAGTAAAAGCACTATATCGATCATCTGTAGGTTGTGAGTTCAAGTCCCGGCTTGTCTTTTACTTGTGGTATATCTACCTTCCAGGTGCACCTTGATGATGTCACAATGAGATCAGCATTGTGCTGCTTGCTATTTCCTCTTCCTGTGAACTGGAAGCCACATTCAGGTTGAATCTGTGTTTTGATTGTGTTTCTTGTTGTGAAGAATGAGCTGATAGTAGGAATGTTTTAAGACCAGGAGAGTGTTCTTTGGAGCAAGATATCACTTCTAAACTATCCTCTCTGAAATAATGTCTCTGGCAAATCGAGAGAAAGCTTATTGGATGACTTAGGGTGCCTTTCCTGCCAGTCTTTGTGGAAGTTAAACGAAGTTTATAAAAAGTCTATATGGTGTTCAAAGTCCTATCCTTTCCACTTCTAATAGGAGGTGAGTATGACATTCCTGTATAGCTTTCTGTGTAGCACACATCTACTGGTTCCCACCTTCCATTACTGATAATGTAAGTTCAACACCCACTCGGTACGTTTCATTTTCTAGTTTTCCTTTGAAACATAACATATTTCTTTTCCTTGTATTAATGGTAAATTGTACAATTCTGATACAGTGTTTTAGTTATGTTTTTCATCATCCTATACTTATCAATGCTGAATGTGTGATAATAAAGAGTATATATAAAGTATAATTTTTAAAAAAAACAAATAACCAAAAACAAACCCGTAAGGTCTATCACGGGTCCATTAGAGACGGTTCAGAAACCTGCGTCTATTTTGCGCACGTCTATTTTGAGGGACGTCTATTTTGCGCGACGAGGGACGTCTATTTTGCGCACGTCTATTTCGCGGGACGTCTATCTCACGCCTAAATATAGTTAATTGTTATTTACATTTACCGGACGTCCAAAGCATGCCTAAGTTAAACGTACTAATAGAGAATTTAGGCCCAAGTGTACAAAAAATTTTTCACAATAAGACACCACATCACTTGAAATACTACAATACTCATCACCCTCCCATCTAACCAACCGTATATATCACAGCATTTACTCCAATAATTAAGTAGTTAAATAGTTTCCACAAAAGCGCTGAAAATACTATTTCTAGAGTACTATGTGGGAGTTCAGACTAGAGGTCTGCACGGGAACGGGGATCGCGGGGATCCCGTGGGAATCCCCTTCTAACCCATGGGACTCCCACGGGGAACCCCCTCTGGCCCATGGGACTCCCACGGGGACCCCCCTCTAGCCAACGGGACTCCCACAGGGATGGAAGGCTTTGGAAGCAGGGTTCATCCATATAATATAATGGACACGCCAGCCTTAGTAAAAGAGGGGGTTTATAAGTTAATTACCTGAACAGAAAACAAAAAAATGGTTCCACCAAAGAGATTCCACAAGGAAAACAGCAGTACAAACACAAAAGAAACTGTGAAATTGATGATCCTGTCAGAAGTAATTGCTGCTTTTTATGGGGACGGGCGGGGATGGAGGTAATTCCTCGCGGGGTTGGGTGAGGACGGAGAGGATCCTGACTGGGATGGGTGGGGACAGAGACGATCTTGGAAGGGATGGGCGGGGATGGTGGGATTTCTGTCCCCACGCAACTCTCTAGTTCAGACTTCCACCCGAATCATATAGTTCCAGGTACTGGTGTTCTTCATTATTCCCAGGACTTATTCTTTTTTATTTCATTTTTATCCTTATTTCTTTTCTAATTCATATTTCATTTTTATCCTTATTTCTTTATCAATTCATTTTTATCCTTATTTCCTTATCTACATTTCATTTAATAAATAGGGTATATAAATAAGTTTATAACTTAGCTTTAGTTAATAGCCAATTCCCCTTCCCCACGTGTTTTGCATGACTTTATCAAGGTCGGGGGAACTTAAGATTAAAGCTTTTTTTTTTTAATAAATCTTTATTGATTTTCCATAACTAACAAAAAGTGCAATACAATATTCATAACAGTAACAATAACAAATAAGAACTTAAATTCAGTCAGTAGCAATGCAACAATATAAACCTCCCAACCAACAATTACATCAAGGAATCTTTACAATTACATCAAGAAATCTTTCTTTTTTTTTTTTTGCTTTCATGTCCCTTGTTAATTGTTCCACTAGCATGCAGGACATCCAAAAAATTAAAGCAGAAGCACTTAACATCTCCTATTTAAGAAGGCACTAAGACCCAAATTCTTTTTTTTTTTTTACACAAAATTTATTTATTTGAAGTTTGAACAAAAAACCTAAACAAAATTATACTGTCAAAAATATACAATATACTGTTATGCACTTAATATTTTTTTAAGTAATTCAAAATAATAAACAAGCAAAAATGAAAAATTTATACAGAAAAGCTGGTATTCAAGGAAAAAAAAATCAATCATAGGTACTTTGTAACTTATAAATACCTTCATGATAACTATCAAAAATTTAACACCTATCCTTAGACACCTCCTATTTATGCCAGAGTTCCCTTGGCCTAAATACTGGCACCTTAATCCATGTTAGGAGGCTACATGTGAAGCATGCACAAGATCTGCTCACAATCTACCCCTAACCACATCTACTTTCTGGTAGGTGCCTTGGACTATCCAATTAATTTTAAATGTTGACAATTATGAGCTGCTAATTCCTCATTAACAGTGATGATTAAGCTTTTTAAATAATTAAGTTAAGCTAGGCATGCCGATCTAGGCACCCAACTTTAAGGGTCTTAGGGCTAGATTCACTAATGGCACGGATTGGATCCGATCCATGAGGGATATGATCCGATCCATGTCCTGGGGGGCTGATTCACGAATCACCCTCATGCAAATGAGGGTGATTGGAATCACTCCCCCAAAAGACTCAATCGGATCGCTGAACAGTGATCCTTGAGCATGCGCAGACCCTCTGTGCTCGTCAGAGCATGGAAATTTATTTTTTGTTTGTTTTTTTGTCTTCCCAAACCCGTGATTTTAACCTGCTTTAAGGCACGGGCTTACACTATGGCAAAAGGTGGGAGAGTCTGGGCAGGCAGGAGAGATTTGTGGCTGGCAGGAGAGATTTGCAACTGACAGGAGAGATTCGGGGCAGGCAGGAGTTCGGGGCATGCAGGAGATCAGGGCTGCAGGGGATCGGGGCTGAAAGCAGAAAAAAAGGGCAGAAAGGAGGGCGGCAGAAGGCAGGGCAGTCGGAAATGACCTGAGCGACTGGTCCTCAGCAGTCTCTTATTTGTGATCGGCCAGCCCAGTTGATGTTGGAAGTTTTTTGTTAGTGAATTGCTGCCTGACATCATTTGAATGCCGTTCCCCCTCATTTGTATGCACAGATCGGAGGATGGTCGGGACACAGGTTAGTGAATCAGGTCAGAGGGAAATCAGGTCGCAAAGGGGTCATAAAATGATTGGTACACGATAGGTTTGCTTAGAAAGGTAGACCACACCAAAGGTTGTAACTTCCAAAATGAACTTTAACTCTTTCAGCATAGAAAGGTCTCTTGCTTGAACAAAACTCAAGTTTCTTTAACAAAGTTCAACTATTTAGTCTCTCCTTTAAGTTGGTATCTCAGATGTTTTAAATACCATAAAGATCCCCCTTGTTGGATCCCCCTCTGATGTAAGGTCAATTTCAAACTTGTGCCTCACTGTGATATCATAGGGGGCGGAATGTCATGCTATCCCAGAGAAGGCAGGCAACATGAGCAAAGGAAGAACAGCCAAACAGGTAGCAGCAAGTTCACAAATGAAGCACCCAAACCACAGCAGAAATGGCTAGGACTTAAGAACATAAGAAATGCCACTGCTGGGTCAGCAGTCCACTCACGCGGCGGCCCTCAGGTCAAAGATCAGTGCTCTAAATGAGTCCAGCCTCACCTGCGTATGTTCCAGTTTAGCAGGAACTTGTCCAACTTTGTCTTGAAAACCTGGAGGGTGTTTTCCCCTATAACAGACTCCGGAAGAACGTTCCAGCTTTCGACCACTCTCTGGGAATCTATCCCCTTTCAACTTTAGAGAGTGCCCTCTCGTTCTCTCTACCTTGGAGAGGGTGAACAGTCTGTCTTTCTCTACTAAGTCTATTCCCTTCAGTATTTTGAACATTTCGATCAAGTCCCCTCTCAGTCTCCTCTTTTCAAGGGAGAAGAGGTCCAGTTTCTCCAATCTCTCACTGTACAACAACTCCTCCAGCCCCTTAACCATTTTAGTCACTCTTCTTTGGACCCTTTCGAGTAGTACCTTGTCCTTCTTCATGTACGGTGACCAGTGCTGGACATAGTATTCCAGGTGAGGGCATACCATGGCCCGGTACAGCGGAATGATGACCTTCTCTGATCTGTTCGTGATCCCCTTCTTAATCATTCCTAGCATTCTGTTCGCCCTTTTTGCCACCGCCGCACATTGTGCAGATGGTTTCATCGACTTGTCGATCAGAACACCCAAGTCTCTTTCCTGGGAGGTCTCTCCAAGTACCGCCCCGGACATCCTGTATTCGTGCATGAGGTTTTTGTTCCCGACATGCCTCACTTTACACTTATCCACGTTGAACCTCATTTGCCATTTCGATGCCCATTTCTCAAGCTTGATTATGTCACGTTACAGATTAGAGAATGACACGGTGGCGGTTACCCACGGCTAGCCGCGTTTAGTCACGGGTAACCCGCCAAAACGGGGAAGAAAAAATAGTGGCCTCTGCGGGACGGGGACAAGGCCATTCACCGTCCAGTGGAGCGGTGAATGGACTTGTCCCCGCAGTGAGGCAATCAAGATCGCGCGGTCCCCGCCATCTCCCTCCCTCCCTCCCCCTCACCTTTAAATTGGAAGAGCACCGCCGGTTGAATTTCTGCCGGTCCGCGCGAAGAAAAAAAAAAAGCCTCTCCTTTTCTCCTGCTCCTACCGCCATGCTGCAGCTACTAAAGCCGACAGGAAGTCTACCGACGTCAATTCTGATGTCGGAGAGGACGTTCTGGGCCAGCCAATCGCTGCCTGGCTGGCCCAGAACGTCCTCTCCGACTTCAGAATTGAGTCGGAAAGAAGACTTCCGGCTTTAGCAGCTGCAGCATGGCGGTAAGAGAAGGGGAAAAGGACGGAGGCTTTTTTTTTTTTTTTGGAGCGGCAG